>NC_062216.1:24917480-25224980 GCF_902686445.1 Sciurus carolinensis
GCTGTCAGATAGCAAGGTTTAGCATTCCTCATTAGAAGGTTTCTGCTATGTTCCTGAAAAATCCTTTTTTCTCTTTTTTAGTACAGTAGAAAGAGAAAGAAACAGTTGTGTAGATTGTTCTGTGTGACTTATGATTTTTATCACCACAATCACCAGCTTCCTGCAGTTTCATTTCAATGCTCTTTTACCTTAGTTAGTGCATTATTGCTAATTTAAAAATAAAGATATGACTTACTCATTAAACACTGCTCTGCTGGTTTTCCCAGCAATGGTCCTAAAAGGTTTCCAGATCATTTACAAACCTGCATCTGACTCGTTCTGCTTTTAGTTACAGTCCAAGCTTCTTATTGCATACATTTGTAAAGCATATTTAAACATAACATCATTTGTAGTTTAAAAACAGAGATGGGAAATGCTTTTGGAAATGGGGACCTGCAGTTTTGTAGTCAGGTAGATTTACCACCAGAATGTTTTATTGATGATTCCACTTTTTAAATACATTTTATTAAAATTCAACGGAATGTTTTGGTCTGGTTTGTGAGGTGTAACAATGGGCTTTAGTTTCTTTAGGAGGTGAGTCCCCATGAAGTTTATAATCCAGTAAGAGAGGCAGGTGATCATTTCACTGATGCTAAATTATTCTTCAAATATAACTGATGTTCTTCAAATTTACCTTTCTTCTGTAAGATTGACTTACTGAAATCTGAGCTCTCCATCCCCTAGGGAACATATTTTAATTTATGGCCAGGACATACTAAATGCTCACAGCTAGTAGGTTATTCTTTTCAAGTCTCTATGCTTATTTCTATACCAGGTGAGTAATCTGCTTGTCAGGAATGAGCTGTTGGTTCCCAAATCCATTTATGACAGTAATTAAATACTATAGAAACTAATAGCATTGAATGTGAATAAAGAGCACCTTACTCTTCTGAGGATTAAGTTGAAGGCTGAACAGATGAAAAAGGCAATAAAAAATGATCCTGTTGAATCATGTGCAAGAAACACACTGACAAAAGACTGGGGCAAATTTTAAATTCCCATGAGGTTTCATAATCAAATTGATTAGTGGCAAAGTCTTTAGATTTTCAGTGTATTTCAAAAAGATGCATAGTGGGATTCATAGGTAACTGCAATAAAGTTGCACTTGGACTTCAACCAACAGATTCATACTTAAAGGAAAAACCTTTGTTTTGTATAAATACATTGGCAAATGTATACTTTTTAAATAGAGAAATTAAAATTTAGATTTTTCCTTTTAACTGTGCATTTTTTAAAATTAACTTGTTACTATCCTTGTCCATGGATGTTGAAGACTTTTACAATGACATGTTTATTGCTTTGAATCAGAAGCAACCTAAGTGTGTGTCAACAGATGAAAGGATAATAATATGTGGTATACATACACAATGGAACACTATCCAGTCTTTAAAAAGAAGGAAATTTGGGCATCTGAACAACATGGATGACTCTGGAGGATGTTATTCTAAGTGAAATAAGCAAGGCATGGAAAGACAAATACTGTATGATCTCACTTCCTTGTGGAATCTAAAATAGAGGACCCACATAGAGGTACAGAATAGGATGGTAGTTACCAGAGGCTAGGAACTGGCAGGAAGGAGATGTTCAGAGTACGAAGTTTTCATTACTTAGGAAGAATAAGTTTTAGAGACCTCCTGCACAGCTTGATTACACTTAATAATAATGTATTGCATATTTCAAACTTGTTAAAAGGGTAGATTTTAAATGTTTTCTCTGCAAAAAAATACATGTAGTGATAGCTATGTTAATTATATTGATCTTATCATTCCACAATGTAAACATATCAAAACACCACACCGTTGCCCATAAATTTATACAATTATTATTTGTCCATTGAAAAAATCAACTTCTAGAAGGGAAAAATGAGTTGGGCTGGTAATAAGTTACTGATAGGCTTTGCTTTGTTCTTTTCAAAGTCTTTTCATAATAATTACCTCATGTGAAATACAAAGGAACTTCAATAGTTTAGAGGGAAACAGTTATCTGTTTCCTAGGAACGTAGATCCTTTCAAGTTTCAAGAGGGGTCATGGTGGTGGTGCATGATTTGTCCTGACGGCAGATCTGAGCTTTGTTCTTGTTCCTAGATTATTAACTCCTCTGCGACAGACCTGTTTGCGTTTCTTTCTGCAATGGCAAGTGCTAAACTGGAGTGTATTAGCTTGCTTCTCTCAACGTCACAACTGTCAGCTGGAAAGTGGGTAACGCCTTCTCTTTTATGAGAGTCTTCTTTTGGAATTAAGTGAGACAAGGCCATGTAAATGACTGTGCAAAGAGGAAAGCCTTATGTGCAAATGAGGTGGGTACAGTAGACAGTCAACGACATTCGCCCACATGCTTTCAGAGAGAGTGTTCTTCTGCTGCATCCTCTCAACAAGACATTAGATGAATTTCAGAGCACCCTAAAGATTTTAATATTAATCTATCCATAATCTACTTTTCCATTCTAGCAGAGTTGGGCAGACTGTTGTTCTCTCTGCAAAACCAAAGGGAAGAAAACAACTCCAAGCTGTTGTTACTGCACAAGGAAATCTGCTGCCTTTACTTCTTTTTTTTTTTCTAAATTATAATAGATAAATTTATTGACTAAACAAATGAGTAAATCATTTAAGCAATCAGGTACCCATAGACATGTCAACCTATCCACAATCTAGCCAGACAGCAATGTCTTTATAGATTAAAAAAACTGAGAAAAAATGTAAACTAAATCAGAGGTAAAATGAAACAAAACAGAAAATCGAATAGAGAAGAAACAGAAGAGGAGAGAGAAACTGATATATTTGAAACCAGAGAGTTGGAAAAATTGCAACCATTAGACTACTTCCAGATATGAATCAATAAATGTCCTCCATTTTTTTTTTTTTTTTTTTTTTTTTTTTTTGCTGTTCCCAAAGAGGGCAAATTTATTTTATGAAGTTAAGTACATCTGAAAAGCACAGGGTGGGCTCCAGAGGATGCTATGATACCCCATCTGTACCTCCCATTTTGGGCCACTCACTTTCCAAACTGCAGGAGTGCTGGCTTCTTTGGAGCACGGCTGGGTCCTTCTTCAGCAGTAACCCTTGACTAAAAGAAGCTTCCTTGTCAAGAATCACCCCCTTCCTAAGGCCAGCTAGTGCAGAATGATTGGTTGACACAGGAGTCAAAAGCCCCAAGTTCTTGCTTTGATTTGGGACAGGTTTCAAAAGACATTCCATCTCCAGAGCTTCCTGTGGGATCCACTGAACTTCTGTTGACACTGCATTGAACTTTTCTTTCTGTGCAATCTGTTTCTCTCATCTCTTTCAGGTGTTCATAAGAGTCCTTTGCAATAAGATTCCCATATGCAGATCTCTCTCTATGAGTCCTGCTTAGAGAGCTGGTCATAAGGTACTTCACCTTCATTTACTTGTAACATATCAATCTTCCAAATTTATCCCCAACTCTATTCCTATGGAGCTAAAAGATCTAGCTGTGCTTGTTACTTCTATATTGCCTTCTGTCATGCCGATTGAGGTCTATGAGTTCTTATCTTGAAGATTTTATCAAACATACCTCAAAGCATATCAGTAATCAGAATTAATTCTAAGAATTATAGTGGATGTCATTATAATTGGATGAATAATAAAGTTTCATTAAACATAATAGAAAACATTTTGTTTGGTGTGATAGATACTCTTATATCTAAAGACAAGCATTGAAATCTTCTTTAAGGACTTTTTAGTCTTTTTTTTCTCCTTTTGCTGTATCTTTGTTAAATAGGTAAATTCTGTTATACATAACAATGTATATTATTAATGTGCTTCTCTTTTGGTATCTTCTGCTTTTTTCCTTGCTATCTAAAATTATTATCACTAAAAAAAGACTATTAGGATGAGAATATTAATTTACTTAAGAGGATGTATGTCACTATTAACCTCACAGAGGTTCAGTACCATCAAAAAGTGAATTAATAACAGCATAGTGAATTTGGAATTTCAGATTCCACTTAAACACAAAACCCGTCATTTGTTGAGAGCTTATAGCATGCTAGGCAGTAGAACTTAAGTAGATGATCTCACTTAACCCATATATCAACCCTGAGATATAGGTTTCTTTTCTTTTCTTTTTTCCTTTTTTTAAACAGGTTAAGAAAGCAGCTTAGGTGAAGTGCCTTGTGTGAAGCCAGAGAAAATTTAAAAGGATGAATATGTCTTTGAATTCAATACTGTCTGAATCCTAATAATGAGTTCTTAACCCAGTGTTTTCAACCTGGATGTACAGGACATTAGGAAAATTAGGAAAATTTCCACTTGGGTAATATGTCTTGACCCTTTGAATTTGTTTTGCATGAGATATGGAATTCCAATGTGTCACCAGAGTTACATCTACAGATTAACCAATACCTTTGGTTTCATCAAATTAACCATAGAACATCTAGGAAAGGTGGTCTTCTTTCTCCTCTTCTCTGTGTCCTCATTTTGGTAGTTATGAAAAGGGTTGCTGGGGATGCTTCTGCCTGGATTTTGTAGGGTAGGGCTTTGGAAGAACTTTCCAGCAAATTACACAGATAAAACATTAGTAAAGAAATTCATTGAACATAAGACTGGAAAAATTGTGTTGAATGATGTGGCTTGGACTTTAAATGTCCACCAAAGGTCCATATCCTAAGTTTGGTGCCAGCCTGTGGTGCAATTGGAAGGTGATGGAATCTTGAGGAGGTAAGGCCTAATGGAAGGAAAGTAGGTCATTGAGGGCGTGACCTTGAAGGAGATATTGGGGTCTCAGCTGCTTCCTCTCTCTTTTGCTTCCTGGCCTCCATGAGCTGAATAGGCCTCAGAAACTCCCACCATGATGTACTGTGCTGCCTCAGGCCCAAAGTGACAGGGCCAAATACCTATGCGCTGAAACCTCTGAAACTGCGAGCCAAAATAAACCTTTCCTTCTAAGTTAATTTTCCCTGGTATTTTGGCAGTAATGAAAACTAACACATTTAAAAAACTTATTAGCATTGATTAATGCATTAAACCTAAATCCCAGTCAATCAGAGAGTAGTTGTGAGATTCTATGATTTATCTAAACAAGAACTAATTTAACAATATGGATGAAGTCAACTGTTCATTGCTTTAACCTGAGCTGAATATTCCTTAAAATGTTTGCTAGAGAAGTGACAGATGTCTGTGGCTGTTCAAGATGGGCTGAAGTAAGGGTAAAAATCTTGGTAAGACTATTAAGGTGCTTTGTGCCATCACTCTTATAACTCAGCAGATCCATTTAATTCATAAAACCTACTATATAGGAAATGTTCAAATTTGCCTTTCTGTCTCCAATATTCTGTTATCTCAAGTTGCTTCCCTAATATACAAAAATATGCAGTTTTAACCTCCACTAATAAATACATGAGTTTTTAAGATATGAAACCTTGTCTTGAATTTTCTGTAGAATGAATGCTTCATCTAATCAGAGAAATTCAGACAAAATTTTCTTGCTTTGTCAGCTGTAGCCTCATCTACTAAAGTCAGGTGGAATTGTGCTGTGTTTTAGTCAACTTTTGCATTGTTGTGACCAAGATACCTGGCAAGAAAAGGTTAGAGGATGAAAAGTTTATTTGGGGCTCATGCTTACAGAGGTCTTCTTTGTCCACAGATGACTGAATCCATTGCTCTGGGTCCAAGGTGAAGTGGCATATCATTGGGAAAGGGCCTGGTGGAGGAAAACTTCCCAGTTTATGGTAGTGACAGGAAGCAGAGAGATGGAGGTGGGAAGGGGTCACAGGAAAGATATAGGGCATGCCCCTGGTGACCCATCTCCTATAATCATGCCCCACCTGCCTGCAGTTTCTACATCGGCAGTTCATTCAAACTAGTGTGGACCGATAAGTTACAGCTCTCATAATCTAATCAGATTTACTTCTGAATATTCCTACATTAAAAGTAGTTTTGTGGGACACCAATATCTAACCCACAACATTCTGCCTCTGGCTCCCCAAAACTCATGTCCATATTACAATGGAAAAATGTACTTAGAACATTTCTAAGAGTCCCATAATCTGAAGAGTTTTATCATTGTCCAAAAGTCTGAGTCCAAAATCTCTACAGAGATTTTAGGGCAAACTCTTGTTTTGTACTTCAGTAAAAATTCAAAGTTAGTTGCAGATATTCAATATACAGTGGCACAGAGTTAATAGTCCCATTCTAACAGGGAAGAACAGGGGCATAGAAAAAAGGGATGGGGTCAAAACAAGACAGAAACTCAGCCAAACAGGTTCCCTAACTCTGAGAACATCATCTAAGAAACTTGGCTATGAGATGTCATTTCCAAAGGGCTTGGGCAGCCCTTTTGTCTTACCAGTTGTGGTGTAAGTGGACTTTCTTTTACCTTGGCTCTCTCTTCAGGTAACAGCTTTCCTTGGCAGACAGTCCATGTTACTGGCATCTCCTAATTCTTGGGGTCTTGATTCCAACTTTGGTTTCATCTTCAAGATTTATGCATTGCCTTTTCAAGGGCAGTCCACAGGGACTGAACTTACTACAATTTGCCTGGTCTCCCAGGCATTCCTCTGAAATCTTGGTGGAAACTCCATGACTCCTTAACTTTAGCATCCTATTAAATGTTTCCTGATTGCCTACTCAGCATGGTGAATCAACTCCATAGCCTGCCCTGTGCAAGCAGGGCACCTCACCTCATGATCTCTTCTCAAAGGAATTTTTCCATTTACATCCTTGAACTTGTGATGGGTGTGGTTTTGCAAATTCCTCAGAAGCCCCTGGGACATCTTTCCTATTCTTTCTGTGCCAAGTACTTAGCCTCTCTTTATAGGCTGTAATCTCTTCAACTAGCACAACTTTGTTGGTCCCAGCTTTATCTATACTTTTCTGGCCAAACTGCAAGTTTTAAAAATCCTTTAGTTCTGCTTTCTGCTTCTGATTCTCATAGTAAATCTGGTTATAAACTGCCAGCAATATCCATGTCACTGACTGAATGCTGTGCTTCCTTGAAATTTCCTCCACCAGATTAATATGTACATCACTTCTAAAGTTAGCCTCACACAACGTCTACCTCAGAGTAAATGTTCATTGTGTTCTCAATCCCTTTTATCAGGTTCCCAAAAATGTCACCTTGGTTTAGATGCCAGTTCTCTAATGGCAGAGACCCATGCCTTGGTTCATGCTTTTGTAATCCTGTGAGTCCAGAACCCTGACAGCCTATTGGAACTCATCATAATTCTTTCCTTCCTGCTTGGGTTATTATTACAAACTTTGGATATTTGTAAGAATTCCTCACCCTGCCATCCAGTTCCCAATATTCTTCTACTCTATGAACTTCCATCATTCATATGTCACTCTGGATTGTCTAACATCCCATCCAAATTCTTCATACCTATAAGAACTTCCTTCCTTCCCCCAACACCACCCATTTATCAACTAGATTACAGTCTTTGTGTCTCTTTGCTACCCTAGCCTAACCTAGTTGAAAGATAAATTTTCTTATAACTGTCAACTCTAGCATTTCTTTTGGTCCAATTTTCATAGTTGAGGATTGATACATGTTTGGATTGTCATGTTCATTGGCCCTCTAACTTCATAATATAAAGGAAACATGCTGATTTCTAATAGCAGCAAAGTAACTATGAATTTTTTATTAAAAATTCTTGATTATTTGATTACTTTTTAACCTAGTGCAGTTTATTTCTTCATTATATTTCTCAGGGGAAAAAAGAGAGAGCAAAAGGAAAAAAGATATTAAAAGTGAAATAACATGACACAAAAGATAAAGTGTAATCAACACATTTTTAATTAAAAAGCTTGGTTTTAGCTTTTTCACTTATATTCAACAGAACCACACTGTAGTCATTGTTTTTAAAGGTAAAGTCACAGGTGAGGTGTAATGAAAAATATCCAGGTTCTTTTAAAATTATTCATCCACAAGTATATAAATATCTAACATAGAGATCAAACTTTTCTCTGTGATTTTTAACCTCTTAAAAATAAATTTATGACAAATGTCTGTAACATGTTTTCTCTCTAGATTATTCCTTGTTCCTAATAGAAAAGTGAGAAATATTTTGGTGGAAAATATTACAAAAAACCAAGTGATATAATAAAAAGTGGAAGTTTTGGGGACCCAAGTTTTCCTTAGTAATAGAATTTGGTTTTTGTATTCTGCTTTTCAGCATATTTTGTGTTTACAGTTTTGGGGGATTATTTGAAGGGTCCAGGAAATAATAAATATACATTTTCTATTATATTGTTTCTTTTTCTTCCTTTCTGGGACATTTCTACAGCTTCATAAAGTTGTTTATTATTATTTTGGCCAAGAAGTGACTATTATACTCTTATCTTTCAGTTCTTGTTTTAGGGACACAGTATTTTAAAGAAGCTTTCTGCAAATATTTATTTAAGATTTTAGAGTAATTAACATTTTTTTGTCCTCTTGTTTCTCTGTTTCTGTTTTTGTTTTAGGGACCAGTTAATTTCTTTTGTTGCTTTGCTTGTGGTCAAGAAGACTTGAAAGTTCTCAGCCTGACTAGAGTTTAGAGAGTTTGCCTCTAGGTTTCTGACCACTTTTTGAATATAGTTCTTACTTTTGAAAACTGGTAATTATGTTTTTTTTTCTCTGTCCTTATGAAATATAAATCTTTTAAGAAGCCTCTGGGCAGTTTTAGACCATGGGAATGTCTTTCTCAAGAACTTGGGCATCATTCCCTGGATATGAAATCATCATGAATAACCATACCCTTATCTCCCAGGCTTTGTGGTTGAATAGGAGTCTTAACTCTTAATGCTCACCTTGTTCCGAGATATAAAACCACTTATAATCCTTGAGATAGGACAGAAAGTTTACCTGTCCCTTGGGTTAGACAGAACAGCATATGCAAATGGTCTGTGATCCCCTGTCCTCATTCTTAAAACTCCCTCATCCTTTGTTCAGTAGAAGTCAGCTCACACTGATCTGTGGGATCTCTCTCCTTCAGTAAAGTCTTTGAATAAAGTCTTCCTTGCCTGTACAGCATCCTGTGGTGCTATTGCACTGCTACTTGGCATTTCATCAAACTATTGCTTTTAGAAAATAGCTTTAATTTATAATTTACATACCATAACATTTATTTACTTTCAGGGTAAAATTCAATGATTTTTAATAATTCTACAGCTTTATGCAGCCATCACCCGAATTCAATTGTAGAACTTTCCTATCACCCCAAACAGATCCCTTTGCCCTTTGCAGTCAATCCATCATAGTCTGTTCTTTTTATCCTTTGATTTTCTTCATGTCGGGTGATTCTTGGTTGTCTGTTGATACTCACATGCGCAGGAGTTTGTGGACTTCCTTTGCTAGGCTTCGCCTAGAGAACTCTCCCAAGTGGGGGTCTCACTGACTGCCCTTTGTGAGGGGATAGGACTTGTTGACTGGCAGGTGTTTTTACTGGAGTAGATGTGAAGCCAGCTACGAAGTCCCAGGCTCCAGATGCTCTCCTTTGACCACCACCACTTTCCTCTAGTGACAGCTAGTTTTCACCAGGAAAATGTTTATGCTTTAAAACCAACTCTTGGCCAGGCATGGTGGCACAGGCCTGTAATCCCAGCAGCTCTGGAGGTTGAGGCAGGAGGATTGCAAGTTTCAAAGCCAGCCTTTGCAAATTAGAGAGGCTCTAAGTAATTTGGCCGCGTCCTTTCTCAAAATAATAAATAAATAAATAAAATAGGCTGGAGATGTGACTCAGTGGTTAGGCACCCCTGGGTTCAATCCCTGGTACAAGATAGATAAATAAATAAATAAATAAATAAATAAATAAATAAATAAATAAAACAGGAAAAGAAAAAGAAAAAAAAATCCTGCTAAAACTAATTCTTGTTACTCTTGTTTTGTCTGAGGTGGAGGAGAAAGTGCACTCAGGGCAGCATGTGTGTGTGTAGGGGTAGATGGGAGAGATAGAGAGAGAGAGAGAGAGAGAGAGAGAGAGAGAGAGAGAGAGAGAGAGATTGAAAGAGAGGATGAGGAGAAGGTAGCTTAGATAAGAATGGACACAATTGTTTTGATGAAATAATTTCAATTGCTTTTCTTGTTTTCAACCTAACTTTAAGCTCACAATCAATTGTTCAACCTGAAAATTCAACTTCCACTTCCACAGAATGTGCTTTCATAAATCTTTGGATCTGAGGTCTGCAGATTTTTTTTAACTTATTTTATTTTATTTAATTCATTAATTTTCATTGAAATTAAAAAATGCATTTATTATGTGTAGCATACCGCTTCGAAATGTGTATACATGTGGAATGGCTTTGGGCTAATTAGCATATACATTGCCTCATATACTTATCAATTTTTTTTTAGATGAGAACACTTAAAATCTACTCTCTTAACAATGTTCAAGATGTCTGTTTTCTTAAGTCAGTAACTACTCTTCCTTTTACTTTTATATTCCAGAAATGTTTTAACATCTGTATTCTGTTGATGATCCTGTTCTATTTACTATTGTGATTTATTTTCTTATTTTTCCCTTTATTGTAATTTTATCTTTTTTTCAGGAAGTTGAAAGGCAATTGCATATGTTTCCTGCCATCTTAAATTGCAACTCAGTTTTCTTCTAAGAAATGATATCAAAGTCAGATCATAATTATTTCAATAGAGATGTCTCAGTCCAGTAATACAGTGGCTATATAGTTTGCCAAAATCTCTGTCTAGTAAGGCAGTTTGCTAAGAGGTTGGATAAAATACAATATAGTTTATTTTAAGAGCACAGAAGAGATGACAAGATAAGAAATTTGGAGTCAGTTTAATCAAAGACATAAGCCCAGGAAAATAAGTGTAGTATAATAATGGAGTTGATTTTGCCATGAGGGAACTTGCCAAAATTTACTTTTTCTGATCCAGCAGGATATGGGGTCAAAATACCAAAATTCTTTCTAGAAAACAAAAACCAGAGTTCTTTTAAGTTGGGGAGTCTGACAGGAGAACTCCAGAAAGCTGGAATTCAAATGGTGTATGTCCTCATTCAGAGGGAAACAGAAAGAAAGTCAACCCATTTCCTTTTTCTAACTTCAGGGGACTATAGGAATTTAACCTTGATGCCTTTGAAGAGTTAGAGTAGGAAAGGAAATTCAAAAGAGAAGTTACAATCTTAAGCCAGCATGGATTTGGAGTCCAAAGATAGATATTCTGGGTTGTCTATAAAATCTCACACTATAAATTTATTGTATTTTTATTGATTCTATAATACACTTAACTGTTTTGTTTTTGCATTTTAATATCAAAACACACCCTACAGTCAACAACATCTTAAATTCATTGACATATTAGAATTTAAAATTTCCTGGTTGAAGCTAAAGCAAATCCTCTCTGGAGCAATACAACTTCATCCTTGTCTCAGGGAACTGGCACAAGTGATCTTCAGGAAAGTGAGCAGGTCCCTGTAAACAATACTGACCCTACAAGAGACAAGGCACATTATGTGTGACAGGCAGCAGGAACGTAGTCTTTAAATTCATTAGATTACTAAAAACCAGCAGGCAATTAGAATAAGAATTTTTCAAATAAACAAGTAACTGACAAGTTTGGAAATATCTTGAGGGAACAGGAAATTATGCATGCATATAAAAACCTAACAGACTTGAAAATGAGTCAAATATATAACCCATAAATGATTTGAGTTTCTTAATTTACATAGAGAAGTATTTCTCATTTTCCCCTTAGTGCTGATGAAGTGAGGTGGTTTTGTGTCTCACTCTGAGTCCTTCTTCAAGATCAGAAGATACTGCATTTTCTTGTATTAATTAGAGTGACACAATCCCTGTTTGTTGAAGACTTTGTTGTTCCTTATTCTTGTGTGGAAAAAAATATTTTATACATTTTAGGGGCAAATTTTCCATTTTCCTGTGTTCTTTTGCATTTTATAACTCTAAAAAATGGCCCCCGGTTGTGTTAATTGGGATTTGTGGGCCACATGGTCAGCTCTAAGTGATCCATTTTAGGCTAAGTGTAGTATCAACTGTCCTCTACCTGTGTCATGCCTTGAGCCTTGTCACTAACCCAGAGATGTCTGCCTTCCCTTTGAAGGGCACACACTGTACAGGTGAATTCATAGTTGTGTTTTGAGAATGGTGCTGGTGGCAACATTGGCTAAAACATAAAACTTAGGAAGCAGTGAAAGTGACTTCTCCATGGGTGTCAATTTTCTTTGGAAACTCCAGTCCTAGAGAACGTGTGTCTCTGTACAAGAATGTGAGTTGGTGAAACATGAGTTACTAGCTAGGTGGACTCAATACAGGAAAAGGATGTACACCAACCATCCTGCTGGGGTTTTCTTGGCAGCACTTTGTGTGTGAACGATGACATTTCAAAGACGTTTTCATTTACACCCTTCTACTTCTGATTCCTTTTGTACTTCAAAATAGTTCAAAATATGAGAAATTGCTAAGAAAAATTATTTTTGTCATCAAGGACATTTGTACAAGTTGTATTTTACAAAAAGAAAAACGACCTTTTATTTTAATGCATGTTTTTGTTTCTGTGGAAGCAAAATTCTTTCCTAACCTTTTTTTGAGTTGATGGACATGATTTGCTTTCATACCTTTCCTGTCAGTAATTGTTCCAGAATCACAGTGTGAGTCGAATGCATTTCTTGTAACTTCTTCTTCTTTTTTTTTTAATTTTGCCTTAGGCATTGATGGTGAAAGTGACAATTGTACATCTTTGATGGTTGCTAAATCTTGATGTCTTTTTTTATGACAAAGGGTAAATGGAAATTGTTTTTCCTCTTAATTTTACAGCATCTTGTCAAAGGAGTCCTTAGATACTTTAATAATCATGTGACAAGTGCAGAAGAATTTATGTTTTTTTGAGGAGATTCCAAAGTTTTTAGATCTCCCAGTCACGTTACCCACCAGAGCCACATAAGTTATATGAAGGGACTGCGAGAATGAGGAATAGGTAGGCCATACTTCCTTGGTCCTATGCCTGGTATCCAGTCCAGTGAAGCCACAAACCAAAGACAGACATGACCACAGTCATGTGTATCTGTGGAGCTGAAATACTCTAGGTTGGGTTTCTTAACAGTGGCCTGTCGACATTTTGGACTGAATCTCTCTTTGTTTTTGGTCCTATCTTGTACTTTGCTGATTAGAGGCATCCCTCACCTCTCTATCCAGTAGACTATCCCCTAGTTGTGATTTGGACATTGCCAAATGTGCCCAGGGAAAGAGGGAACAGCAGCAATCGCTCCTGGTTGAGAACACTCTTTATTTCACTCGCATAAATCCGGTCTTTCGCAAGGCTGGGAAGAGAGACACAGAATTGAGTAATCATTGCATGACTTTGGTGTACCAGGCTGAGATAAAGTGACGGTGTTAGCGTGTCTCAGGATACCTTTTGTGGTCACACACGTCTCTTGTTTCCTCTTGGATCTTTCTGTTTTCTGTGAAAGGAAGCAAGTTTTTGTTTCAGAACAGAAAACAAAGGAATAAAGGATGTCTTGTTTTGAGTTGCTCCTCATTTAAAGTTCAGGTACAGAGACGGCAACATGTGCAGGGCACCTGATGAGGGATGGGCTTTGCCCGGGTTGCTAGCCCAGTTCTCTAAGGTCAATTGATGATGTTGGTAATCGCCGACTTTTTTCATGCTTCAGTTTTCTACCAGTAACAGGGATAATGATCAATTTAAGGAGTTATTAGGAGGATTTAGTGAGATAATATGTTCCAAGTGCTTAGAACAGCACTTAGTGCATAGAAACGTTGGATCAATGTTAAGGGAGATGAAAAGAAGGTAAAGGCAGATATGTAAGTAGATTAAAAATGGTACAGTCCATAACCTCATTAATGTCATTAAACCATGTTTGTATAACAAGCTCTTTGACAGTGACCAATTTAATATTATTATTAGAACAAAGATGCACCACAAATAAAGTTAGATATATTTTAAGTGAAATCCTGACTCTCTACAACATGAAAAAGTTATCCCTTACAGTTTCTTGATATAAAATGGACAATCTATAAAGAGATGTCATCCTATCTTCAAATATTATGAGAGATATTTGATTGAAACTCTTCACTCACCATGATCATTCACTTCATCCACTTCATTTTAGTACCATCCCACATGTGACAAATATTGGCCAAACACTTTCATTCAGCTCATTAAAAGTATCTGGTCAGGACACCCAAACCCAAAGGGTGCCAGCATGCATTATCTGAGTTCTAGAGGAGGGTCATTCTGGGACCAGTGTTTCAGGGTGAGGACCAGAGCAAGGACAAACACAAAACAGCAAACGGTTGTTCAAATAGTCTGAGTCTGCTGAGGTTCTTTTTATTCAGGGGTAGAAACACATAGGGAAATTCAGCCATAACCTGAAGTACCATCTAACTGCAGCAATATAATACTTTTATAGTTTAGATTTTAAAAAGAAGGTAGACCTCACGTTTTTATTATTTTTACTATTGTGGATACAGGTACTTGGGATTCATAGAAATGACAAGTAGGCCTGGATTTCTGTTACAAGCATGAGTTCATTCTGAGTTCCATTCTCTGTTGTCTTAAAGAAGTCAGTTACTAAAAAATCCAGCAAGTCAGATCTGCAATAAACACTATGTGGATATTATTAGTTTTTTACAGCAAGAGTAACTTTCACTTTAAGACCCTATTGGTAGTACACGATTTTACGGCATAAAGCAAATATAAATAGTTTAAAATATTTCAGGCCTCGGGGGTCTGAATTGAAAGAATTCATATGTGGAGTGTACTGGGCCAATTTTAGGTGTAAAATAAAGTCACCAAAGTCTCCACTTTGGGTCTCTTTTCCACACAGGATGTGAATCTCACACAGGCTAGGCTCCCTAGGACACGGCATTTTTTTTTTTTTTTTTGGTATTAGAGATTGAACCCAGGGTCACTCAACCTCTGAGTCACATCCCAGGCCTTTTTTATATTTCATTTAGAGACAGAGTCTCGCTGAATTGCTTAGGGCCTCACTACATTGAGGAGGCTGCCTTTGAAACCTCAATTCTCCTGCCTCAGCCTCCCGAACTGCTAAGATTATAGGTGTGCACCACAGAGCCTGCTCTAGGGCCCCTTTCTTAAGGATGTACTTCTTTTATTCTCCAGGGGATTTACTGGGTGGCCTTTTTGGTTGAGTTGCTCCTCTAAAACCATTTCAAGTTTTTTTTTTTTTTTTTTTTTTTTTAAATTTCTATAGAAAACAAAATAGGAGAGGTTCAGAAGAGTTAACTTTCTAACACCTGGAAAGTATCAGATACAATTTACTGAATGTGTAGCTACAAACACATTTGTTATGAATTGTACTTCACAAAATGGTCCCAAAACATTCATATATATTTTGGTTTCTCTAAACAAGCTGAATAGCCAAGCTCTCCCTTCTTGTTGCAATCTTTTTAAAAATTAGTTAATTTATTTTTTGCAATGTTCAAATCAGTAGAAAATTTGATGTGAATCATTTTTGGCGTACAGTTCTCTTACGCCAGTTGTGCGAATCCATATACAACACTGGGGGTCATGGGGTCATGGGGTCGTGGGTTCCCTGGGAAAGGTAGGGCAGTCTCTTATTGTCAGCCCATCACGATTGCCCTCAGAGATTCTTGGAGGGGGCCAAACTGCCCTACAGCTTTGCCGGACAGTCATCTTCCTGAAACCGTGACCCTGGCGAAGGTTCTAGCCTAGCATCTGATATTGCTTACTCTTCTGTGTTCTACATTTTTTCTATTAGGACACTTATTCTAATCAAAAGTGTTTTTATTCTCTCTTTAATGCAATATCCTGCTGTTACTTATTATAAAAATCTTTATTAACTACACTTTATAGTTTTAATTACCCAGGTTTCTAATTTGTTACCAAAGTTTATTCTCCTTCATTGCAGACTCTGACAATGCCATCCACACCACCTTTTAGTGGATATGCCTCTGCTTTCTTTTCAGAATCTCTCCTGGCTTGGGGTCCCTTTTTTGCACTGGCAGTATATGGTAAGAGGTTGCTACAGATAACCCTTTTTTGGCAAGAAAAGGACAGGTTCCAGGCTAAGTGATACTTGAAAAAATCCAGCCCACTGTATAAAAGTCAGTTCTTCCTGATGCCTCCAGTACCAGGTCACCCAGGACCTTTGGGGATCTAGCAGGGCAGGGGTTAATTGCTTCATGCGCTCTCTGGGTGGTATAAAGGTGAAGAGGATAAAGCTAAATGAATAAAATCCAGAGTCTGATCTCCTATTTAGCAAGGAGACTTGAATATCAGTTCACCATTTCCTAATTTGTCTTTTTGCATGTTTTATTCTTCCCTCTGCACAATTTTTTTTCCCTCTTTTAAATTCCTCATTCATTTTCCCAGGAGGACAACTTAGTTTGTTTCCTTTACATGAAAGAATATGAAGAAGTTGTGTGTGTTTGATCTCTTATGAGATGATATTGCAATGGACATGGAAACAGACTGCTGCTTACATCTTAATTCATACCTCTTGCAGAGGAACAGGAGATCTCACTGAGCGAGTTTTAATTTACAAGGAGATATGATTGAATTAACAGGCATTGCACCAGCACAAGACACAGCAAAAATAGGCCATCTAGCTTGCAATATGCTCATTTTCATATCAGAACAACTCTGTTTGAATTTAAATTATTATATTCATAACAGATAATCATTAAAGAGGTCACTTCTACTTCCTACCATAGTATTATGCCTGTTATCATATGTTATACCTGAAATAAGACGATATCATGGTTTTATCAATGCACATATATTTAGGATTTTCTGTTTTAAAATCAAAGGTGAAATAGATTTTTTAGTAGTCACGGTCTTCAGAAGTGTATACTTGCAAGACAATGAATAGACTCTGAAAACATCTTTTTTATAAAGTATTGATAACATAACCAAGAAACAAAAGTTTTATTTATGCTCTTTGAATTGATACCTTAAGAATCTAAGAGAATCCAATTTACTTGGTAAATCTTCTTCACTTTCTGTTTTTCTTGGGTTTTCCCATGTTGAAAGGCAATGAAATACCATTGTCTTTTAAAAATGAAACTAAACTATCATTTCAAAATATTTTGTAGTTTTCACTTGAACCACTGAATGAGAATCAAAATACTTTCTAAAGGCAACAATAATGGATGTTTCAACAAATTCAGAGACTCAGCAGTTTGAGTTTTCATAGATATGATCAATTGGGGACTATATTTAACACAATCTTCTTTTAATGGTAAATTATGAATATTCTTATTGAAGACCATCTGATCATCTGGATCCATTTGCTGGCTGTCTAAAAAAATCATCTTCAAAATGATAATTGAAATTTATTAATAAGGGAATTAGAAAACTTTAGATTGCAAACCCACTCTCGAGAATATTTGATAAGCAATTGCACATGACCTCCTTTCAAATGCTGCCCTAAGGATGGGTCAGGGAAGAGTATGATGATAATTAAATTCATACCTTAAACTTACAGTGAGACAAAGTTTTGATACATTGTGAAGCACCAATGATATATCTTAATGACCTAGAGGCACTTAAAATTTGTCATGTAAGACTTTACTACTTTCATATGATAACATTTGATACATTTGTAGAATTTTGAAGGTGCTTTGGTTGTATAATTTGATATTTTAATATATGTATAGAGTTGCACAGCCATCACCTGAATCAATCTGAGAACATTTTATTAACCTCAGACCCTTTAAAAGTCACCCTCACTAACACACACCCCTATATACTCCCCTGCCCTATGCAACTGCTAATCCATTTTCTGTGTCTTCAGATTTGATTCTGTACATTTCATATAAATTCAAACATACAATATATAGTGTTTTGTGACTTGATTTTTCACTTGGCATAGTGTATTGATGCTTCTTTCCTCTTTGAGGTTGGATAATGTCCCATTATCAATTTTTGCTTATCCATTTAACAGTCATTTCTACTTTTTGCTGCTATGAATTTTGTTACCATGAACAGTTGTATATCAGTTTTTATATGGATATGTTTCATTTCTCTTGAATATATACTTAGGAATAGAATTTTGGGATCTCATAATAACTTCATTTTAGCATTTTGAATAACTGCCAAACTTTTCCCAAGTGACTGGATTTGATTTATTTGAACATTTATTTTACATCTACTTCCAAAAAGGATTCTTGTTCGCTTGATATAGATACTTGGGTGTGCCATTGTGTCTCCTGAGTCTTTAAGATAGTCACATTTCTTCAGCTCTCTCTTGTGTATTCTGTAAACAAATGATTAGACTGATAGGGGTTTTGTCTCGTCTCAGGATTGTAATCTAGAATTTACCTTTATGGGACTTAGTGAAAGGTGGCGCTTTAGATATTTGGGATCTGGCCAGTGTTCCTTTCTCTCTTGTGTTTAATCACCCTTAAGTAGTGAGCATTAGTTTTATCCAAGCAAGGGTTTCAGACTTGGAAGGTGGTGTTCACTGATGGAAGGTCATACACATCTTGAAGAACCTTCCTCGACACAGTGTAGGTTATCTAGGGTATTCTTATGGCTTGATTTGTCTGTGTGCTATTGTGCTCAATGAGAAGATATATAAAGAAAGTTTAGGATTATTGGAAAATCTGTCAAATATCTAGAATTAGAAACAGTCAAAGCTCATGTGCTCTGACTGCCACACTATAAGCAAGCAGTAAAGTGCGCACAGAAGAACTTTTCCTGGCTGAATACAACCTGCAGGGATGAAGGGAGCTGTAGGGTCAACAATGTGTGCTACACTCTGAGATGTTACAGAGAGTAGTTGCCTTGAACTATCTAGACAGATTTGAAACATCTGAAATCTTATTCTTAATATGCCACAGTGGTCCCTGCAGGGCCCAGCAGAGGTCTTTAGGTCCAGTAGATGTGTTTAGTGAAGGTATGAGAGAATCCTTACTCACCAGTCATAGAGGAACAGTTCACTGAAAAGCAAGAGGCCCTAGAGACCCAGTGACAGCTGGTAAGAGCCACCTGGGGCTATGGCTAAAATGAGGAGCAGTTTATGAGAACAACTAGTGCCTGGGGAGAACACCTCTGGGAGCTGACTCCAAGCACTTGTCCTCAGTATCCTCTCCTGGGAAAAGCATTTTATGTATCATTTTGGGGCAAACTCATTTTTTTTTTTTTTGATGGTATCTTCCAGCTTCTGTTGATTGAAGTTGATTTGTCTCCAGGAAAAAGTGATCAACTATTCTCATAATTGTCAACCTAATACTTGTCTTTTATTTCTTGTCAATTTTATGTGTGTGTGTGTGTGTGTGTGTGTGCATGCACTAAGAATAGAGGTAAAAATTTCCTTTTAAGAAATATACATGGATCATGGTCCCATTGGAGGGGCCTGGTTTTATTAACCAACTCTACAATTTTGTTTAGAAGGAAAATATCATATTAAAAATAAAGCTTCTATATGAAAGCTTTGGGA
Source organism: Sciurus carolinensis (assembly GCF_902686445.1). NCBI lineage: Eukaryota > Metazoa > Chordata > Mammalia > Rodentia > Sciuridae > Sciurus > Sciurus carolinensis. Next base: position 24,936,872 of record NC_062216.1, read on the forward strand.
GTTGTTTAAACCATTTTGGAAATTATAAGCTAAAAATTCAGAAAACAAAGAATAGAGAGAAATTTCTCACACTTATAAGTATTTTTGTTCTTTGTTGATTTATATGTCTGTTATTTGAAGGTTTCTTCTAACATTTTGTTTAGCTGTGTAACTGCCAAAACTGAGGGTAAGTAGTTTACTATTATAGAGCATTCCTTCCTCATGTTATAACTAATGGGAAGAGCGTGAGATTTGGAGGTAGTCATAGCTGAGTTAGAACTCCATTTCAGCATATATTATTTTTGGACCTCAAGCAAGATACTTATTATTTTTAAACTACACATTCCTCAGCTTATGTGAATAATATCTCATATCTATCATCTAAGGCACTTGACCATGTTATTCTGATAACTATGAAGTTTTGGTTGCTTTTCACCCAGAATGAGCAGCTAAGATACCTGTTTTTTAAAATCAGTATTTGTTTAGAGCAGTGATACAATTTCGCTTTACCACCAAGGGGACCAGAAAGACAATTTTGATCATCCCAACTTGGTGTGGGCATTACAGTGCTATTGGTAACTAGTGGGTACAGGTCAGGTATGATGATGAATCTGGATTGTCAAATTGATTAAATTAAGAGATGCCTAGTATTAAGACATGCTACCTAGTTTGATGAGGATGTTTCCAGAGATGATTGGCATGTGGGAACAACAAACTGAGGGGGAAGATATGTTCTGAATGTGAATGTCACTGTTCAGTAGACTGGGGGCCTGGATGGAACAAAAGGTGGAAGAAGAAGTAAGCTGAAGCTGATGCAAGCTAGAAAAACACTTGGGATGTTTCTAAATATCCCAAGATACACAAGAGATCTCCCTCCCTACGTACAATTAAAAAATCACTCTGCATTAGTTTTTTGTTGTGACCAAAATATCTGCTAAGATAGACTTAGAGGAATAAAAATTTATTTTGGTTCATACTTTCAGAGGTTCAGTCCATGGCCAACCAACTCCATTGATGAAGGATGTGACAGAGGAAAACTCCTTAGCTCATGACAGCCAGGAGGCAGAGAGAGTGAAGAGAGAGAGAAGGGGAAAGAGGAGAGTCAGAAGCAAAATATCATCTCTAAGGGCACAACACCAGTTACCTACTTCCTCCAATCATGCTCACCTGCCTACAGTTTTCACCTAGTAATCTATTTAAATTATTAATCCACCAAATGTATTAAGCCACCAATTAAATGACAGCTCTCATAATCTAAGCACTTCACCTCTGAACATTGATACATTACATAACATCACCTTTCCTGGGGGAACACCTCATATCCAAACCATACCATTCCACCTTTGGGTCCCCAAGTTCACATCCATCTCACAATGCATTTGATCCATCTCTAAGCATCACCATAGTCTTAACTATTCCAGCATTGCTTAAAAGTTCAAATCCAAAGTCTCATCTGAGACTCAAGGTAAACTCTTGGTTGTGGGTTTCTGTAAAAAATTCAGTTACATGCTTCCAATATATAATGTTAGAAATAAGCAATCCCATCCCAAAGGGGAGAAGTAGAGGCATAGAAAGTATGGGATTAAAAACAAATGAAAACCCTTCTAGGAAAACATTAGTCCTGTAGGTCCATGTCCAGCATCTCAGGCACCTATTGGTGAGATGTGAGCAGCAAATGGCTTGGACAACCCTGTCCCTATTTGCCTTGACGGTTGCACCCATGTGGCCTCTCTCTAAGACTGACTCTCTCTGTATTCAGCAGGTTTCCTTGGCAGACATTGCATGTTGCTGACATTTCTTAGTCCCAGAGGTCTCCAGTGTAACTTCAGTTTCTTTTTCACAGCTTTCACCCTCTGAGGGGATGTTTGCAGGGATTCTGACTCTGCTACCCATTGTCTATTGTCCTTCAAAATCTTGGCGGAAGCCTCTATGACTCCCTAACTACAGCATCCTGTTTTCCTATAGAATAAGCACCATATGAATGATGCAAAGATCTGCAACTAGCTCAAGCAGTAATTGGGCCCTTTTAGACCACAGTTGTAATAACCTTTCAGTACTTGGGAGGTTGAGCACAGTAAACTGAATTCTGGGGAAAGAACTTCTTAGGCATCCCTCTGTGTGTATAGGGTGCCACCATGGTCTCTAAATCAAGTTTTTAGTTTTACACTCTTGATCCTGAAATGGGTGCTCTTTCTTGATTCCTGACATGCCCTCAAAGCATCTTTCCTATTGTGTCTATGCAGAGTACTTTGCTTCTTTCTGTGAATGTAATCTCTTCAACAACTACACTTCCTTGGCTCACATTTTACACAATTTTCTATTCTGGTCAAATTGCTATCTTTTCAGATCTTTCTCTTTTGCTTTATACTCCTTAATATTGCAGTAAAATTGTCTAAAAGCTGCCAGCAATACCCATGCCATTGCCTCTATGCTGTGGTGTCTTAAAATTCCCTCCACCAGTATCATTAGTCCATTATCTCTAAATTTGGCCTCATATGATGTCTCAGGACGCAGAACAAATGTAGACAAGTTCTTTCCCAGAATGTAACAAGTAGCTTCTAGTTCAGTTTCCAGTTGTGTACTCATTTCCCTTTGAAGCCTCATGAACACAGTATGTACTGTCCATGTTCCTATTGGCATTCTGGTCTTCTGAGCTCCAACCAGAATCACTCATTATTTTCTGCTTAAAACATTGTAAGGCTTTCCCAGCCTACATCTCCAAATTTTTCCAAACTTCTGTAAACTGTTGCAAAATCTTCTGAACCACATGTTCAGGTTAGTAATAGCAACAACCTCACTTCTTAGTATCAATTTTTGTGTTGGCTTGTCATCATTGTGACCAAAATACTTGACAAGAACAACTTAGAGGAGGAAAAGTTTATTTTGGCTCATAGTTTCAGAGACTCAGTCCATAGTTGGTTGACTCCACTGCTCTGGGCTCAAGGTGAGGTGAAGTAGAACATTATGGCAGAAGAATGTGGCAAAGCTGTCAACTCATGGCAGCCAGGAAAGAGTGGGGGAGAGAGAGAGAGTCCACAAGGGTACATACTCTGTGACCTACTTCCTTCAGTCATGCCCTACCTGCTATAACTGCCACCCAAAAATTCATTTAAATTAATCCATGAAATGAATTAATCCATGCATCAGGTTACAACTGTCATAATCTAGTCATTTCAACTCTGAACATTCCTGTATTGCCACATGAAACTTCAGGGAGACGTCTCATTTCCAAGCCATAACAGGCACCAAATGTCAATAGTGCTGAATAGAGAAACCCTAGTTTAGAGGAGGAAAAAAGTAGTGATGATTCCTCTGGGAGACATCCTGTACAAAGGAAAGAATGTTGATGTCTCTGGCAAGTGTGTACTAAGAGATCATGGTGAGGAAAAAGAATATTGCAACAAGTCAATGCTTCAGTGCTTATTTACTTGAGGAATGTGAGATTGCTACCATGTTAGAATATATGACACATTTCTGAAGAGGTAGGTCATGGGAAGGTGCTTATCTAAAGAGGAGCTGAATGCTATGGATATTGTTATGAATGGAGAAAAACAAAACAGGAACTTAGAAGCAGGTATGATTAGGTTTCAGTCTCACTTCTAATATTTGTCATCTGTGTGACCTTGGGGGAGTGACTAAAACTGTCTGAGCCTTGTCTCTTCACTGTGAAGTTTAAATAATAAATAATGTATGCTTTTGAATATTGTGAATTTGAGATTTCTATTAGTATTAACCAGGTGATAAGGTATCTGAAATACCATACCGATAAAAAACCAAGTTTTTTTTTTTTTTTTTTTTCTTTCCTATAATGAAGACTGGGAGTTAGAGGTGGTAGATGTGAAAAAAAGTTTTTATTCTGGGAAGAAATTTATAGAAGGTAACAAAACCAGCTAGTCCAAATATGTATTGAGTCTTTGGATTTAAATAATCTCACTTGCTTGTTTAGTTGAAAAAACACACACACTAAATTATATTTAGTAAAGTTTAAGCCTATTTTCACTCTTTTCTCTTGTCCCCCAACTCTCTTTCTTAAGTGATATTCCCCAGATAGCTTCCACTTTCCTATATATTCCTCTAGACCAAAACAATTCTTGATATTCTGACCCAAATTATTGGGGATAAGCATACGGTCTTTAGGAGGCCCTGTGATCATGGGCAGGTAGGGAAAGCCCAGTTGTATATTTCAGGTCTCAGGGAGTAAATCTGAGAGTCCTGAACAGGACCTAGGAAAGAGACACACTATAATATAGCAAAGATCATTTCTAGAAGATAGCATGAGGACGTCAGACGAGGAGTATGTGTGTGGTGGAATGATCCTAAAGACAAGCTGCTTCCACAAGTCAAAGGAGACTTGTCTCTGGTCCAAACCAAAGATAATAATAGCAGTAACTAGGCTGAAGAGGGAGCATAACAAGTCGAGGAGAAAACGATGCTCTCAAGGTCCAGGTTTGTATTAAAATGACATCATGGCATGTATGAGGATCAAGGCAGATACTGAAGACTTTGTACATCTGCCAAACAGCTGAGGCATATGAGATTTACCTCAAGAATATTTAATAATGTGTCCTGAAGTCTTTTTGGATTTTACTGATACTGAACTGACCGTGACAGTCAGCAGTTAACCAAGTGGTGAAAGTGTTGAAAATGAAGGTGGTTAGAGTGCAGACAGGGAGAAAAGTCTGTTTTCTATGTCCATAGCCCAGAGCAGGGAAGAATAGTGCTAAGACCCACCAAGGATGGGAATTCCAGCTCCACCTTGACAAAGGAGAGGATTTTGACCTGGTAGCACAGGAGAACCCATGTGGATTCACGTGAATGGTCTATCGCGTTCCCACAAGTTTAAGTAGAAATTGAACCTGATTTTATATTCTAATTGCTGAGAGGCTATTTTAATCCTCTGAACCACAGATTTTATCCATATAATCTTTGCCAGTCTATGGAACAGCTTGCCACTTCTTATTTTCAAGTCATTTGCCCTCAACCACACCTATAAAACCCATATCAAAATAAATTTGTCGAGAAAGCTCTACTCTCAAGACAAAGGGTGTTTCCCTGTCCATTATCTGGGCCTGAGATCTGTTATTTTCACTCATGTTTTTTCAGTTCTTCCCTTCCTATTTTTCCAATTTGTTAACCCTTTTTTCAAAATGTGTTTCTCATTCATTGACAGAATTTAGGTTCTACGTCTTACGGTAAATTCTTACAACCACACCCATGTCTCTTTTCTCCAGTGCACTGGCTACACCAGTCTCTTACATGCAGTTTGAGTCTACAGAGACGTTATTCTGTTTTCATGAGGTGAATCTATGTGCTTTTGTTCAGCTGTTGTCATGCTCATTCATTCTGCCAACCTCTTCTTTGGACACGTCCCTGCTCTCCCCAGGCAGATTTGAGTGCTGCATCCTATATCCTACCACTACGCTGGAGCCCTGCTGATGTTGTGGTAGAATGTATACACATATTTTGTATTAAGTGTGTTGGACTACTACAGTTTTTACACAAGTTGAGATGAGGTTTCTTATGTATAATTACTTTAAAAATCTATTTCCACCAGTAAGCCATAAACTTCTTGAAGGATACAGGTCATGGACTTTCAATGTAGTATTCCAAAAACATGGCATAGTACACTGTGTGTATATATATATACATATATATATATATATATAGATATATATATATGATAAAAGGCTAAATGAACTAAAGTAAAAATAGCAACAAACTATTTGCTCAGAATAATGACTATCCATTTTTGTGTGCTATAAATCCCTGATATTCAAAGTACAGAGTTCATTCTAACACTGCTTTGCTAGGTATTTTAGTCAGCTTTTCCACTGCTGTGACTAAAAGGATTCAACCAGCACAATTGTAGAGGAGGAAAGGTTTATTTGAGGGTTCACAGTTTCAGAGGTTTGTGATGGGCTGACAGATCTGACTCCATAAGAATGTTATAGGCCAGACTCTAAGGGAAATGACTAAACAGACTCCATTTTACTCTGAGACTCCATGTTATGTAGGAAATAAGCTTCTCCCATGGGAACATCCTGCCTCTGTGCCCATCATCAGTTACTTGGTGTGACATGTTTAATAATATATAATGGCAACTCCTATGTAGTAAAGAATTGCTCTCTTTTGATTCCTATTGCTCCTAAACAATGTACCATGTGAACAGTGATTGTGTGGATGTTAGTAACCATTCTTTAGTTTGAACCTAGGTAAGGGTCATTTTGACCCACTTCCCCCTCTGTCGATGATCTCAGGATGTTAATGTGTAATTTTGAATCATAGCAACAGACACTTAGGATTAATGTAATTTTTGGTATAAGAATCCCTACAACCCTGTGGTTGGGGCTGTTCTCCCAATAGCCATTTTTTGGAGCATTGTGTGAGACAGTCAACTGGATGTCTTAATGAAGACTCTCAAATTTGGACTTCTCAGTGGTAATAGGTCTGTTCTTAAATTGTGCCCCATAACAGTTTCTAGTCCATAGGAGGCCAGCTCCATTCCTTGGGTCTTGAGCTGAGGCAGAACATCATGGCGGAAGATGTGGCAGAGGGAAGCAGCTGCATCATCAGGAAGCAGAGAGAGACTCCATTCTTCAGACACAAAATATATACCCCCAAGCCACGCCCCAATTCCCACTTCCTCCAACCACACCCTACCACTTTAATTAATTCCATCAGGGATTAATTCACTGATTGGGTTAAGACTTTTACAATCCAATCATTTCTCTTCTGAACCTTCCTGCATTGTCTCACTCATGAGCTTTTGGGGGACACCTCACATCCAAACCATAACACTAAGCTATGCAGATTTCTTTTGGATGGGAGAAGACTTGTTTCTTTCTATGTCTTTCTGTTTCTTTCCAAGTGGAGAGATCTTCACTGGTGACACTTGTAAGCTCTGCTCCTACCCCTTCCAGGAAAGAGGTGAAGAAATGAATTCTGATGCATAGTTCTGGGGAAAGGACCTGAGCACATGTTGTTCCAGCTCTCTCTTCTTCTGTATCCTCAGGTGATCTTTGCTCATTGGAAATGCATTTGATTTGCTCTTACGTATGTATCAGTAACTGGGCATGTGATTCTTTGTTTTGCTTGTGACTGATTGGGTAAATCCACCTAACTCTGGAACACAGAACTTTTTTTGCAATGATGCCATCTATATAAGACATACTGTAGTCTAGAGTCTAGCTTCAAGCAAAGTGAAATCAGCTCTTGATCTTCCTTTTTCTTTTCTCTTTTTTGTTCTGAACTTAGGAGCAGAAAAGTGCAGTAATTTATAGACCCTTGTCTGCAAAGTTTTCCACCCAAACTATACTTAGAAGTTTCATCCCTCTTCCAAAATCCTGTAATATAAAAACAATTTCACAGAGGGGTTTGTGTTTTGTTCTTTGTGAGTCCTTTCTCCTGGATCAGATTACCAGGGCCTGAGATGTGGAAATAGACTCCCTAATCCTTCTGTGGATTCTTCATAGTTTCTGGCAGGTCCAAAGGCATCTTAAAGTTCATATATGTTTACATATTTTCTAAGTTATATATTTAATTGTCCTAAGGGTATTGATATCCTTTTATGTTTATGTCTGCATAGTTCAGTATTAAATGTTAGGTAATTTGAGAATAATTTTAACTATATTACATAAAAATAAGATTTTTAAAAAGTTATATCTACATGGTAGTCTTACTAACATTTTACTGAAATAATTTTAATTTGCTTCTAATTTGCTCTGATTTATTATAATATTTTATCTGACATAATAAAATAGCCTAATGTGCCATAAAATCTGACTATGTGACATAAAATGTGAAAAGCCCTCTGTAAGCTGTCAGGTGCGGTTAATTTACACCATTTTGCTATTCCAATTAGATATTTATAGAAGTAATTAACTCTGGAGATTATTTGACTTTTAATAATATTTTCTAAATTATAGGGGAAACAGAAATTTCAAATTTTGTCTCCTCCTTTCTATCTTATTTTCATCCCCACATGCTAGTAAGGATCTGAATGGACTCTATTCTTCTTTTCTCTCATAAATGATATATTTTTACGAGTTAGTCATCCATGGTCAGCTATGGGAGATTGCTGGCTTTAAAGCTAAATTAATCAGTATGGTTATTATGGTATTTTGATGATGTATAGATGTTTATGATTCATCTGTGGATACAATCAAGGGCTGTCACAGTCCTTTGCTTCATGGGTGGTAGTTCCTTACCATATATGAACCAAACCAAATAGACAAAATTCTCTAATTGTATAGTTAGTCACCTGTCCAGTGCGAAGGAACCCATGGTGGACAGCTGCAGGCATTTTGAATCAACCCGCACACCACCATGGTGCAAATGGCTTTGGACTGTGTTGATTCCAGAAACAAAAATCAATAGGATATTTAGACATTTGCATTGTACACATAGGGAATATCTGGTTACCTTCTGTCTCTGCGATTAACATTTTCCAGGTAAGTCTTTGAAAAAGAGCTGCTAAAGGAAGAAAGAGAGGACATATAAACATCTTTTATACTCACATCTTCACCTTAGTTCATCATTGGATCAGCATTATTGGATGAAGGCAGGGGTGATGACCAGCCAGTGTGCAGGCATCAAAACAATGCAAAACAAAACAAAAACAAAAACAACAAAAAACGGAGCCAAATTTAGTTTCTAAAAACTGTCAAGTGCTGACAATGATGCATAAACAAGCTAGATAATAGAAAAAGAAATCCTTGACCTGTGATGCATGTACTGTACTTGAGATAGTTAATGACAAAAATTATTGGAAAATATCAACTTGTTTGTTATTTCAGTGTTGTTGTCTAGAGAAAAATAAAAATGACTGCTCATAATTGAATGAAATATAAAGGAGCACACAGTGATTTATATTAAAGGAAAACATTCTGCATGGCTAAATTGAAGAAAATCATGTTTTAAGGGAATTAAATATACTGAACCGCCAGACTTATGTCAATTGTACTAAAAATAAATGAGGAATTGTGTTAGGCAGCATTTTGTTGCTGTGGACAAAATGCCTGACAAAACAACATAGAGGAGGGTTATATTGGATTCACAGATTCAGGCAACTCAGTCCATGGTTGCTGACTTTATTGCTCAGGGCCCCCTATGTGAGTCAGGACATTATGGCAGAAAGGTATTGTGGAGGAAAGCTGCTCAGCTCATGACAACTGAGAGAAAGAGGGAGGGAGGGAGAGGAAAACATGAGGAGTCATGGCCCAGATACAATTCCCAAGGACTTGCCTGCAGTGACCCACCTCTTCCATCCATGCCCCACAGGCCTGTAGTTATCACCCAGTAGTCCTTTCCAATTACTAATACATCAAATGGTTTAATCCACTGATGAGGTTACAGCTCTCTTCATTACCTAAGAGCCCCACCTCTGACCCTTGCTGTTATGGTTTGGATATGAGGTGTCCCCAAAAAGCTCATGTGTAAGACAACACAATAAGGTTCAGAGGAGAAAAGATTGGGTGGTAAGAGTCTTAACCTAATCAGTGAGTTAATCCCCTGATAGGGAATAACTAAGTGGTAACTGAAGTGGTAGGGTGTGGCTGGAGGAGATTAGAATTGGGGCATGTCTTTGGGGTATATAGTTAGTATTTGGATAGTGGATACTCTCTGCTTCCTGATAATGCAAGTTGCTTCCCTCTGCCACACTCTTCCACCATGATATTCAGATTCATCTCGAGCACCGAGGAATGGAGCCGGCCTGCTATGGACTAGGACCTCTGAAACTGTCAGCCCTCAAATAACTTTTTCTCCTTTACAATCATTCTGGTCAGATACTTTTAGTCATAGCAGTGAGAAAGCTGACTAAAACACTTGCTAAATAGGGGACGATGCTTCTCAACATGAGCTTTTCTACTGACATTTCTAGATCCAAACCATAACAGAAATATACAGATTAAAACAGCCAATGGTGATTATTATAGAACTTTATTATTTAAAATAGTACATCATATTGAAATTAGCCATCAGTGTGACAGCCTTATTAATATTATACTAAAATTCTAAAATAATATAATGTTGTAGCAATTTGAATCCATATTATATAGGGGATGGCTCTCTTGTGACTGGGCAATATTCTTAATGGGTTTAACATGGAAGAAAGTCCTTTGTACATTGTAATATGTAATTCAACAGTAACCTTAAATAAATTTGAGCAGTTTGATAAGTTTAGGTTCCAGATATTTTGACAATTATCTGGTATTCAAAAAGTTCTTAAAAGTCACATCTGCCCCCCGCAAAAAGTAAGGTAGGCTAGCTCAATTTTATAAAATATATACTGTTAAATGTTAATATGTGTTCAAAAATTTTAATGATTAAAAGATTAATAAATTATTTTCAAAATAATTATGATTATTTCCAAGTTTCAAATATATATAGTTGCATATTTTCATAGCCAACTCATTGTTCATCTTTCCATCTAATTTTGCCATTTTCTCTCCTTGTGCTTGGATATTATACAGATAAATTTTTCTCTTGAGACTTTGATCTTGTCTGTAATGTATGATAGTTTAATGTCAGCTCTGAGGAAATTAAGAACATCTCTGACTTAACTACCAGGGTGTTGTAACTGGACAGTGAGTTGTTTGACGGAGATTTGCCAACACAGTTCCCGGAGTTCCTTTGATGACCGAGAGTATTGATGCCTACCCAGGCATGCAGGTACATAGGTCATGTGGCCTGCCTCCACATAGAGGCCAGGGGTTCCCTGGCCTCCACATCACTGCAGAACATGGCCACCTGTGATCACACCTGCAGGCATTGAAGATTCCCCTAGATGCAAGAAGATCGGATCTAAGATTTTCTTAAGTTCTTTCCATGTTCCTGTCTTCTCAGGAAAGTCTGACCATGATCAACAACCCTGGCAGCAGTCCCAAAGCTGGGAATGTCCTTCCTAGTATTTAAAACATATGTAGTAGTTTTCTAGAGCGGCCATTACCAAGTATCACACACTGAAAGGCTCGAACTTCAGAAATTCATTGTCTCTCAGTTCTGGAATCCAGAAGTTCAAGAGCAAGGTGTTGTCAGGGTCGATCCTTTCTGAGGCTGCATGGGCGGATCTGTGCCATGCCTCTCTCCTAGCTTCTCCCGGTTGGTTAGCAATCTCTGAAGATCCTTGTGTGGGTGTAGCAAATTTAGGGGGTGAGAGTCAAAGCCATCTGGAACTCTTATTATTTGTATCACTTTGATCTCTGCCTTTATGGTCATATGTCATTTTCCCTGTTTGTTCAAATTTCTCCTTTTCACAAAGTCAATAATCATGTTGAATTAAGGACCCACCCTACTCTCAATATGATCTCATATTAAGTAATTACATTTTCAATGATGCTCTTTTTTTTTTTTTTTACAGCCCTGATAGTATTAACATTTAGGCACAGTTTTTTATTGTTCCAAGGAGGAAATAGAGGATTATTTTAAAATATTAAAGATAGCATTTTTTTTTATTATTGTATACAAATGGGATACATGTTGTTTCTCTGTTTGTACATGGAGTCAAGGCATACCATTTGTGTAATCATAAATTTACATAGGGCAATGATGTTTGATTCATTATTTTTTCCCTTCCCCCCACCCTTCCCACCCCTCTTTTCCCTCTACACAGTCCTTCCTTCCTCCATTCTTACCACCCTCCTTATCCCTAACCCTAACCCTAACACTAACCCCTCCCACCCCCCATTATATGTCCTCATCCGCTTATCAGCGAGATCATTCATCCTTTAGTTTTTTGAGATTGGCTTATCTCACTTAGCATGATATTCTCCAATTTCATCCATTTGCCTGCAAATGCCATAATTTTTATCATTCTTCATTGTGGAGTAATATTCCATTGTATATATATATGCCACAGTTTATTTATCCATTCATCAACTGAAGGGCATCTAGGTTGGTTCCACAATCTGGCTATGGTAAATTGAGCAGCAATGAACATTGATGTGGCTGTATCTCTGTAGTATGCTGATTTTAAATCCTTTGGGTATAGGCCAAGGAGTGGGTGTTTTTAAATATGGCCACATTCTGAGATAGAACTTAGGATTTCTATATGAATTCTGGTGATGGTAAGGGGGCATAATTAAGAATAGCTAAGGGTTCAGTGGTTCTGGGACACTATGAGTGGGGTGAAGTTCAGAGAGTGGTAGAGGATGAGGTCAAAGAAATAATAGTTACTTTACTAGTTCATTTTATCCATGTGGGATATGTTCTGAGACCACTGTTGGGGGCCTGAAGTTGGATAGTACAGATTCTTATATATACTGTTTTTCCTGGTCACACATACCTATGATAAGGATTAATTAAAAAAATAAAACTCAGTGAGAGATTAACAAAATAAGTAATAATAAAATAATTGTAAAAATACATTGTAACAAAATTTCCAGTATCACTGCTCTTGCACTCTGGGACCATTATTAAGTAAAATAAAGGTAAGCACTATGCTACTATAGCAGTCTGAAAACCAACATGGCTACTTAGTGACTAACAGGTGGGTTGTGTTTATAGTGTGGACACGCTGAACAAAGCAATGATTTATATCCTAGGTGTGAGGAAGCGGGACTGTGCAAGATCACCTCACACTATTCACACTTGCACAATTTAAAATTTACAAATTATTAATTTCTGGAATTTTCCATTTAATATCTTTGGATTTCAGTTGACTGTTAGTAACTGAACTGTGGAAAATAAGACCGCAGATTAGTGGGGACTACTGTAGATTGTTGAGGGCCTTATGGGTAGTCATAACGTAGGTTTTTAGTCTGAGTGATGCAGACTTTTGAATGGCAGAATGACATGAGTTAATTTTTTAATTTTTAAAAAGGTAATTCTGACAGAGGATTGACAATAGACTTAGAAGCAGAGAGACAGCATAATATCATGAATATCCAGCAAGACATAATAATGGGTAGATACCAGTAACAGTATTGCTGCTGACAAGTGGTCAGTCTTAGAACTTAGAATTTTTAAGGTAGATGGGATAGAATTTACTGTTGAATTCCATGTGGAGCACGGGAGAAACAGCTTAAAGCAGATTCTACTCTTTGGGTCTGAGCAAAGAGGAGGGGATTACTATTAATTGAGATGGGAAATGTGCGGGTGTAGCAAATTTAGGGGGTGAGATCCAAAGTCATCTGGAACTCTTATTATTTGTATTCATGTCTCCTGGATCTCAGAGTTTCTATTTCTTTGCTTTTGAGCTATTTCTTTATTTGATCTTTCAGAACAAAAATCCTAATTATTACTATTTATTAGTATTTTGTTTTGCTTTGTTTTTGTTTTGAGACACGGTCTTGCTTTGTTGCCCAAGATGGGCTCAAACCCATGATCCTTCTCAAACTCCTGAGTAGTAGCAGGGATTGTAGGCATGTCTCATCACACCTGGCTCATCAGTGCATATTAATTGTACAAAGTCATGGGTTTCATTGCAAAATTTTCGTAGTGCATCTAATGTGATTTGAATGTATCCCCTTCCCTGTTAACCCTCCCTTACCTTCCCCCTGCCTCTTCTGAATAGTTTCTCTTCTACTTAAATGTTTTCTCTCTCTCCCAAGGCTGGATTCTACATGTGAGAGAAAACATGCCATACTTGTCTTTCTGAGTTTGGCTTATTTCGCTTAACTGATGATCTCCAGTTCCATCTGTTTCCCAGCAATGATCATAATTTCATTTTTTATGGTTGAATAATATTCCATTGTGTTTGTCTACCACTTTTTCTTTATCTATTTATCCATAGATGGGCACCTACATTGATTCCATAACTTGGTTATTGTGAATAGTGGTACAATAGATAAGTTTCTGTATTATATGGCAATTTTGATCCCTTTGGGTAGATACCCAGGAGTGGTATAGCTGGATCATATAGTAGTTCCATTTTTATTGTCTTGAGGAACCTTCATACTCTTTTCCATAATGGCCATACTAATTCACATTTTTTTTTTTTTTTTTTTGGTACCAGGATTGAACTCAGGGGCACTTGACCACTGAGTCACATCTCCAGCCCTATTTTGTATTTTATTTATAGAGACAGGTTCTCACTGAGTTGCTTAGCACCTTGCTTTTGTTGAGGTTGGCTTTGAACTTGCCATTCTCCTGCCTCAGCTTCCCAAGCTACTGGGATTATAGGCATGCGCCACTGTACCTGGCTTAATTTACATTCTTACCAACAGTGTATAAAGTTCCTTTTTCCCTACTCCTCACCAGCATTTATAATTTTTATTTTATTAATAATAGCCTTCCTGACTGAATTCAAATGGAATCTCAATGAAGTTTTGATATGTATTTCACATATGACTGAAGATGTTAAAACTTTTTTCATACAATTATAGATGTCTGTTGAGAAGTGCCTGTTGCACTCATTTGTCTATATAGATTGAATTACTTATTCTTTTGGTGTAATTTTTTAAAAAATTTCTTTATATGTTCTGGATATTAATCCTCTATCAGAGGAATGGTTTGTAAAGATTTTCTCCCATTCTCTAGGTATCTATTCACTCTGTTGATTGTTTACTTTGCTGTACAGAAGCTTTTCAATTTGATGTAATCCCATTTGTCAAATTTTTTATATAACAATTTTGCTTTTTATTGGAGCATTATACTTTTACACAGTAGTGGGATTTATTGCTACATTTTAACATTATCACCTATTATTTTCTGAGTTTTGGAGTCCTGTTTAGGAAATTGTTGCCTATACAAATATCTTTTTTTTTCTTTTTTTAAATTTTTTTTTTATGGTAAACAAATGGGATACATGTTGTTTCTCTGTACATGGAGTAAAGGCATACCATTTGTGTAATCATAAATTTACATAGGGTAATGTTGTTTGATTCATTCTGTTATTTTTTCCCTTCCCCCCACCCCTCCCACCCCTCTTTTCCCTCTATACAGTCCTTCCTTCCTCCATTCTTGTCCCCCTCCCTAACCCTAACCCTAACCCTAACCCTAACACTAACCCCTCCCACCCCCCATTATGTGTCATCATCCGCTTATCAGCGAGATCATTCGTCCTTTGGTTTTTTGACATTGGCTTATTTCACTTAGCATGATATTCTCCAATTTCATCCATTTGCCTGCAAATGCCATCATTTTATCATTCTTTATGGCTGAGTAATATTCCTTTGTATCAAAGTGTTTCCCCTATGTTTTCCTCTGGTTTTAAAATTTCAGGTCTTACTTTCAGGTCCTTGATTCATTTTGAGTTGGTTTTTGTACAAAGTGAGAGATCAGGATCGGGTTTCAGTCTTCTATAGGCAGACAATCAGTTTTCCCAGCACCATTTGTTGAAGAGACCCATCTTTTTCTCTAGTGAATGTTTTTGGTTCCTTTGTTGAGAATCAGGTGACTGTGGGTATGTGGGTTTATTCCTGGGTCCTCTATCCTATTCTATTGGACTACATTTCTATTCTGTGTGTGGGGTGGGGGCATGTGTATGTGGTACCAGGGATTTAACCAAGGTGCTCTACTACTGAATATATCCCCAGCCCTTTCTATTTTCATTTTGAGAAAAGGTCTGAGTTGCCCAGGCTAGCCTTGAACTCGTAATCCTCCTATCCCAGCCTTCTGAGTTGCTGGGATCATAGGTTGGTGTACTATGCCAAATGTACTCTATTTATTATTCCCACACTGTGCTGCTTTTGTTAAAATGGCACTATTATATATTTTGAAATCAGATATTGTGATGCTTCCAGCATTATTATTCTTTTTTTCCTTTCTTTTTCTTTTATTTATTTTCTTTACTTTTCTTCTTTCTTTATTTTTCTTTTTTACTCAGACTTGCTTTGGTTATTCTGGGTATTTTGTGCCTCCATATGAATTTTAGAATTATTTTTCTAGTTCTGTGAATAATGTCAACAGTATTTTGATGGGGATAGCATTGAATATGTTGAATGCTTTTGGTAGTATGGCAATTTTAACAATATTAATTCTTCCAATTCACAAACATGGGAGTTCTTTTCATTTCCTAGTGTCTTTTTTAATTTCTTTCTGCACTCTTTTACAATTTTCATTATAAGGGTCTTTCACCTCCATGCATAGGTTCATCCTAGGTATTTGAGATTTTTGAGGCAACTATGAATGGGATTGTTTTCTGATTTCTTTCTCAGTAAGTTTGTTGTTATTATATAGGACAACTACTGATTTTACGTGCTGATGTATCTATCCTGCTACTTTGCTGAATTTATTAGTTCTAAGAGACTTTTCTGGATTCTGGGATTTTCTAGGTCTTTAATCATATCATCTGCAAACAAGGATAATTTGGTTTACTGCATCCCTATTTGTATGCTTTGCATTTCTTTCTGTTGCCAATCCTGGCCCAAATTTCCAGTACTAGGTTGAATAAGATTAATGAGAGTGGACACTTTTGTCTTGTTCCAGATTTTAGTGGAAATGCTTTCATTTTATTCCTATTCAGTATGATATTGGCTAAGGATTTATCATATATAGCCTTTATAGTGTGGAGGAATCCTTCAATAACTAATTTATTTATGGTTTTTATCATATAGGGATGCTGGATTCTATCAAATCCCAATCTTGACACTGGTCACTCTTTTTCTTCCACTCATCTCTTCATTGTACTTTTCTTCCATTATGAGGTTCCATTTATATTTGCTGCTACTTAGCAGGAAAGTAATGACTACATACTATGTTTCAGAGAAAAATGTCCGTTTGATCTTCCCAGTTCTTTACTCTCTGCCTTTTTATTATTTTTCCTGTCATGGTCCAGCAAACAAAGGGAAAACAATATAGTGCAGTATGATACACTGACCTACTTAAAACACAGACACAAAAGACTTTTATATCTGTCTTATTAGTATGCTTGAAATTTCCCTCTTCCATTTATTTAAATAACCTCCTTTACAAACAGCACACACAAGATTATTTTGCAGTAGATAAAGATAGCTTTCTTTAAAGTGATTATACCTCTTTGGAAAAAGTAATATTTAGAAACATTCAAACCGATAAGGTTTTTAATGAGAATACTGACATCACTCATTGTTGATTTAGAAGCTTGAAGCAGGAATTATTTATTTAATACCTAGCTTATCTGGCATTAATTAATTTATTAGTTTATGGTGCATTCAATTGAAATTCATTATGTAGTTTCATATGTCAGGGATTGTGCAGAATAAAGCACAAAACTTACTTTTGATTTGTTTATTTCCCTTGAGAAGCTCTTAAAATGCCTTAGAGATATCACTTTTAAGATAGAACATATTCGTGTATAATCTGACAAGGCTCATATGGGATATCTCAGTTTTTCAGGGCTGCTTTTCCTGGTACTTTATCATCACTCGCTACTTTATCAATGGTGTTAAGCAGCTTCTGTAGTCTCTGCTTTTATTATAAGACATTTGTTTTCTGTGGTTCAGTGCTGATATTGATAACTAAGACCCCATACAGTCTTCCCAGGCAGGCAACAATCCAGGTAGGAGGGTCTGGGTAACAGATCAAGAGGGGCAGAGGCACAGGATAATAACCAGTGTGTTTCAGAGATGCATTTCCAGGACAGAAGGTCATGGTTAGTAATTTCTTAATTCTAGTCAAAGTGTGCCTAATTAGAGAAAAACAACAACAACAACATGAGTAGCAGATTTAACAACAGAAGAAATGAGTCAGCATGAATCAGAGTTAGTTTTCAGTGACCCCATCACTTCAAAATTTATCATATTGTTGTGCCCTACTCACGCATGTATTTTTAAGAAGCTACAGTGCTTTCAGTTAGGTAACAAAAGATCAAAAGATTTCTGAGCAGATGAGTACATAAATTTAGTGACTACAACACACCTTCGTAGGCCCATGTAAATCGTTGAATGATATGTCTCCAGACTCGATCTGACCAGGACTTCCTGAGCAAACCAAGTAAAAGGACAAGATGTTTTAATTTTCATGATTGCAGCCTCCCTTGGTCGAAGAAATCTCTGCTGTTTGTCTTAGACTCAGGCTCCAGAGTCTTCCTTTGATGCTCTTTAGCTTCTGATTTACTCCAGTTAATGAACTTTTCTTTTGCCTTGTTTGTTGGTCTTACAATGACTCCTTTTTATGAGGCCACCTGTCTCAGTCCTAACCTAGTTCACCCTGCTCTTAAGCCCTCTGTGAGCCACACATCCTCTGGGCCACTTCCTATCTGACTTGGCTTCCTTCTCAAGACAGATGAGCAGGAATCACTTTATGTACTTAGAACACATTTCTTTGCAACAGACAGAAAGGAACTTAGCTCTACTATAAACTGATGTGCATTGTTTAATATAGGAGTCAATTTTTTCTTTACTGTTCAGAGCACAACTTCATTTCCTTCCAGGGTCATAGTTCAAAGTCTGAGTAGGATAGTAATTTTAACTCAGTCTGTTGATGGTGGGATCAACCAATTATGGCTATTTCTACTCTATCTTCCACACTGTTTTCTACATTGTTGTTACACAATCTTAAACAATGAAAAATCTTCACATTGTGATTTTCCTACTCTAATGTGGCTGAGGGAAGAAATATGACACATTCAGAATTTATTTCTTTGTCTTTGTATGTGTCTTCAGTTTTCTTAATGCTAATTAGAGTTCACATCTCAGATAATATTGAGATGTTCTCTGGATACTGATTACTAGACAAGTGTGTTTGTACCTGGAAATAAAAGTTGGAATCTAAGAAAAACAAAACAAAAAAAGAAATAAAAATGTGAGACCCAACCAGGTGCAGTGGCATGTGCCTATAGTTCCAGCTACTCAGGAGGCTGAGGCAGGAGGATCATAAGCTGAATACCAGTCTGGGCAATTTAGTGAGATCTTGTCTCAAAACCAAGTAAAAAGGGCTGGGTTTGATCTTACATACCACACACAAACAAAATTTAAAACTTGCTCATATAGGGAAAAAATGAATAAGATTATAAAGATCCAAGTATTCTTCAAAAACACTGAAGTATGACTTGTGGAAAAGGAGTCATCATTATCTTGTGAGGTCAATAAGAGAAAATTTAATAAAAATGCAAAAGAGTTTTAAACAAAGGTGGAGGTACTGTTGGGTAGTGAGGGATATAAAAAGGACATATGATATTTTGACTTTTTCTATAGTTCAAATACTCTCCAGAATGGTATTTGTTATGTATTATTTAATTGCTCTGCAGAGGACTTATCAGAAAGTACTGTTTGGGCATATATTACTATTTTGTAAAATGTCCTGATATTTACAAAATAAAAGGCTTTGAGAGACCATGTGAACATGTAAGTAAACAGTTAAAAGCCTACAATGTTTCAAAAACTAACAAATATACATTTTTTTCCAGGGAGGGATAAATGGGTCTTGCATTAGTGTTGAAGGTGTTGAAGGTGAATCAGGACTCACGTGAAGCTGGTTACTAGATGATCCCACACTCTGTGAATTTCGTAGCACTCCAATGTGGTTAACAGCCTCACCAGGTTTCTGAGTGGTTTGCACGTAGCTTAGCTAGAACAAGGATGGAGCTATAGGTTTTTATTTTTTATAAATAGATGTTATCTTTGTCTAGCTGGTATTTTTCTTTTGAAAGCTCATGAAAAGAACACCTATTCTAGCAAGAAGTGTTCTCAAACTGAACATTGTACCCCTGAAGACTGCTGTCATGAGGTCATGATGGCTTACAAGGTATCAAGGAAGATTTGATAGAGCTTATTGAAGGATTTAAGGCATTTAGAAATGTTCCAAAATGGTGTGAAACTTATATCACAGATATTGATACTGGGGGATGATTATGTTGTCAATAGACAGAGGTTGTGTCAAAGGATAAAACTGTGGTCAGTGGAATTTAGATCCATCTCCTCAGTACTAGGACTTTTCCACATGGACAAGTATAGGGAGTTTACATTTAGCTACATCATTGTGGGTGTTGACCTTTTTTTATTGGGTATGCCTGAAATTGCCCTTATTCTCTTTGTCTTTCACAGGGACCAACTTTCTAGCTTTCTTCTTCCCATTTATTTTCCTTTTTCTTCCCATTCCTGGGCTGTTGAAGTCATATATTCAGAGAAGAAAAGTGTGACTTCATAATGTTCCTAAACTGATTACACATCACTAGCAAGTTTGGAGCTGAGTTAATAGATCCCCAATCGAGGAACAAGGAGATGATTTTAATAATACACTCCCATAAGACCACTTGGGTGTCCACCATGACAACGCAGCAGCACTCCTGTGACACAGAGAACCTTGCATGTATTTTCTGATGCAAAGGAAGAAGTGTGGGTTTCCCTGTTGAGAATCAATCATGTTGTCCTCAGGCTGCTGTCTGGTGGTACCAGACTTCTTCTACTACCTCCCTTCCAGGAAATGGCTTACGGGGGTAGGTTTGGTATGGAAATGGTGAACATAACACTAAAATGGGAAACGTGACCTTTGCAGTTACTTAGCCAATCAGAACTCTACCTTTTGCAATGTGTTCTGCCTCCTGCTAGAGTCCTCTGGAAGTTTTTTCTCTATTCTAAATGAAATGCCATTATCTTTTCCTCCCAACTGAGTTTTAGGTCTCTGAGGGTGGTACAAAACCAGAAATGACAGCAGAGGAATTCCCCGAGGTGACGAGTTTCTTTCTTTATTTTTTTTTTTCTTTTTTAAAATCAAGCACATCCATTCAAGTCTTTATGTTTCCAAGTTTTATAGCCGTAACATGATGTCATTTTCATATAAAGAAATCTTCGGAGCAGTTTGTATTTAAAGTTTTATATTTATTTCTATGAAAAATCTATTTCAGTGCCTACAGGCTCTGCTTTTGGCACAAAAGTTTTGCTGTGCTGTTCAATCCAAATCAAGCCATATTTTTCCACCCGCTGTCTGCGGCTGTGGAGCCTAAGAAGCTGCTGGTGTGGTTTGCCTTCCTGCTGGTGTAAGTGCCTGTCCCTCAGGAAAGGCCCCAGAGGGGAGCCCATATACTCAGCAATCAGTAGGGATTCTCTCAGAAAGACAAAAACTATAAATTCCAGTGACCTTTTGAACTTGTGAAAGTAAAAGTGCTAAATATCCAAAGTTTACAGGGCCTAGTATGGAAATAAGGGAAATAAGTGGAATACAGAAAGTGAAAGAACCTTTATCAAATTCTGAGGAAGGCGATGTGTATCTCAAAGGTGAAATTTTTCTTTTATTTCCAATTTATAACAGGTGGAAAGGAAGACTATGGTGTTTATTGTTCCAGAAAAATGAGTTTTGTTCCCAGTGTAATAAAAGAGAATATATGGGTTCATTTTGTTCAGTGGATGAACTTAAATTTTTGATTGAATTTTCTGGTGAGAGGTTCTGTGTAAGAAGAGATAAAACTCACTCAGCAGGCATATCTTAAAAACACTTAAGATAGCTCCTTGTGTCCTGCCTGTAGAGAAAGGGAAAGGAGAGGCCTCCCTGGGTGCCCATGGACTCTGGCTCAGGGCTACTTTCTCTGAGCACCACATGTACACTGGAATTAAGGTTTCTGGAATTGGCAAAAGTTTAGAGAGTGCTTGGGAAATGCCTATAGGAAGTGCCAGGAAGCAAAACAGGCTGCTGTTAGAGAGCTTTTGCTCAAGTGGCTAGTTCCATGGTTCACACTATCTTTCCTCCCTGACATTTACACTGTACTGTACATCACTGTTCTGCAGAAAGGCCACATCTCAGGCTATCACTCACAGTGAGTCACGGGAAATCACCCAGAATTAGTATGGAAGTAGAAGACTCATTAAAATCTGTAACTCTTTGTTGGGTCTCCTGAAAGAGATTGGAGCATGGTATTGAAACCCCACATCTTTGACTAAGCTACTGACTACCTTGCTAAACTCATGAGATATTAACCTAGTGTAGAGGATGTTCAATTGAATGTCCATCTTATTATTAGATCAAATTAATTATGTAATCATTTACCTCAGTGAATTTGGTAGACTGTGTTATCAGCCTTGATCAGGCATTTTGCTTAACTCAACCAAAGAGGACTGAATTCCCTGCTCCGTGACCCTGATGTGGCAGACCCATATCCTGATCTTTGATCTTTGAGGCTTATTACTCTAATTTTCAGAGGGGACATGGGAAAGAAATATAAATGAGATTATTTATCACACTGTTCATTTACATTTCACTTATTTACATCATGACATAAGTTCAGAGTGCTGTGTACCATAGCTCTGTGGCCTTTATGATTTATTTTTATCTTCAGTCCATATAATAGAGGCTAGTGGCATAATGAGTAGTTTGGGACATTGACCTCTGGAGCAAGACTGTGTGGGTTCCTTAACTGTGTGACCTCAGGTAAGTCACTTAGCCTCTTTTGTCTCCATTTTCTTGTCTTTCAAGTATTGAGAAAAAACCAGAGCTTAGTACCAGGTTTTTCAGAGGATTATTTGGAGTAAATAGATCTAAAACACTTGGAACGGGGCCTGGCATGGGAAAAGCCCTCTTTATGAATATTAAATAAGATCCCATCTCTCTAAAGAATGAAATGATCATGTATGGGTTGAGTTCTACCAAGAGTAAGTCAATATTTTAGTTGTTCCAATAGAGAATTAGTTTTTCTTTTAAATGGTGGAAAAATTAATGGTTTTATTTACATGAGAGAAATTATAATTTAAATTTCCATCTTAATCTAAAATTGAGCATATAAATGTGAGAAAATAATTTGTAAGTTGAAAAGAGCTATAAAACCAATGGCAATAATTATGTCATAACTATTTTTAGCTATCAATGGCAGGATGACATTATGAAGTATTAACAAGGTGGTTCCTAACTTTCTTTTGTTTACCATTTTGTGGGCTCTCTCTCTCTCTCTTTCTCTCTCTCTCCTCTTTCTTCTTTCTCCTTCTCTCTTTCACACACATACAAAACAACAACAACAACAACAACAAAAGACCAACAAAACTTGACTTCTACCACTGCTAGAGTCACAGACAGCACGGCAGTATTGCAAGAAAAAACAAAGGTCTTTTTTCTCTTGAAGGTCAAGGACCTGGCCTAAATAGTATGCTTGGAAAAATACTGTTGAGATAGGAGGAAAGTTGGAGGGGATGCTATTGTGTGCATTGCCAACAGGAGTCTGTAAAGAGAGCTCTACGTCTGGGTTTCTGGATCTGGGTCTCTGAGGGGGTCAGACATGCCAGTGTGGGTGCTGGGAAGGACAGTGACTATTTGTGGTTTATCTTGGATGGGGCTCTGCTTCCACTGGGTGATCAGTGAACTCAAGGTGGCTCAAAGGGGATAGAAAGGGGACAGCAGGGGAAGAGTGACCTTGAGTTCTCTTCACCAGAATCCCTATGACTTAACAAAGAGAGTGAAAGACAAAGAAGAGAGAGAGAGAGAGAGAGGGGGGGGGGGGAGGAAAGGGAGAGAAATACACCTTGAGGGGATCTGGACACGGGAATGAGTAGGGACAGTAGCCCGGGAGGAATGGACTAGATGATCAGATTTTCTGAAAGGGCGGCTTCCATAGTGGGAGCCAAGGGAGCGCAGGCGGACCAAGAGCCCGAAGCCTCCCCGGATGTCAGGATGCTCGTACATAATAGAAAAGACAAAGAGCCCACAGAGGAAGAGGCGAGGGAGTGAGCCATGTACAGATTCATGTAGAATCGGCTAAAACAACTGTAAATCGACCGAAATTCTCCTCTACTAGCAAGATAAAGCTTTCTTCAACTAACTGTAAGGGCAGCTGGAGACAGAAACTTAATTTAATTACTAAAAGAACACGTTACAGATTCACACATCTGAGCTTTGTGAATTGAGAACACACACACACACACACACACACACACACACACATGCACGCACGCGCGCGCAATGCATGGCAGACAAAAAACCAGGGAAGTGATCATCTACGAGGTAGGTTGTCACCCTGCATAGGGAGGAAGTGTTGCTTTGAGATGCACATAAAAGCAGGCTGCACGAAGGCCTGGGTGGACAGTTGAACTGTCATGAATAAAACTTGATTCAAGGATTCTCATTTTCATCTTAGTCAAGGGGTATGGGAAGGTTCCTACCTCAAGGGTTGAAGCTGGGTTTGGTGAAATAAAGCACAGCCTATTATATTTACCGCCAGTTTTTCTAGAGTGCAGTACTACTGACATGTTGGTCTGAACAATTCTTTGTTTCTTGGGGTCTATACTGAACCTTGTAGGATATTTGATAACATCCCTGGCCCCTATCCACAAAATACCAGTAGCATCCCTGCCTCCAGTTGTGACAACTAAAATTATGTCCAGACAAAAATAAATGTCCTTTGAGGGACACAGTCACCTTCAATGGAACCACTGTTTTAGAGTATAAATTCCTACTACATAAAAGTCTCCTTGTCTGTAGTACCTACTGAGGAAGGTAGGAGACAAGAGATGCACTAAAGGATGTGAAAAAAATTGAAAATGACAAACAAGTGAATTTTGGAGAATTGGCTTTTAGAATTTTTCTTACTTTTTTTTTTTTTTTAATCGAATTTAAGTAAATGCCATTGAAATTCAAGACTTTGTTCTGGAAAACTGCTTCTGAATATATTCTGAATGGAGCTTTCTATTTTATCTAAAATAGTGCCTTTCATCCTTCTGTATGCATCCTAATTCCAAAGCACTTAATTACATTTGTTGGTCACCTTTGGACTGTTTCCAAAGTTCATGTGTCTGGGTAAAGTCAGGGGATGCTGATAAAGGAAAGAAAATGTTGAAGAAGAATGAGGAGATCAGAGGAATTCTAAACTACAGTCAGCTATCAGAAATTTTACTAATAAGTGTTACAGAGAAGTAAGGAATTTGTAAAGAAGAACAAAATATAGATTGTATTTCATCATGAATTTAATTAAGATGTAGTAGTACAACATAGGAAAGAAAGAATCTATAAAATACTACAAAATTCATATGAACAAATAGATGGTAAGCTAGAAAAAAAGGTCACTCTGCTGTCACACTTATTCGCTATCCTGATTTTACTCTTTAAGCAGAGTTTTATTTATATCTTGTAGTAAAATAGTCACATAAATCTTTCATTCTCAGAGAAACTGAGACTCCGAATAGATGCACTTCCTATATCCCCTGAAACTTGTTTCAGCTGTTCCAAGGCTTATTTGCAATTTACTGTGGCATTATTTTATGTTGTCACACCCATGGAGTCTCCATTGTTCTGATAATTTGGATGATTTATAGGTTTGGATATGAAAAGCTTGGTGTCATCATCATGTTATCTGATTCCCAAATTCATCCTTTCCCTCTGAGTTTGGATTTGTGCCTATGATTAATTCAATGACTTTAGCTGCAAAATGTTTGCCCTATAATGAGTTCCCCAGTGGTATACAAACACCATCTTTCAGGTAAGATGAAAATTGGTATGTTTACCTTCACCAGGGAACTAATGTAATAACAGGATTCAACCCATGGTTACATCGGGGTAACTGATCAAGTCCCCGAAGTGCATGTTAAAATGAGAATGGACTTATGCAGCTGCTCCTTTCAGTTGAAAAATGGAAAAGTGATTTTGGTCTTTTTATTATCCACCCTGTGCTGTCACCTGTCTCACCTTGGAGCAATTTTCTGGGGTGGGGACTTCACTTGTTTAGCATTCCATATATCATGACTTATCTAAGTACCCAGTGCCTAAAATCTGCTATGCTGGTCAAACACATATGGGGCAGGGATACTTCAGCACTTCACTGTTTAAGTATTCTAGAGATGCAGCACCAAGCTTTTTATTTTTTTTTTCTTCCATGTTCTCTTTTTCCTTAAAAACAAACAAACAAACAAACAAAATAAAACTTTAACTTGGATTAGCAGAGGTCATTTACCTACCAGATCTACCAGATGTGTCTCCAATAGTTTATTAGAAGGCATTTCTATTATTTCTCCTTGACATTAATATTGATGTTAGCTGTGGAGGCATTTTTTAGAAGTGATGCTGGGAAAACATCTGGTTAAGTTAGCTAGTCTGGTTCAAGAGGTGATTCTAAGGCTCATTAACTCAGCACTCCCATCATCCAATAATGGATACCCTAGAGTAACCACTCAGGAGTGAACATTGCATTTCCTGCTTCTCGCCTTTATGGAGAATAGTTTTAAAATCAACCCATGAGATGCTGCTTAAAAAGTATCATTGTTTACCTGCTATTTGCATAATCCAGGATTTTTATAAATGCTTTGGGTACCGAGAAAATAAAATTGTTATGTATCCTATATCCATTACTAACCAAAACATTTTAAGGAAAAGCTTCACTGTAAAACAGAATGACTCATTTCACTGAGGAATAGACTGACATTTTAGAGACTTGTCATAAATAGTGCAGTGGGACTAAGTAAACTGAGTTTAATGATGAGTTTTACAAGGTCGTTTGTTTCTTCTTCTTCTTGGGCTCAATGACCTTTTCCCAAGAGAGGTATTTATGGGAAATCTACATCTCTCTTTTATATTCTTCCAAATCTTTAGCTTACTAACTAGGAGCAGAGGAGATAAGGGGCATGAAGAAAAAATAAAAAAATGCAAGAGAGAGAGAGAGAGCGAGAGAGAAGGGAGAAAGGGAACAGGAGAGAAAGATAGCATGCTTTTTGCCAAGTGGGGGGGAAAAAAACCCCACAATAATATCCAAAAGACAGTTTTGTCTCTGGAGGTAAAAATTAAATTGTTTTCTGCTGAGGGGATAATTAGCTGCACACTGGTGTAATGGGAATCTCGAGTCTCTCTGCAAACCCCATTGCTCCTCAGTAAATGATACCACCATCCACACTGTTGCTCAGCCAAACCCTCATGGTTTCCTTGGTTACTCTCTTCACTTTCCCCATCCTTTCCTACCCTATCACCTCTCACGCTCCCACTGGTCATTGTCCCTCCATCCAATTTCAAAGTCTACCCCATATCCCTATTTTAGAGGAATACTCTAGACCTAACCATCATGGTCTTTTTCTTTGGCTGCCCAAAACGTGCTTCCTAATTGGTGGATAACTGCTTTCTCCCTGCTTCTATTCACACCGCTCACAGCACACCCTCCACGGTGCAGCTAGAGCCTTTGTAAGACCAGTTCTTATCATGTTATTACCCAGCAATAAACAGGGTAATGACTTCTCCAGCCCTGAAAATAAAGACCTCAAGTGACTTTTGAATATCAGAAAGCATTATATAACATTATATGGGAATATGCTCTGTGTATTGTACATGTGTGCACACATACAAACAATATGCATGTTTTAGATGGTAGGTCTTGCAGTGCAATATTAGTGGAACATTCCATTGGAAATCAGGCTCCCTATAGTTCAGGATTGGCTTTTTCATCTCAACTTCTAGCTCAATACCTGACACACACCCAGGTCTCTCCTGATTCCAGTAAAAATTCAAATGGCTAGATAAATCAATACCTACAAACTAAGACCAGGAAAAGATGAACCTGTACTACAAGAAACACCTTAAGATTTCTGCTCATTAGCCTAACAAGATATTTGAATTAAATCCCACTTCCGGCAAATGTCTGGAAAATTGAAAAATTGAGGAAATATTATGGCATTTGCAAATAAATGGATGGAATTGGAGAATATCATGCTAAGTGAAATAAGTCGAGCCCCCCAAAAACAAAGGCCTAATGTTTTCCTTGGTAAGTGAATGATGATATATAATGGGGATGGGGAGTGGTGGGGATTGAAGGAAGAATGGAAGAACTTGATTATGTAGAAGGAAATGAGACGGAGGGGGGTATGAAAAATGGTGGAATGAGACAGACATCATTACCCTATGTACATGATGATTGCACTAATGGTATGAATCTACATTGTGTACAACCCTAGAAACGGAATGACGTACCCCATTTGTGTACAATGAATCAAAATGCAGTCTGTAAAAAATAAAGAAATTAATTAATTAAAAAAAAGAAGTGTCTTGGCAATGTGCCATAGCAAGAAGGTGCCAGAAAATGATTTCTAAAACCTGACAATAAACTTTCATGTTATCCCAAGTAAGAAATGGAAGATTGAAGAAGAAATTACAATGGTTTGTATCCATGCTTCTCATAAAATTGCTGTAAAATTGTCACAATTGCCATTCAGAATAAAATAAGCCATTTCTTTAAAGGAAAAGACAGGGAAAAAAAGATAAAAATTGTTTTCTCAAGGAAATTTTCCTTCAGAAAGATGGATTTTTTCAGTGTAATATGCATGCAAAACTTCACACTGGTCATCATGATGCTGAGAAAAAGACATTCATTCTTTAGTTTGCTGGTCAGGTGGGAATGAAACTGCCACACTTTGCCTCTATGTGTCCCTTGTGGAATTCCTGTTGAAACTTAACTTCAGTGCAATGAGACTAAGAAATGGGACCTTGGCAGGGACTTTTAGGTGCCTCATAAAAGAGCCTGAGGGGGCAGGTTCACCTCTTCCATTCATGCCAGGACACAGGGTTCACAGCAAAAGTCACAATCTTGAAGCATACTCTCCATAAATTAAATCTGCTGGTCCCTTGATCTTGGACTTCCCAGCCTCCAGAACTGTGAGAAATAAATTTTTGTTGTTAATAAATTAGTCTGTGGTATTTTGTTGTAGCAGCAGGAATAACCTAAGAAAGAAAACTTTCCAGTTTTCAAAGAAGATAATCTTGCCTGGATTTCTCTTCAGCAAGCAGTAAAGAAAGTAGCAAACCAGGAAGCTTTAAGTCTTTCATAAAGGGAACATTTACTGAATGAGGTTAAAGTCTCTTTAATGTAAATCACTTTTGACTCCAAAAGTAGAAAAGGACAAATACCCATTCTGGGCATCTTGTTTATGTGAGCAATTGTAGACAAGTAATCTCCTGTGGTATGAAAAAGCACATTATGCTCCTGGGTTTTGTGGATTACTGTCTGCCAGTCTGTGGAAGGAATTCACTAGGACCCTTGAGAACTTACCCTGAGGTTTCATTTTCTTTCTTCCTTTTTTCCTTTCTTTCTTCTGGGGATTCAATCCAAGGGTGCTTAACACTGAGCAACATCCCTATCCCTTTTTTATTTTGTTTTATTTTGAGACAGAGTCTTGCTTGCTTGCTTAAATTTGTGATCCTCCTGTCTTAGTGTCCAGACTCACTGGGATTATAGGCATGTGACACTGTTTTAGTCAGCTATTTCACTGCTTGACTAAATGATCTGACCAGCACAATTACAGAGGAGGAAAGGTTTATTTGAGGGCTCACAGTTTCAGAGGTCTTAGTTCATAGACTGCTTCCATTCCTCAGGGCTTGAGGTGAGGCAGAACATCTGCCATGTGGCAGAAGGAAGCAGCTTGCATCATCAGGAAGCAGAGAGAGAGAGACAGTCTCCACAATCCAGATACAAATGTAGACCCCAAAGCCATGGTCAATTCCATTCTCCTCCAGCCATACCCTACCACTTCAGTTAATCCCATCAGGGATTAATTCACTGATTGGGTTAAGACTCTTACAACCCAATCATTTCTCCTCTGAACCTTCCTGCGTTGTCTCACATGTGAGTTTTGGGGGACACCTCACATCCAAACCATAACAGTCACCATGTGCAGCTTACCCTGGGGTTTCTAATGGTGAGCACTGTTGGCATTTGAGATGTTCTTGGTCCTCTGAGCTGTCCTGTGCTTTGCATGATGTTCATTAGCATTCTATCCTGTATAAACTATATGTTCCTTCCTCCTTAACCACTCCCAACAGGTGGGACAATCGCAAATATCTCTAGACTGCGAGATTTGCTTGCTTACACTGATTTATGGACTTGTTTCAGAGGTTCTTGTGGCTTTTCTTTCTGAAACTCATATTGGATGCCCTGAATTAAATGTTTAAAAAGTAACTGAATAGCAAAAGTGAGAACACTGCATTAGTTGTATATGATTTTTCTTTTGGTAAAACAAAAGACACACATCATAAATAGGCTCAATGTCACATGGAATAATTTATAAATCTTTGCCATAAATATACCTCTAAATGCCTATGATTTAAGCAGGGATATATTTTGGTTACAAAGATTTACTTATGAAGGCCATAATACTGGTGCATATCTTAAATTAATTTACATGTCAGTACAGTAAAGCCTTATTAATATGACATCATGTATTCAAGACAACATATAAGTCAAAGCAATCATTGTTTCCCAGGTGACCAGATGCCAAATAGTACTTTTGTAAAAATGCCGAAAAATATCAAATCTATTTTCCCATGGCTTTAATAAGTTTATGTGAGTTTTAGCATTATTTGTTAGAATTTTATATTAATCTACTTTGGGCTTTTAATGTGATAGCCACTTCAGAACCCACTGAGTTTTAGCATCTGATGTGTTTTTGAAATGTCTTATTCATTAATTTGCCTCCTGAGAAGCCCTTTTATTTTCAGATGGTCTTGGATATGATCAGGGGAGGTAAGGGAGTTAATTGCTCCATGAAATCAGTGAGCATTCGGCAATACCAGAAAGCCTTTCCACAATAACATTGGTCATTTGTAACATAATTCTTTAGATCTCACAGGAATTCCTATGGGAAAAAACATACATTTTTAAAAAATTTCAAGTAGCATAGGAAGCAGTTTTAAAAGCTTTGGTAACTCACCCTGACTTCATTTGCTTTTTATACATTTTTTCCTCAAAATATTAAATAGAACTAATATTGTCATTCCTGTTATGGCTTGAATGTCCTTTCCAAAATACTTGCTGTAATTTAATTGCCATTGGGATAGTATTAAGAAATGGGACCTTTAAGAGATAATTGTCCTAGTGAAGATGTCAATAGTACTATTTCAGGAATGAATTATAGAGGAAATGTATTTTTTCTTTTTCTTTTTTTTGTTTTGTTTTTGTTTGCGGTGCTGGGGATTGAACCCAGGGCCTTGTGCTTGCAAGCACTCTACCAACTGAGCTATATCTCCAGCCCGAGGAAATGTATTTTTGATTAAAAGTTCAGGCTTCTTCTTCCACATGTTATGGCACAGTGCAGAGGCCAGCATCAGATGCCAGCACAATGCTCATGCACGTCACAGACTTCAGAACTATGAATCAAATACTTTTACTGTTCATAAGTTGCTTGCTCAGTCTGTGACATCCTCTTATAGCAACAACAACAGTAATTCCCACCAGGCAAAAATAAAACAAAATTTTTTTTCTTCTAATTACCTACATTGCAGGTAAAAATTTTTACTATCAATAAAACACACCATACCATCTACTTTAAATATAAAATTGACTTCCCATCTCAGATTCCAGGTACTGCTTGCTTTATTCTTTTGAAAAATTAGTAATTTGTCACAGTATGATCACTTAAATATTTCATGTAAGTAAATTTTCTAAAAGTATACTAAATGGTGGGGCTGAGGGAATTTCAAAAGAAATTTATTGTGTAGTTTATCTCAAGGGTCTTGGTGTGTTAGTCAGCTTCTGACACTATGACAAAATACTTGAGGTAATCAACTTAAGAAAGGAAAGTTTTATTTTGACCCATAGTTTCAATCCATGATCACTTGGCCCCATGACTTTGGGCCTGTGGTGACTCTACATTATAGCAAGAGTGTGTGTTAGAGGAGGCCTGCTTTCCACATGGTGATCAGGAAGCAAAGTGAGAGACAGGAAGGTGCCCCATTCCCAATATCACTTTCAAGGGGGTGATCTAACTTCCTTCCACCAGGGTCCATCTCTTAAAGGTTATATCACCTCCTAAGAGTACAACAGGCTGGTGCCCATGCCTTTAACATGTGGGATTTTGGAAGACATTTCTGAAGGAAACCATAGCAGTCTTTTTGTATAATTGTGGTAACAAGGAAATAGTTAGGTGCTAAATTGTTTCAGTCTGTAAATTTTTATAGTAGTTGAATACATAAGTATCTGGTATGTATTTATGTACTGTACATACTTTTTCAAAATTTTTATTATTTTTTTAATTTAAAATTTAATTTTTTACAGACTGCATTTTGATTCATTGTACACAAATGGGGTGCATCATTTCATCTCTATGGTTATACATAGTGTAGATTCATATCATTCATGTAATCATACATACACACAGGGTAATGATGTCTGTCTCATTCCACCATTTTTCATACCCCCCTCCCTCTCATTTCCTTCTACATATTCTAAAGTTCTCCCATTCTTCTCTCACTTCCCACCCCCCCTTATTATATCATTCTCCACTCACCAGGGAAAACATTCAGCCTTTGGTTTTTTGGACTTGGCTTATTTCACTTAGCATGATATTCTCCAATTCCACCCATTTATTTGCAAATGTCATCTTATTATTCTTCTTTATGGCTGACTAGTATTCCATTGTGTATATATACCAGAGTTTCTTTATCCATTCATCTGTTGAAGGGCATCTAGGTTGGTTCCACAATCCAGCTATTGTGAACTGAGTTGCTATAAACGTTGATGTGGCTATGTTACTGTAGTTTGCTGATTTTAAAGTCCTTTGGGTATAAACCAAGGAATGGGATAACTGGGTCAAAAGGTGGGTCCATTCCAAGTTTTCTGAGGATTCTTTACACCACTTTCCAGAGTGGTTGCACCAATTTGCAAACTCCACCAGCAATGTAAAAGTGTGCCTTTTCCTCCACATTCACCAAGGACCTGGACAGACACTTTACAGAAGAAGACACACAGGCAATTAATAAATATATGAAAAAGTGTTCAACATCTCTAGTAATTAGAGAAATGCAAATTAAAACAATTCTAAGATTTCATCTTACTCCAATTAGAAGGGCTATTATCAAGTGCACATACTTTTAAAAATATAATTTTTAACTCCTGAAAAGATAGGTACTATCTTCAGTGTGTGTGAATGTTTGTGTTGGTATCTTCCTCACAATGTTATTGGAAGCTTGGGGGAAGCTTCATGGCCTGAACCTGTGGAGCTGGGAAAGAGGGTGTTTTTTTCTTGCTAAATAGTATAGGTAATTTAAAAATCCTTACCTCCCAGAAGATGGCCGTAGGGTACGGCCAGTAAAGGAAAAGGCCTAAAGAAAGCTCTCAGGTAAGGCGAATGAGTGAACTGGGAAGGCTGTAGGAGAGGGGTGTCTGAGGTAAGGTGTTACCTCTAAAGGAGGCAGTTGCTATTGTCATAGCCATTGCTGCCACAGGGATTTTGAGTGAACTCTTTTCCCTAATTGATTGAACTTCTTAAGAGGAGATGGAGATTTGAATTACCCTTTTTTTTTTTTTTTTTGGATCTGATAGGCCAAATTCTACTCCCATCTAGACTAAGTGTGTCCTGCAGGCTGCTAGTTTGCAACCTCAACCCTTGAAAGGATTTTTCTTGTTGAAGATGTGCTAATCCTGTTGAAGATGTGCTAATGCTCCATGTGATGCAATCCAAGTTAGTAGCAGGACAGGTAGTTTGAAAATCAGTTAAAATGGCAAATTATTAGAAGTGATGGGTATTATGAAATTCTTAGAATCATACATGGTAATGCATATGCCAAACATTTTATGTTAACTTACAATTTAAAATTAAGTTCTTTTGCCAGTCTTTCTATGTTGTGGTAAGGACTTTTCTCTGAGTTCGCTAATTGAAGTCCTGAATATTTTTTGCTGCTCATTGTCCTCCATTTCCAGTTTTCATTTACTTAAAATGGAGAGAGAACATTTCCCTGGTAAGTATAGTGCAGAATCCTCCTAAATTTTTATGACTTTCTTTCAACTTTTACATTGATTTGTCAGCAAAGAAGATTGCGTCATTTTTAGTGACTTTCAACCAAAGAATTTAAAGCATTTAAATGAGTTTTCTTGGAATCACCTCTGTCTTCATCTTCTTATTTCATCTGTTTACATAATATTTAATTAATGTAGATAATTAAAATATGACATAAAACTAGCAAAGCAATTTTGGGAATAAATAAAACTGACTCCTGGCAGTCATTCAATTTGACAGATGGCAGCGGAAGTACACAGGAATATAAAGATTAACTTTCTAGCAACAAGATTCAACACATGTGGACAGCAATCAGTGAGTTCAAAGGGAAGTCTAAAGGGCATGGATTAATCCAGTCATTTAAGTGGCTAAGGTTGGTTAGTGAGTAACATGGTGTAGTAGCATGTTTTACAGTACACATCTCTGGAATTGGCTTAATTCTATGAAACTTTTAGGAGAGTATAGCATCAGTTACATTCAGTGACTTCCAGAGTTAACTCCTGAGTCAGATGACAGAAGGCATTTATATATTTTTGCTGAATTTCAGGATGGAAGGAGGACATTGATTCTAATCTTATAGACAATTTATTGCATGTAGGGGAGACTGTACTAAGCAGAACTAATTTTTGTACTGGGGCACTAAAACATTTAAATACAATTTTGCTTTTTGCAAGTATATAGAACTAGGCCTTGGAAAGAGATACTATACGAATGTATTAATAGAACAAGAGAAAAGAATGTTCCAATGTTCAAGTGACTTCTTCAGGGGGGAAATATCTGCTTTCTTACCCATAAGTTCCATTTCATTTTTTTCTCAGTTCTTCAGTGGAACAATTACTTATGCCCACAAAATGGTTCACACTTATATTAAAGTTTAGGCTTTATATTGCAGCTTATAAAGCAGCTCATGTTCTTTAAAGGAATCAAAATATTCTATGCATTTCTTTCCTCCATGTTTATTATTTTTAATCTGCTGCTGCTGATTTTATTCTACACACATTGAGCTGACTACATCAAGTCTTAGAGGCATTGTTTAGACCCACAGATACTATCTGCATTTACTTTTAAAATAGCAAACATATTTAAATGGCAAAATGACAAAAAAAATTGTTTAGCTGTACAACCCATTGTTTTTAAAAATACTTTCAGCAAACCAACTTTTAAAAACTGATTTAGAAATTGCCAATAGCAATAATAAGTAGCTGAAGTAGATATTTTAATACTCGTTTATCAGCAAACACTTACAAAATATCTATTATGTTAGGTATCTGTCCTAAGGGAATCGCCAATATTTCTCAGAATGGTCTGTAAAACCATAGAAGTTCAGCCTGCAGTTTCTTGGACTCGTCTCATATCAGCGTAGTTAAATCTGTAACTGGGGAGCCTGGGTTTTGCACGTTTATCCAGCCCTGACGGATTATTTACATAGAGTAATATTGAGAACCAGTGTTCTTAGCATTTGTGTTCTGCAGAGACATTGTCTCCTCCCAACCAAAAGCCCTAAGTTGGGTTAAAATTTGGCCAAAGGCAAGTAGCCTTTTTCTAAGATTAGTGTTCACACTGAAGTTTTTGCTCCCTCAAGCATTTTGCCTTATTGAACTCTGGAAATTTATTCTAGTCAGACTGAGAAGTGACTAGTGATTAAATAGAATAGACCTGGAGGACAGGTAAACATGTGATGACATGGAGTTTCATAAAGGAAATTCAGTGCAAGATGTCACCACGGTTGAGAGAAGGAGACAGGAGCCCTTGGTACAGACATGTGATGAGGCAGAAGCCACAGATAACTCTTTTTCTGATATACCTCTTGTGGATCATGGAGGATCCTAGACTAATAGACATTGTTTATAGCTAGTAAGAGGTCAGAAACTGAAAATAAATCCTGTTTCTACTTATCAATGTAGGAGTAGTATTACCATACAGCCTGCCTTGACTCTTAATACCTGATCAATTCTTACAAGGTCTGTAGTTCGTCATCTAGCCCCACGTAAGGGACATCTAGAAACTGAGTTTATTGATAGTTCATTGTAAAGAATTTGTGGACTGTGTAAAAGCTTCTAATGAAAGAGCAGCATAAATGGATCTTCTTGTTCTATTTATTGTATTTTGCTTCGAAAAGAGACTCATTATCTTTTACACAGATAAGTGCCATTCTGGAATTGGTTAAAGTCAATTAAAGCATTTCAGGTATCTGATCTTTAAAGAGAATAGGGATTCTTCATTTCCTTATTTGATGAATACATAATGGAGATTTGT
The DNA here is from genome assembly GCF_902686445.1 of Sciurus carolinensis. Classification (NCBI taxonomy): domain Eukaryota; kingdom Metazoa; phylum Chordata; class Mammalia; order Rodentia; family Sciuridae; genus Sciurus; species Sciurus carolinensis. Next base: position 24,972,622 of record NC_062216.1, read on the forward strand.
GGCTCGAAATTTTACTTGCTCTGTGAGTCATGAAGCATAAGAAGATACAATATTCTAATGCATAACCTGTCTTCACTTTGAAAGACACATGCAGGTCTCTTTTCATCAAATTACATTTTGCTCCTATTTACCTCTTCAAACGATCATGGGCGACCTTTTAAAATTAAAGACCACATGACTAATAGGTAACCTTACAGGCAAATGTTTGCAATATGTGCTAACTGCTGAAAGAGGTTATATAGAGTCGTGCTAGGGAGATCTTAAAAACATGGAAGGGTGGATGCTGTTTTCTAAAATGCTGCCCAAGTAAATCTCTTTGAAAGAAGAGTAAAGAACACTAATTTCTTAAGGCTGTTCAAGTGTGCATTGATTCCAATTTGAATAACTGTGTCTTCACTGGACAGCTGTTAGGGATGCTGAACTATTGCCATTGACCTCATCCTTGTCCCGGGACTCTTTACCCTGTCTCCATCTTTTCTGCTTTTCTCCACTTAAGTGCACAAATAATAAAGGGGATTATACATTTCCTAGTTTTGAGAACTGGAATTTCATTTTTTTTCAAAAGTAGTTAAACAGAACTTGCATCATTTCAAGTAATCCAAAGATTTATAAATCACCAGGAATTTGTTAAACCCAAGGCCCTGACTTTTGTGAGTTTAGTTAAACCTAATTGGTCCTAGTATTTATTCTGTGATAATTTTTGTGTTATACATTGATCATGTATATGTATTAGAAAAACATTTATCAGGACACGTATCAGGACATTTTGTATTTCCATGACACTGTGAAGTACAAAAAGATTTTGCAAATGTACCATGATTCTTTTGAACTTGAAAGTTAGCCCTGAATCCAGATTGTTACTCATCTACTCATTTCAATTTTTTCACTATGCTTCACTTAAAAGATGTGTTTATTTCTATTAAATAGACTTGAATGGAAAGTATGTTCCTACTAATAAACTTAAGTTCCTTCTGGTTGACTGCAAATTCAGAGCCAGACTTATTCAAGCAGGTAGCTAATACCTGTGTATCTTGAGTGTATGTGACACTATAGAAGATCAGGAGGATTAATTTCTCTAAAAAGGAATTTCTTAAGAGCAAATATTAATTGTTTATAGAATCTATTCTCATGTTTTACATGACCAATACATTTATGGCTTCTAAAATATATTACTCATATTTTTAATAATGGTAGTCCAGGATTTTACCTCAATCTATAACAAAGTTATACTCTGAACAAAGAAAGGGTGGTATTAGATGGTTATTTATTTATTTAATTTTGGTACCAGGGATTGAATTCAGGGGCACTCAACTACTGAGCCACAGCCCAGCACTGTTTTATATTTTATTTAGAGATAGGGTCTCACTGAGTTGCTTAGCACCTTGCTTTTTTGCTGAGACTAGCTTTGAACTTTCAATCCTCCTTCCTCAGCCTCCCGAGCTGCTGGGATTACAGGCCTGTACCATTGCGCCCAGCCTTAGGTGGTTATTTTGGTTGTAAGTTTTAAGTGATTTGTTTAAAATAGTTTAAAAAGTAAGTTAAGTTAGTTATTTTAGCAATAAAATAAATAATGACAAGTCTACTTTTTCATACTGGAAATTTGTCCAGGAAAATTAACATTTATTTTTGACAGCTCTTTGCTTGCTATACTACCAATTACTATCTCTCTCTCTCTCTCTCTCTCTCTCTCTCTCTCTCTCTCTCTCTCTCCATATATATGTATATATATATATTTATATATACACACACACACACACCCACACATATACACACACATACATATATATGTATTTACAACATGTATGTTCTATTAGCTAAGTCACAATGTTCAAGATGTACTTTTATATTATTGTTTATTTAAAAGTTTGACATTGTATAAACTTCCTCAATCTGATGAAGAATAGCCACAAAACTCCTCCAACTCATATACATAAGGGTAAGAAATTAGACTCTTTCCCTCTACTTAACCAGGAAAATGCCCTCCTACCACTCCAATTCAACATTGAACTGGAAGTAGTAGCTATACAATAGGACAGGATAAGGAAATAAAAGGTATAAGTATTTGAAAAGGAGAAACAAAACTGTCAAATACCAACAAATCAACAAAAAATTCATTGAACTAATAAGTAATTATATTTCCTTATACTAATATAATAGAAAAATAATTACATAATCAGTGATTACATTAACAGGATGCAAGTTTAATATACTGAATCAATTCCTTCCTAAAGTAATATCAATAAACAATTGAAATGTGAAATGACAATGTACTATTTACAATACCCCTCCTCCCAGACACTTAGGTATAAAATTTATCAAAATATTTACAGAATTGTAAATTGGAAAAGTATAAAGACTATGTAAAAGAAATAAAAGACAATCTAAAAAATTGAAAGATAGTCTATGTTCTTGGATTGGAAGACTCAATACTTTTAAGTTTATATAGAGACATAAGAGGCCCCAAATAGTAAACAAAAAGTGATGGGAAAAGAAGAAAAACATAGAAATAGAACCATACAGATATAGTCAATATTCTGTTATTCTTGGCAGAGGAGCAAAGGAATTCAGTGGACAAAGGATGGTCCTTTGATAAATGGTGATGAAACAATTGGAATTCTGTCTGCAAAAGTTAAACATATGTTGTGTGCATGTGTGCATATGTAACAATGAATCCCAACACTCTGTACAATTATAATGAACCAAAAATACAAAAAAAAATTTAAATACATACACAGACAGGTATTTTACCAAATCAACCTAGAAAGGATTATAGACCTAACTGTAAAATGCAAAACAATGGAGGTCTGGAAGAAAACAAGAGAAAATCTAAGTAAACTTAAAAACACAAGAGAAAACCTGATTGGCCTTGGAGATAAGTTTTTAGATAAATATGAAAAAGGTAACACCTGAAGAAAAAAATTAATATTTTTACTAAAATTAAAAATTATTGAGAATGATATCCTTAAGAGAATAAAAAGAGAAGCCACAGACTTGGAGAAAATATTTGCAGAATAGATATGATAAGGTAAAAGAAAAGGCTAACAACATCCACAAAAATGAGAATACAAGTAAAAATCAAACCAGGCAGTATCAGGAGCCATCAAGGTTGCTGAACAACAGGACCTCTCATTACCTGCTGGTGGGAATGCAAAACGAAATAGCCATTTAGCAGACAGCTTTTTAGTTTCTTCTTTTAAAAAAATGTAATCAACACAAAATCATTTATTTATAAGTGTCTTAATTTGATACATGCATACAATTTATAATAACAAAATCAGGATGATCACATTTCATCTCCTTAAACTTTTATCATTCCTTATTGTTGAGAGCTTTGTACTCTGCTCTTCTAGTTCCTTATAACATACATAATAATTTTTTGTAAACTGTAGTCCCTCTTCTAGAGCTCATTCTTCCTATCTAGCTGTACTTCCGTACACATTGTCTAACCCCTTTCTTTCCCCCTTCACCCTATCCTTACTACCCTCTAGTGACTAATAGTCTACTCTCTGTTTTTAGATTCCACATATGAGTATGAAAACAAGGAATCTCTTTCTGCACTTGGCTTATTTCATTTAAAACAATGTGCTCTAGTTCCCTCTAGATTGTGACAAATGACAAATAGGATTCCATTTTTTATAGCTGAATAATATTCCATGGTGTCTATGCACCACATTTTCTTTATCCATGCATCCACTGATGGACGTTTCTTGGCCCTTGTTAATTCTCATGCAAGAAACGTGAGAATACAGGTAACTCCTTGATAAACTGATTTAATTTCCTTTGGATATATATCTAGTAATGAATAATTGGGTCATATGGTGGATCTATCTCTGGTTCTTCGAGAAGCTTCCATGTACATTTTTCCATAGTGGTTGTACTAATTTACATCCCCACTAACAGTACACAAGACTTCCCTTTTTTGTACATCCTCACAAGCATTTATTAATTTTTGTCTTTTTGATTATAGCCATACTGAGGTGAGATTATATCTCATTGTGATTTTGATTTATATTTTCCTAGTGATTAATAATGGGTATTTTTCATATGTTCTTTTGTTATTTTTATACCTTCTTTTGAGAAATGTTGATTCAGATCATTTGCCCTTTTAAAATTATTTTTAATTTGTTTTAATTAGTTATACATGACAGTAGGATGCACTTTGATACATCATGTGTAATGGAGTATAATATCTTATTCTCTGGTTATACATGATGTAGAATACCCCTGGTCATACAGTTATATATGTACATGGGGTAATAATGTCTGATTCATTCTACTCTCCTTCCTACCCCCTATCTCCTCCCATTCCTTCACTCCCCTCTAGCTAACATAACTCCATTCTTCCCTAGCACCCCCGCATTGTGAATATCTGAATCTACATATCAGAGAAAACATTTGGCTTTTGTTCTTTTGGTATTGGCTTATTTCACTTAGCATGATATTTTCCAGTTCCATTCATTTACCTGCAAATGCCATAATTTCATTCCTCTTTAAGGTTAAGTAATATTCTACCATTTGACATAAATATTATATATATATATATATATATATATATATCATATTTTAAAAAATACATTCATCTGTTGAAGGGCACCTAGGTTGGTTCCATAGTTTAGCTATTTTGAATTGAACTGCTATAAACATTGATGTGGCTGCATCACTGAAGTAGGCTGATTTTAAGTTCTTTGGCGATAAACTTAGGAGTGGGATAACTGGGTCAAAGGGTGGTTCCATTCCAAGTTTTCTGAGAAATTTCCACCCTTCTTTCCAGAGTGGTTGCACCAATTTGCAGTCCCACCAGCAATGTGTGAGTGTACCTGTCCCCCCACATTCTCTCCAACATTTATTGTCGTTTATATTCTTGATAATTGCCATTCTGACTGGAGTGAGATGAAATCTTATAATAGTTTGATTTGCATTTCTCTAATTGCTAAAGATGTTGAACATTTTTCCATACATTTGTTGACTGATTGTATTTCTTCTGTGAAGTGTCTGTTCAGTTCCTTAACCCATTTATTGATTGGGGTCTTTTTTGTATTTTTGATGTTAAGGTTTTTGAGCTCTTTATATATCCTTGAGATTAATGATTTATCTGAAGTGCATGTGGTAAAGATTTTCTCTCATTCTTTAGGCTCTCTCTTCACATAATTGATTGTTTCCTTTGCTGAGAAGAAGCTGTTTAGTTCCATTCAGTATTATTTGTCTGTGGGTTTTTCACATACATCTTTTATTGTTTTGAGGTGTATTCCTTCTATACTTAATTTGTTCAGTTTTTATCATGAAGGTATATATAATTTTATTAAATACTTTTATTGCTTCTATTGTTCTTCATTCTGTTGAAATGATGTTTTATATTTGTTGATTTTCATATATCAAATCATCTTTGCATCCCTGGGATAAATATCATTTAATCATGGTAATAAGATTTTTGATGCGATTTTGGATTTGGCTCACTACTAGTGTTTTGTTGAAAATTCTGCATTTATATGCATAGGGGATGTTGGTCTGGAAAATGCAAAATTATTGAGACAGCAAACAAAATGGAAACAGCTCAAAATAAACAAACAAATGAAAACAAAGCAGTAGTTGCCAGAGGTGAGAGGAATAAATAGGATATTTTTAAGGTGTCTAATGTATTCTATGAGAATCTGTAAAGGTGGATACATGACATTATGAATTTGTCAAAACTGCATAGAGCAAGAAGTGAGTCCTAAAATAAATTAAGGACTTAAGTTAATTATAATGTATCAATCTTGCCCTTCAGTTATAACAAATATCCCACACTAATGCATGAGGTTAATAAGAGGAGAAATTGTGGGGAGGGGAGAGGTTGGCTACTGCGACCACGCTGGGCCTCTGTACTTTCTGCACACATTTTCTGTAATCTTAAAATTACTCTAAAGAAATCAATTTAGAAAAAAATATATATATACCATTCATCCAGTTTCAACAATTTTCAACATTGGAGGGTTAGGAGAGGGGTTGATCAATGGGGTTTGACTAGCACATTGTTTTCCCCAAGTTTGCAAATGTTTTGCTCTGTGAGTTAGGCCATCTGTGTTTGCTCAATGGTACCCACTCAAGTTGGGCTCCTACCCTCCCGCAGAGGCGGGGAGACAGGGGTGCCATCTTTCTTGATGATTTGGTTTCACGAGGATAGCCCTCCTCAGTTTTTTAGAAAGATACTCCTAGGTTTTAAAACTGGCAAGAGGCTTTTAGAAAGATTTATATCAAGAAGATAGAGAAAGAATTAGCCACTTCACATTTTCTAAAGTAAATGGTGTGAAACTGGGGAGGTCAGAGCTTGGAGTCAGGAAGATTGCCTACAGTTTAGTCATGCTGAGGAGAATGGGGATGTTGTTTTGATTACCTTCATCTCTTACTCTTCTTGTGACTTATACAGGGAAGTGAGGTCCAATTTGTGAATCCCATTTTTCTACTTGCTAAGGTTCTGACCCTAATTTATAGATGTTCTTTTTCATTAGAGAGTGTCTCAACTTCAAGAAAAGGAATGCAAAAGGGTAAAAGACTAGGAATGGATTAAGTCTTATAGAATTCTTAACAAATCCTGAGAATTTTATGCCACCACAGAACCCCTAATGTATAATTCAAAACAAAGTCAAATGGTGGAATGAGACAGACATCCTTACCCTATGTACATGTACAATTACACAAAAGGTATGAATCAACATGGTGCACAACCATAGAAACAGAAAGTTGTACCCCATTTGTGTACAATGAATCAAAATGCAGTCTGTAAAAATAAAAAATAATTTAAAAAATTGCAAGAAATTCCAACCACATGATTTATCTGATTTATCACATAATTTGTGATCCAATGATCTTTCCATTTATTTGTATATTGACTTCATTTTTTAAAAATATATTTTTATGGTGTATATATTTAAGGTATATAACATGATCTTTTGATATACATAGTGAAATTATAACTATCGTTTATATATCATCTTCCATAAGTATCTTTTTGTGGTAATAATACTAACATCTACTCTCTTAGCAAATGTTTAGAATACGTCATTAACTGCAGTCATTATGCAGTACACTAAGTCTCTGGACTTGTTTATCCTATCTACATTCCAATTTGTACCCATTGACCCACTTATCTCCATTTCTACAACTTCTGGTGACCATCACCCATCTACATAATCAACTTTAAAACATTTTTAGATTCCACATAGTATGATTTTTCTTTTTGTGTCTGGGTTATTGCATTTAGCATAATGTCCTCTAGATTCAACCATGGTTTTACAAATGGGAATATCTCCTCCTTTTTAAATTTCTTTACTCACTCATCTGTCAATGGATACCTCAATTGTTGCCATATCTTGGCAATTGTGAATAATCTTTAGTGAACATGGAGCCCAGACATCTCTGTGAAGTGCTGATTTCATTCACTTTGGATATATACCCAGCAGAGGGAGGTGTGGGTCCTATGATAGTTATGTTTTTAATTTTTTGAGGACCCCCATACTTTTTTCTATAAGGTCGGCACCAATTTACATTCCCACCAATAGTATACAAGTGTTCTCTTTCCTCCTTTTTATTTATTTATATATTTTCAGGGAATATGGGATCATCATATTAAATTCTTTATTTTGTCTCTTACTCTTTGTACCAAGATTGATACTAAGTTACCTTTTTTGCCTGACAGAAGATTTAGAATGTGAAGAATGTATTTCCACCCTACTTTCTTATCTCTTCTTGGATTACACACAAAAAAGCATTATCATTCAAATGTTCTTTTAATCACCCAGTTCATAACATTACCAGCAATCAGAACAGATTTGTAATTTGTGAGCCATGTGTAAGGAAAAGATATCTTGCTTCACTGAGAAAATAGATAATTTTGTGAAATATTGGCCATTTATCTGTCAAAGTGGGCCATTATACATTGAACCATGGTAAGAAGCCATCACATACCTCTGATTCTTTTCATTTATGCTTTAATGGAAAAATTTTTTTGAGACTTGTGTAATGCTGATCCAAATTCTATATTTGAATTCACTTTTGATCAAACTAGGAATATGAAAATATTAATCAGGAGAATACAATTAAAAGAATAAACGTAGAATGCATAGTCAGGCCAAATGCATTTTTTAATTGAAAAAATATGAACCATTGAGAAAACAATGAAGAAGAAGGGAATAGAAAATGGCTTGGGTTATGTCTTTCTCTCCATTGCTCCTCCTCACACCTGCTGAGGGGCTCCTAATGCAGCAAACATGAACGGTTCTGGTATTTGCATTTAGGATCCATTATTCTGTGTAGAACATTCAAAATGCTGAAAGGACTTTTAATGATATGTTGGAATAAGTATAGAACTGATTATCAGAAGACTTGCTTTTTAAATCTTGTTCTATAGTCTGCATCATATGAATTATGTGACCCTGGTTGAGTCATTAAATCTTTCTGAGTCCTGACTGCTTCACTTGAAAAATGAGAATAATAAAAAATATTCTTGTTTCCTCTGTTACAAAGTTGTAATAAGCAGCAAATAATTTAATGTATGTGAATGCATACTGCAAACCGAAAGCACTATAAACGATTATTATTTATGCTTCAATGCATGTATCGAACATGCTCTGTATAATCGGTATTTTCAGAAACTCACCCTCCATCATGTTGACATTTGCTAATTTTAAATCATGCTGCAAATGAATGGTTCAGATTGGAACACCTGCTATCATCATTTTTTAAGAAAATGACTATCATTTGATTTACAAGAACATTTTATCTTAATAAGTTCAGTTCAGCATTTATTAGCATGTATTAGCCTGAAATCCCCTTAAAAAAATCATACTTGACTCCTCTCTCAGATATCAGAGTAGTTACAGCATTTATTCTCAAACACTATAGTCAATAGGCATTGCTGACCTTCATAATTCTCCTAATTTTCCCAAGAGTACTTAAAAGTTATAATATGTGAAAATAAACAAACAGTTTGAGTCAAGAGAATACAAACTTTAGGGCATATTACTGTATTATGTAATATGTTCTGAATTATGAAAATAAGATAACTACATTTTTTAGGTAATAACCTTATTTTAGGCTATGTTTCCTACTTTGTTCTAAAAAGAATATAACAAGAAATATTATAGAAGTGTTTCTTAAAATGAACTTGAAAACCAGAATACAAACAACAAGGTAATTTCCATTTTCAAGAAAGTTGTACTTGTTGAATTAGGCATCAAAAAAACAAAGCATTACAGAGCTCATACTATCACTCAATGAGCATTTATGAAAGATTACATTATAATAGACCATAAGAGGAAAGAAAAAGGAAATCCATGTTTGACTATTGTCCTTAGAAAGTCATTGGAGGGAAAGGTATAGACATGGAAAAAAATGTACAATACCATGATTGTTGGCTAAAATAAATAATCTAATTTTAAATTCTATATTTGTTTAGGAAAAAAAAAAACACCTGAATGAATGTGTTAGCTCTGCAGAGTGAATGAATCACATAAGCAAATATGGCATCAGAAACAGAAAAGATTTATGAACTCCTGTTTTTTAAAAAATACATTGCTACTTGCTACCTACAAAGATTTTAGTTTTAAATCTCTGAGAATATGGTTGTATGAAATGAAGAAAATTTAAAGAGTCACTGGAAAAGTTCATGATCATTGTTGCCTTTAAGTGGAACCAAATGGAACCTACTAATTTTTATTATTTTAAAACTCCTTGAAACACCAATATTAATTTTATAGTTTCATACTCCATAATGAATATCATGGTTTCCACTAATTTTTTTCTAGGTCTATATAATTCTTATGGAATTTTAAAAATTTGTTCTAATTAGTTATACATGACAGTAGAAAACATTTTGACACATCAAACATAAATGGAGTATAACTTCTCGTTCTTCTGGTTGTACATGATGTAGAATCACAATAACTGTGTAATCATATATGTACATAGGGTAATAATGTCTGATTCATTCCACTATCTTTCCTACCCCATAACCCCTTCACTCCCCTCTGTCCAAAGTACCTCTATTTTACCCTAGCCCACTCTATTGTGAATTAGCATCTACATATCAGAGAAAACATTCAGTCTTTGATTTTTGAGATTGGCTTATTTCACTTAGCATGATATTCTCCAGTTCCATCCATTTACCTGCAAATGCCACAATTTCATTCTTTTAAGGCTGAGTAATATTCCATTGTGTATACATACTACATTTTCTTTATCCATTCATGTGTTGAATTTGTTTTGACCCAACTTGAAGCTTGCAAAATTTTTGAAGTTGTGTATTTTCTAAACTGGAAATCTTAGAAATTATGAATGGCTTCTAAAGTGTGGTATTGAAATAAAACTGTAATTTTAGGCTCTTTTATTTCTTTTAAGCATGTCTCCCTACAGAGCATAGAAAGATGTACTATACAAGAAAATTAAACAAAACTAAACACTGGTATCCTCTTTTAAAAACTGTCCTTTAAATGGACTGATTTTCTTTCTTAGCTTGGTTTAGCAATCCAATGGTGATATTGCTGACGGTAGAGCATAATCTTAAACTCAGTTATCTTTTAAGTGATATCAATAAATGAATACTCCAAGCTTTGTTTCCTTTTGTCAAGGATCTTCATGGGCTTTTCACAATATGCATGTAACCATTGGACCAATGGACATATTCTATAAATAGCACAAGGATGGAGGAGTATAAACATTTAAGTTTTCAGTCTTTTCCTGGGTCTTCAACATACATTGGAGTCATATTCGTGGTTCATATATGGAAGAGTCTTTAGAAATCATGCATTTACTTTAAACTTTTAAGATCATACTGAAATATAATACTTTGTGGGTACATGTGGTTCAAGGATAAATAGAGGAGTAATTTGCCATTTGTACCAAATTAAATCAGACTTTCATTTCAATCAAAACAGCTTGCAGCTGGATGCAATAATCTGATTTCCTGACACTAGAGAAAAATTGAAGCCCTCCAAAAGGCCCCTGCTGATCCTCAACATGAAATACTGTTTGCTGGCAATTTCACTCAACCTCTGAATGCCTTCACATTTAATAAGCTTAAAAAAATGCAAATAAAGCATAAGGTTAGCTGGAGATGACTCTCAGGTAGCATTTTATTACAAGTAAATGAAACACACAGCACAATACTTCTAAAGGATCATGCTCTTGTTCTTTCTCAAAGCAGCTATTTTGTTAAATATGCCATTAGATGAATCTCTATTAGTGTCCTGGGAGCACTGTTTTGACATTGGATGCGTGTTAAAAACATAATAAAAGCCTTCAGAGAACAAATACTAAAATTTCTTATGAATAACTTGCCATTTTCTTGGGAAGGTAATGAGACAGATAAATGTAAATCCTCAAGTATCCATTAACTGTTGACTATTGAAGATAGTAAGGATACAAACTTACAGATGTATTCAATTCTGGCAAATTAGTTCAATTTATAACAATTGGTTTTATCTCTAGTTTTCATTGTATAAACTGATAAATGTAAGTCTTTCAGCATGTTGAATGGACTTCCCAGAATTGGAAACTGGAGGACAAAAGGCATAGAGTGATTTACAAACTCAAGAAAACTTCTTGCATTTAAGATCTGAAACTTCTTCTAGGACTTACAGAGTTTCAGAACTGACCCTGCTTGCTTTATCAAAGACCTCATCCCATCTTAAATAAGGACAGAACTTAGTGGAGAGGCAAGAGGGTCAACAGGGCAAGGTGCAGAGGATGAGGTCTCAGTATAGGACAATGTTATGGCTTGGATCTGGATTATTCCTCCCAAAGTTTGTATGTTCTACAATGCAGCAATGTCCAGAGGTGAAAGGTATGGATTATCAAGACTCTGACATCATTGGAGAATTAATTCGCTTACTGGATTATTTGAATGGACTATGAGAAAGTGGTTAACTGTAGGCAGGTGGGGTGTGGCTGAAGGAAATAGATCACTGGGGACTTGGCTAATGTGACTACATTTGTCCCTGGAACCCCTATCCCCTGCTGCTTCCCAGCTGCCATAAGCAGAGCTGTTGTCCTTTGCCAGGCTCTTCTGCCATGATGCTTCTGCAATGGAGCTGGCTGGACATGGACTGAGACCTCTGTAACTGTGAACCAAAGTAAATCTTTCCTTCTCTAAGTTGTTTTTGTCAGGCATTCTGGTCACAGCAATGAAAAGCTAACAGAAGGGACTTTACCTCCTTTACTTTTGGGGTAAGAAAAGAGGTTCTCAGACTTTTTTATTCAGTCAAGGTCCTGACAGGAAAGAGCTGGAACACTCAGGGCAACTGAAGAAAGATTAATGACGTGATTAGAAAGTTGTAGACAGAGTTAAAGGAGGACAGCAAGGCATGTTGAAGCATCCAGACTATGACAACAGTGGGAAGTCTTAGTCAGCACTAGCCCAAAGGTTCAAGGAGAGCCAATGGTTAGGAGAACTCAGTGAGAGATGTAACTGGGAAGGAGGCAGCCAGGAAGGACCTGTGGTCTTCTCATAAAAGATATAGTCACCCACAATCCAGCAAACAGAGGCTCAAGGTATTAAATACCATGACGTTTTACTTCAACCTCAAATCTCTTACTCAGCGCCCCTCTTTGGTCTAGTTCTATCAAAACCCAACAGCCAAATAACACAGTTGAAACAGCATATAGAGGTCAGTAGTCGGAGGCCCAGAGCAGAGGGACAAGTTGGAAATGGATCTTGGGTCTGGGCTGTGAATAGATTGCCAATGAGACCATTATAGGGACACTCCAATAGATTTAGTCATGAAGATGGGAGAGATCTAGAAGTTGGAGGAGAGCCTTAAGATCACATTTCCTGGAAGGATTCATACTAACTGCTGTGCTGGTGACCTAGCATCAACCTCTGCTCCCAAATCCTGTGGGTTAAACCCAGGGTAATGCTGGAGAGGGGAGAACATGAGTATTAAGGTGAACATCATGTTGATATAATATCAAAGTGTTCAACTGTATTGAACTGGACTGGAGTTTCCATTAACTAAAAGTGAATGGGAAACTTTAGGACCTATTTAGGATGCCATTAAGGGGGATGGGAAATGGGGATTCAACAGAGCATGGTTGTAGTCAATAGTTATAAAAGAGAAAAATCATTACATGCTTATACTTCACTGAATTAAAACTCTCCAATAAACTAGTTACAAAGGAAAACTTGGGAATAAAAGCACAAGCATACAATTTATGTGACAAGTGACAATTTATGGGCTTCTGTTCTAATTGTGGCAATACTCCAAAGATGTGACCTGCATATTCTTGACTCTCATCTGCTAGATGAATGTCTAGGACCAATGCCTCTTTGCTTAAAGTCCTATCATGAAATTTTTATTCTAAAGTTTGAACACTTCCTCTTTTCTCAAGAATCTATAATCCAAATTGTCCTCAGATACAGAAATTCTTTAAAAAAATTTTTTTTAACTTTAATTATTTGGTTTTTTTTTATTAGAAGTTTTAGTTTTTTGTCTTAAACAAGAACTTTATTTCTATTTTGCCATGAACCTTTTCACTGTACTATCTGTTATTCCTTTTAAGCAATAATAAACTGGTGACCATTCAGTGGAAGAATCAGGAGATTCTCTCTTCCCCTTCAGAAAACCATGGGCACCTGTAAAAGGCCTCTCCCTAATATAAGGTAAATGCTTTGGAGTTGGTTGTGATTATTCACTGAGGTGTTAACCGATAGTTTCCCATGACTCCTCCTTTCAGGCCCTGGGAAGACTAAACTGTCTTTTCTCTGTGGTTGAGTAGGGCCCTGTAAGTAGTTTGGGCTAATAAATTGTGACTAGAAGTGCCATTTGTCATTTTCAGGGCAAATCATCTTCCCTTAAGAGTTTGGAGTTGTTCCTGCTGCATAATTTAGCCTCTTCTGATGAATATAATGGGGAGAAGAAGAGGTACACTTTCTTGCAGTGAATAAACATAGATCTCTGCCTGAGAGATCTGTGTATGTGCTCATCTGATTTGCAGTTATCTGAAGCCACATAATATCTTAAGGTTACCTCAGTCCCTCAGTCTGATTGGGAACTGTTTTCATGAATGGACTTACAATAATACTGTCATTTTCAGATAAAATCAGTCACAGAATTCTCTATTAGTCTACCTGAGTGTCAAACACCCATAACACATATAAAACATCTTCTGGTAAAATAGTGCACTTTTTTTTTAATACAGTGCCCCTCCTCTTAAATAGAAATGAACCAATCAATCCAGGTTCTATATGTTACGATTCTATTTCTTTTATTTTCATGCTCTTCTGGATTCCTTTTCAGTATGAAAGCAAACGTGTAGGTATTATTCACATAATAATCACATTCAGTAATCTGACAATCTGGTGTCAGATTATTCATAGAGGCCTCTTCAGGCATCTGTGCCTCTGCCCCCACTCCCCAAAATTCACAGTGACAACCAAGACAGGATTGAAAACTTGAAAATCCTTAGGGAAAATTTCAGAGATTACTGAAAACATTAGAAATTTCATTAAAAAAAACAACAACAATGAATTCCTTTTCAAAATTGCTAAGAACAAACAGGCTATTCTGTGTCACCATAAACTACTCCAAAACAATCTGGCAACAACATCTTTAACTTGGTCCTTAAGCATTATATTTTAATTTTTATTCTACCAGTTATACACAAAAATATTCTCCTTTAAAAAAATGGGCCAAGATCAAATTAACATTCCTTTTGACCACTACCATTAGTCAGACTTCTCTCTTGGCCATTTTTAGAGACAACACTATCAGGAATCTTGACTATAGAAGCTAAAATTTAACATGGATTTACTTCACATCAACCCTTATGGGGCAATTTTCCTGACATTTAGCATTTCCTGTTCATCTGTCCCTTGGTTCCAATCTCTGAGCCCATTCGTAACTGAGAATCTTGTTTCCTCTATGGAATCTGACCTGTCAGAACTCTTGCCACCTGTTAACATTAATCATCCTCCTTGCTGGGATAATTATCCTTTACACTTCTTGCCACCTGATGAATCCTATCTCCAATCTGACTCAGATAATCCCAGGTTTAGATTATCCTGATTACTAGTTTTAAAGGAGCTCCTTTCAAAACTGCCTTTTGGAAGGGGAAATGGGATATTAGACTCCATCCCTTCCCCAGTTAAAATGCACTGTACCATTGTTATGTGGCAGGTTAGCTAAGAGCAACTAGCCCTTCCTCATACCAGTGGTATCTACAATATGGTAATAGTAGATAGAATCCCCATCCCCAAAAGAGAAATGAATGTATCTTCTCTGAGGCTGTGTCCTTTGCCACATTTCACAATGACAAAACACCAAATTCAAAAATGTGGTGGGACCCAGAAGCAAAGGTAAATGTTCTCATCTTCTAACCTTACTGTCTGGCTTTTGCATCATCTGTCTACGAGAGATGTGGCTTTCAGAAAATGAATTCCACCATATCTGAGATTGCTGCCATCTAATCTCCAAAACTATTGCCTCATCTAGCAGCCAGGGTGAGATGACACTGTGACTTTACTTGAAGACAGAGAGTTCACCTTCAGATACCTGACTCAGAATCAATGGCACATCGTCCCACACTGGGTATGCCTTAAATCTTGAAGCACACTGGCAATCAAGGTTTTAGATATCTGAAGCCAATGCCTTGGGATTTCACATAATGTTACAGAATTTCACATCTATCAAGATTATCTCCAGTCTTTTATTCTAAAATTTCTCTGTAAAAATGCATGAATAAAAAATAAAATATGTTTTCCTTTAGAGGGAGAAAAGGCAAAAAGGTCAATATGATATTTTGAGTAATAGATCTAAAAAATCAGATTTTTTCCCAATTTCTAAATCTTTTCTGGTTGTCAAAAGTTTCATTGTTCCTGAATTTCACCACTTCATTTACCTGGGACTCCATTACAGAAGATCTTACTTGGGAGCCTCTGCCTCAGGCAGGCTTGAGAGGGAAACTTGGGGAGGAAGCCTTCTCATTCAATTCTACTTGCTGCTTCCCGTGTCTTGCATCTTGGCCATCTCTTAGACTTTAGATTTTAGATCCTTACTCTGAATTACAAGTTCTTCTCATTGCTTCCTGGTCTCTGATCACATCATTTTTACTTTTTCTTTACTTGTGTCCCTCTCTTTATCTGTTTCTCAGACTCCGAGTGACCAGACCACGCTTCTTTACCACCACACAAGCAAACAAACTTCAACTCTCCTCTGTCCCATTTATCCTAAGACCTTGACTTCTCTATAACTAACTTCCTCATTTGTTACCATGAAAATCCACCATCTTACTATTCACCACCATGTTAATGATTCTTTTCCTTCTTGGCAGCTTCTAGTTCCTACTTTGTAGCTGATATTGCAGAAGTGCTGGGCCATAAAAATGAAAGACCAGCCTGAGGAAAAGTTCCCTTAGCAATTCATAAACAGTTGAAATATTTTTCTGAAAGAAAGAAAGGAATAAAGAAAGTAAGAAAGAAATGAAGGAAGGAAGGAAGGAGAAAAGAAAGAATCAAAGAAAGGTTCTGAGTCCTTGGATTTTCATCTTTCTAGTGTTTTTTCTCAACTTGTTCCAAGCACTCAGTTTCCAGTACAGAACAAGATTACATCAACATTTCAAGGGGATATTAAAGCATCATGGTATAAAAATCAGATTAGAGGATCTTTCCACGGGGCGATCCAAGATGGCGGACTAGAGGGTGACTGCATCTCCAGTCGCTCCAGAACCCAGGATTCAAGAAGGGGAGGCATTGAGAGACTCAGACTAAAGTAGAGACATGGGTGAGTCTCCCCCACTGGGTAAAGATCGGCCTGGGCGGCAGGCCCAGAAGAGGTGACTTATCAGAGTAGGGCAGGGCAACTAGAGTCTTCCTCAGGCAGGCCTGCGTACTCCAGCGGTGGGCCCCTCCCAAACGGCCAGCTGTGTGGTGAAGGCCCCCAAGTGAGAGCCTTTCCGCAAAGAGACAGCTCCAAGCCCTGGAACCAGTAGCGGACTAGGGGAAACTTTCTTCAGAAGCACTGCATTATCAAGTTCCTCCAAGACTTCAGACTGCTGAAGACTGGGAGGTGATACACTGGAAATCTACAGGGAAACTATGAGCCAATAGAGGAAATCTGAATATCTCAGAGACCCACTGACAACTGACCAATATGAAAAAACAAGGGAAGAAAATGTCCCAAACAAACCTAGATATTATATCAATAAAACCCAATGACAGCACAGCAGAAGAAATGTCAGAAAGGGAGTTCAGAATGTACATAATTAAAACAATCAGAGAAGCAAACGAGGAGATGAAAGAACAAACGCAGGTATTAAATGATCGCACCAATCAACAGTTAAAAGAGCAAATACGGGAAGCAAGAGATCATTTCAATAAAGAGTTAGAGATACTAAAAACAAACAAACAAACAAACAAACAGAAATCCTTGAAATGAAGGAAACAATAAACCAAGTTAAAAACTCCATAGAAAGCATAACCAATAGGATAGAACACCTGGAAGACAGAACCTCAGATATTGAAGACAAAATATTTAATCTTGAAAACAAAGTTGACCAAACAGAGAAGATGGTGAGAAATCATTAACAGAATCTACAAGAATTATGCGATATCATGAAAAGGCCAAATTTAAGAATTATTGGGATTGAGGAAGGCACAGAGAAACAAACCAAAGGAATGAAAAATCTATTCAATGAAATAATATCAGAAAATTTCCCAAATCTGAAGAACGAAATGGAAAACCAAGTACAAGAGGCTTATAGGACTCCAAATATACAAAATTACAACAGACCCACACCAAGGCACATTATAATGAAAATACCTAACATACAAAATAAAGACAGAATTTTAAAGGCCATGAGAGAAAAGAATAAAATTACATTCAGAGGGAAACCAATAAGAATATCAGCAGATTTTTCAATCCAGACCCTAAAAGCTAGAAGGGCCTGGAACAATATTTACCAAGCCCTGAAAGAAAATGGATGCCAACCAAGAATCTTATACCCAGCAAAACTTACTTTCAGATTTGACGACGAAATAAGATCCTTCCATGACAAACAAAAGCCAAAGGAATTTACAAAAAGATAGCCAGCATTAAAGAACATTCTCAGCAAAATATTCCATGAGGAAGAGATGAAAAACAATGATGCAAATCAGCAACAGGAGGAACTAGCCTAAAGGAATAGTCAAATAAAGGAGAAACCAAATCATGTCAAAAAACAAAAATGAGTCAAATGACTGGGAATACAAATCATATCACAATAATAACCCTGAATGTTAATGGCCTGAACTCATTAATCAAAAGACATAGCATGGCAGATTGGATTAAAAAGAAAAATTCAACAGTATGCTGCCTGCAAGAGACTCATCTCATAGAAAGAGATACCCATAGACTAAAGGTGAAAGGATGGGAAAAAACATACCATGCACACGGACACAGCAACAAAACTGGAGTATCCATCTTCATTTCAGATAATGTGGACTTCAAGACAAAACTAGTCAGAAGGGATAAAGAAGGACATTACATACTGCTTAAGGGAAGCATAAATCAGCAAGATATAACATTCATAAATATCTATGCCCTGAACATTGGTTCATCCATGTACATCAAACAAATCCTTCTCAATTCCAGAAATCAAATAGACCACAATACAATGATACTAGGCGATTTTAACACACCTCTCTCACCACTGGATAGATCTTCCAAACAAAAATTGAATAAAGAAACCATAGATCTCAATAACACAATCAACAATTTAGACTTAACTGACATATATAGAATATACCATCCAACAAAGAATGAATACACTTTCTTCTCAGCAGCACATGGATCCTCTAAAATAGACCATATTTTATGCCACAAAGCTACTGTTAGCAAATACAAGAAGATAGAGATACTACCTTGTACTCTATCAGATCATAATGGATTGAAATTGGAAATAAATGACAGAATAAAAAACAAAGTTCTCCAATACCTGGAGATTAAATAATACACTATTATATGATGAATGGATAACAGAAGACATCAGGAGGCAAATAAAAAAAAATTCTTAGAAGTAATCGAGAACAAAGACACATCATATCAAAATCTCTGGGACACAATGAAAGCAGTACTTAGAGGAAGATTTATTTCATGGGGCGCATTCAACAAGAGAAGTAGAAATCAACAAATAAACGACTTAACACTACAGCTCAAAGCCCTAGCAAAAGAAGAGCAGACCAACACCAAAAGTAGTAGAAGACAGGAAATAGTTAAAATCAGAGCCGAAATCAACAAAATTGAAACAAAAGAAACAATCGGAAAAATTAACAAAATAAATAGTTGGTTCTTTGAAAAAATAAACAAAATTGATAAACCCTTAGCTACACTAACAAAGAAAAAGAGGGAGAAAACTGAAATTACTAAAATTCGGAATGAACAAGGAAATATCACAACAGACATGAGTGAAATACAAAACATAATTAGAAGCTATTTTGAAAATCTATACTCCAACAAAACAGAAAACCTCGAAGACATCAACAAGTTTCTAGAGACATGTGAATTACCTAAACTGAACGAGGAGGACATACACAACTTAAATAAATCAATTTCAAGCGATGAAAGAGAAGAGGTCATCAGAAGCCTACCAACAAAGAAAAGTCTGAGACCAGATGGGTTCTCAGTCGAGTTCTACAAAAACTTTAAAGAAGAGCTCATTCCAATACTACTCAAAGTATTCCATGAAATAGAAGAGGAGGGAACCCTCCCAAACTCGTTCTATGAAGCCAATATCACCCTGATACCTAAACCAGACATAGACACATCGAGGAAAGAAAATTTCAGACCAATATCCTGAATGAACATCGACGCAAAAATTCTCAACAAAATTTTAGCAAATCTCATAAAAAAATATATTAAAAAGATAGTGCACCACGATCAAGTGGGTTTTATCCCAGGGATGCAAGGTTGGTTCAACATTCGGAAATCAATAAATGTCATTCACCATATCAACAGACTTAAAGTTAAGAATCACATGATTATTTCAATAGATGCAGAAAAAGCATTCGATAAAATATAGCATCCCTTCATGCTCAAAACACTAGAAAAAATTGGGGTAGTGGGAACATTCCTAAACATTGTAAAGACCCTCTATGCTAAGCCCATGGCCAATATGATTCTAAATGGTGAAAAACTGAAAGTATTCCCCCTAAAACTGGAACAAGGCAGGGATGCCCTCTTTCACCACTTCTATTCAACATCATCCTTGAGACTCTAGCCAGAGCAATTAAACAAACCAAAGAAATTTAAGGGATATGAATTGGAAAAGAAGAACTCAAACTATCCCTGTTCACTGATGACATGATTATATATTTAGAGGAACCCGGAAATTCCACCAGAAAACTTTTAGAACTCATAAGTGAATTCAGTAAAGTAGCAGGTTACAAGATCAATGCTCATAAATCCAATGCATTTTTATACATAAGTGATGCATCCTCAGAAAGAGAAATTAGGAAAACTACCCCATTCACAATAGCATTGAAAAAAATAAAATACTTGGGAATCAATCTCACAAAAGATGTGAAAGACCTCTACCATGAGAACTACAGAACACTAAAGAAAGAAATTAAAGAAAACCTTAGAAGATGGAAAGATCTCCCATGTTCTTGGGTAGGCAGAATTAATATTTTCAAAATGGCCTTACTACCTAAAGTGCTATACAGATTCAATGCAATTCCAATTAAAATCCCAATGATGTACCTTGCAGAAATAGAGCAAGCAATTATGAAATTCATCTGGAAAAATAAAAAACCCAGAATAGCTAAAGCAATCCTCAGTAGAAAGAGCAAAGCAGAGGGTATCACAATACCAGATCTTCAACTCTATTACAAAGCAATAGTAACAAAAACGGCATGGTATTGGTACCAAAATAGACAGGTAGATCAATGGTACAGAATAGAGGACATGGACACAAACCTAAATAAATACAATTTTCTCATACTAGACAAAGGGGCCAAAAATATGCAATGGAGAAAAGACAGCCTCTTCAACAAATGGTGCTGGGAAAACTGGAAATCCATATGCAACAGAATGAAATTAAACCCCTATCTCTCACCCTGCACAAAACTCAACTCAAAATGGATCAAGGACCTTGGAATCAGACCAGAGACCCTGCATCTTATGGGAGAAAATGTAGGTTCAAATCTTCTACTTGTTGGCTTAGGATCAGACTTCCTTAACAGGACTCCCATAGCACAAGAAATAAAATCAAGAATCAATAACTGGGATAGATTTAAACTAAAAAACTTTCTCTCAGCAAAGGAAACTATCAGCAATGTGAAGAGAGAGCCTACAGAGTGGGAGAAAATCTTTGCCACTCATACTTCAGATAGAGTGCTAATTTCCAGAATCTATAAAGAACTCAAAAAACTCTACACCAAGAATACAATAATCCAATCAACAAAAGGGCTAAGGAAACGAACAGACACTTCACAGAAGAAGATCTAAAAGCAATCGACAGATACATGAAAAAATGTTCAACATCTCTAGTAATAAGAGAAATGCAAATCAAAACTACCGTAAGATTCCATCTCACCCCAATTAGAATGGCGATTATCAAGAATACAAGCAACAATAGGTGTTGGCGAGGATGTGGGGAAAAAGATCCACTCATATATTGCTGTTGGGGTTGCAAATTAGTGCAGCCATCTGGAAAGCAGTATGGAGATTCCTCAGAAAGCTTGGAATGGAACCACCATTTGACCCAGCTATCCCACTCCTGGCCTACACCCAAAGGACTTAAAATCAGTATAATACAGAGATACAGCCACATCAATGTTCATTGCTGCTCAATTCACCATAGCCAGATTGTGGAACCAACCTAGATGCCCTTCAGTTGATGAATGGATAAAGAAACTGTGGCATATATATACAATGGAATATTACTCCGCAATGAAGAATGATAAAATTATGGCATTTGCAGGCAAATGGATGAAATTGGAGAATATCATGCTAAGTGAGATAAGCCAATCTCAAAAAAACCAAAGGATGAATGATCTCACTGATAAGCGGATGAGGACATATAATGGGGGGTGGGAGGGGTTAGTGTTAGGGTTAGGGTTAGGTTTAGGGTTAGGGATAAGGAGGGTGGTATTAATGGAGGAAAGAAGGACTGTATAGAGGGAAAAGAGGGGTGGGAGGGGTGGGAGGGAAGGGAAAAAATAATGAATCAAACAACATTACCCTATGTAAATTTATGACTACACAAATGGTATGCCTTGACTCCATGTACAAATTGAGAAACAACATGTATCCCATTTGTTTACAATTAAAAAAAAAAAACTAAAAAAAAAAAAAGATGGAGCAGGGACTGGAGTTGTGGCTCAGTGGTAGAGTGTTCACCCAGCACATGTGAGGAACTGGGTTCATTTCTCAGCACCACATAAAAATGAATAAATAAAATAAAGGTATTGTGTCCATGTACAAAAAAAAAATCAGATTAGTTGTGCTGTGAGGAGATCATGACTATCATTTAAAACTTTGTCCTTTTAATATTGATTTTAAGACATGTTAAAGAGGAATCTCTTTTTAAAAACTGGACTTATAGCAAGCTAGATGTCTCCTGAGGATGGTTGGTTTCACAAAATATTGCAATCTCTTTACATCTCAGATTTGCTTAAAGCCCCAAAAGATGGAGAAGAAATCAATAGGTGATTTCAATATGATGTTCATGTTGAAGAGAAAAAAGTCAACAGTACAATTATAAAGCAATTTAACTGTTTCCTTTTTAGTTTCTTCAAACCACACTATGGGCAACTTTTTTCCTATTCTCTTGAAGAACAGTTAAGGTTATCCACAATGATCAAGCTCATAACCTTGAAGGTTATCTTTCATATGTAATATTTCTCATGCCACCATTTTGGAATTCTCCATAATCTCTTACGGGCAAGTCACTATTAAGATTCCCTTCAAAGTTCTCTTACTTGCTTATTTTTCCCTGGTGTCTCTTTGCCCACAGGAAGCTCATGCATTTTTGATATGCTAAGGGGAAATGCAAGTGCACTCACATTTGACTTTTCCCTTTACATCACCATTGTGTCATCCTGTTCTGATATGAAGAAACTTCTGTCTTGGTCATTCCCTTAAATCTAGGCAACATGCAATAAACTTTGTGATTGTTCTCCCTGAGGCCTTGCTCATGGGCAAATCTAATCTTTATTTTCATGATTCTGAGTACTTTAGGAAGAGTACATTTTCCAGACCTGATTGCAATTAGATTGAAACTATGTCCTAACATTGTAATGTTTGTTGAAGTCATCTGGTATACCTCCGATCTGATTCTGGTAAAAGCTCCTGTTATCTTACTATCTCTTTTCCCTCATGGTGGAGAACTCAAAGCTTCAGGTTAAGATGATGATTTCCCAAAATGGAAGAAAACTGGATTCCTAAAATGTTTGGATGGAAGAGGACCACCCAAATATGCCTTTTTATTTTGTATTGTTTTAAGTCATTACAATTTTAGGTTTGTCTCTTGTGGCATCAATGCTAATATAATGAACCACTTTACCTTCAATTTTATTTTGTCCTTTTGAGGTTGATATTGGATTAAAGGTTGCAAAATTGTTTTTGATCACCTTCTCATAAAATACTTCATTCCATCTGGGTCTCCCTCTGAAATGTAAAAATAGGTACCTCAAATTGCTGTGTTCTGTCTGTTGTGATCTTATCCCCTTACATTTTCACGTATAAGAAGATAATATTTAATAGATTTGTAAAGTTTTTTTAAAAAAATATAAAATCTTCCCATTCTCTGTTTTCTTCCTCCAACATGTCTTTCCTTCCTTCCCTTTCTCTCTCCTTTCCTGCCTTCCCTTTCTCTCTCCTTTCTTCCTTTCCTTTCTTATATTTTTATATGTTCTTATTATTTATACATAATAGTAGAATGTATTTTGACATATTATACATATATGGAGTATAGCTTCTTGGTCTTCTAGTTGTACATGATATAGAATTACATTGGTTGTGTAATCATATATGCACATTGGATAATACTGTATGATTCTTTCTATTACCTTTCCAATTCTCACTCCCACTCCCTTCCCTTCATTCTCTTTTGTTTAACCCAAAGTACTTCTATTCTTCCCTACACCCTGACCTTTACTGTGAGTTAACATCTGCATATTAGGGAAAACATTCAGCCTTTGACTTTTGGGGATTGATTTATTTCACTTAGCATGATAACCAGAAATCCATATGTAGCAGCAAAAGGAAATTAAACCTCTATCTGCACAAAACTAAACTCAGAGTGTATCATGGATCTCAGCATTAGATCAGAGACTTTTTGCCCCTAATAGAAGAAAAAGTAGGCCCAAATTTCATCACATTGGCTTACAAACTGACTTCCTTAAAAAGACTTCTAAAGAGTAAGATGTAAGATCAAGAAACAACAAGTGGGATGGAATCAAACTAAAAAGCTTCTTCACAGCAAAGGAAACAATCAAGTATGTGAAGAGAAAGCCCAGAGAATGGGAGAAAATCTTTGCCACCTGCTCCTTAGAAAAAACATTAATCTTTGGGATATACAAAGAACTCAAAAAACTTAACACCAAAAACCCAAACAACCCAATTAACAAAGGACTGAACAAACACTTCACAGAAGAAGAAATACAATTGTTCAACCAATATATGAAAAAATGTTCAACATCTCTAGCAGTTAGAGAAATTCAAATTAAAACTATACTGAGATTTCATCTCACCCCAGTCAGAATAGCAATTATTAAGAACACAAGTAATCATAAATGCTAGCAAGGATGTGGGGAAAAAGGTTCATTCATACATTACTGGTAGGACCGGAGATTTGTGTAACCACTATAGAAAGCAGAATGGAGATGACACAGCGCACCTAGTGTTTATTCAGTTTCCCAAAAGGGGCAGTGAGAGGATTGGAAATAAGACAAATAAACACAAAATGTAAAGAAAACAGGACTCAGTGTATTGACCAAACTCTTGATAAGATAGAGACTGGCCAATGGGCAGGTCCCATACATTTATTATGTAGGTTTCAATATCAAAGGGATTCATTGTAAGAAATATACATTAAAACAGAATTGAGCTCTAAAGTTTGAACAGCCCAATTACAGTCATCAGCTTGGGCCCACAATTCACCACCACCAGGTGGCTGACATTTGAACCTTAGGTCATGAACTGATAAACTCGATGGTGACCACAGAATCCCCCTTTGAACAGAGTGTTGCCCCATACAACTTGATAGTTTTCTTGGCAACTTTGCACCACGAAATTCCCAAGAGAGGTGTTACCTCTATCTCTAGGCAATTCATAGACAATAATTCATTCATGCTCTCGACATCTCCCCCCATTTTCATTTTTTAAACACGAGTGATGAGTGATGGGTTATTATTTGAAGTTCTCAGATTTCTTTCCAGAAGAAACGGCATCCTGTTGTTATAACACAAAAGAGAATTGGTAGCGAACATGTATTTCTAAAAATGTACCATATTGAATATTCCACAGATTAAAGTCATTTGAATCATTAAATATTTGTTCAGAAGTCATGCAGGATCCACATAGTGGTTGGGGACTTAGGGTCTCCCTGCTGTTTGACTATTTGTTCAGTCTTATGTGTCATGTTCTTCAGTTTTTCCCATGTTGGCAGGTTTGCATTCTGGGTCTATACAGTCATCTTCATCTTCTTCTTCCTTCTAAGCTTCTTGTTCCGGGTGGGTGTTGGGATCAATACCTCTGGTTCTAGATTCAGTCTTTTGACTTGCAGTTCCAAATCCTCTGTGATAATCATGGATGGGCACTTCAGGTACCTGGATGGGATGAGTTGCACCTTCTGGAAAGATATATGCATGGCCTCTACCCCACATTATCACTGGAGCTGATCCATTCCATTGTATGTCTATTCACATGACTCTACCAGACTAAGCCTTATGGACCTATTGTATTAGGAGTAATGTGTTACTTAGCAATAAGTGCAACCTTCAATATCACAAGTTAAAAAATTTAAGACAAAAATTGCATGATTCAAACATTTTTATGATTCAAAAAGTGGTTTATATCTCCCCTTTTTGTTTTTTATATTGGAACTTAAGGGCCAAGTGAGCCCACTTTACAATAACCTGGCCCTGGGGATTATAAAATTTGCAAGGAAAATACAAAATGAAATTAATAAGAGTAAAAACATGTTTAGTTTTAAAAATAGCTATGAACCAAGGAACATAATATTTATAATCTCAAATTTTTCTTAGCTACATATTATATTTTTGTTTATTTTAAGATCACAGAAATTTTTATAACAAATATTTGAACTTAATTTTAAATAAACTTGAATGGTTATCTTAACATGGAATGAGATGAGAGGCAGAATCTTAGGTGAGGTGGCCTCTTGACATATCTTAGGTAAGGTGTTTTATATTTGAAATTGATTTTAGTCTAATTTAAAAAATATTATTTTATAAAGTTTTTATACATATATTACTTTTTGAGTCTCTATGAATCAGTTCACACAATTTAGCACCACATCTCAAACATGAATCAAACAAATTAAGAGCATTTAGCCTCCTTTTGAGGGAAAGTGGCAAAATGTCATTGCACCCCATACTGTCAATCTCTAAATAAAGCAGACTCTTATTAACTTTTTAAAAATGCATTTAAATTCCCATCCCAGTGTAAAGAGTAACACAAAATTTTATAACTTATAACAGATTATTATTTTCTTATTATAAAATCTTGATGACATAAATAAATTTTTAACTAGATTTGTTATTTTTATATAAGTGAACTTTAGTTTGGAGGACACCAGTTTGGTAGAATGTTCTTTTAAATCTTACTCTTTAAAGACTTGTATACTTGAGAGATAAGAATACAATTAGTACAGGAAGAAGCTAGCAATGGCATCACAATTTCCCTGATGTTTTTATATTGCCTAAGTTTAGTTTTTAAAGAAAAATTTTGAATCTGGAGTGTAATGTAATACTTTAAAATAACAATTGTTTTTAACCAGACTTGTACAAACCTTAATTTCTTTAAGAGTGGTTTTTCTAAATAATAAAACTTAACAGACACAAGAAATTGTTTTGTTGGAATGAAAGTGATTAATGTTTTAAGAAATCCTTATTGCTTTAACATAAGAGGGTTAAACTGGTTTATATCAGTATGTTAATGTTTGACCTTAGGGAAAAAAACCTTGAATACTTTTAACTGACTATGCTAATTATATATACAACCAACATAATTATATACTCTTTGAAATTTCCCCTTCACAAGCCCTTTGCAACTTATTACACTTTAATAAGATGAAATACTTTTATGTTATTTACAATACTCTAATTGAAACATAGATGAAGTTTTTGGACCCTTTGCATTTAGTATTATACCTGTTAGAACTTTAACTCTTAGTAACCTTGTTGTCAATGAAGACACAGAAAAGCAATCTTAAAACTTTTTCTTTAATCAATTTATGAAAACACATTCAATGTTTACATATATTTCCTTACGAACTTTAAGAGATTAAGATTATTTGATTTTATATTTAGCAATTGATGTTTTAGCACTTTAACTTTATAAATTAATAAGATGTATCCTTTAACAAACAAATTTATGAAGATTAATTCCATTTATGTTAAATCTAATTTACTTCTTTTTAGCTGTAAAACCAAGATATCAAACAAATGCAGTTAACAGTATTAATCATCTTTTTCCTGTTGAATAAAATTGTTTAGAAGCAATGAATATTACACTTTAGATATTTCGTAGAAACTAACACTTTACTGTCAGACCACCTAGAAAACTTGTGAGTTAGTAATGTTAAAGATATCTTTACTTTTATCTATTTACTCAATTGAAGCTGAATTTGGTTTTAAGTCATGTAAATTAAAAAAAGAACGGATCCATTTCTTATATTAATTTTAATTTATGAGCACTCATTTATCTATATTCCAATTTTAATACCATGCTCAACACATGCAGACACAATAGTACCAAATAGAAGTGTCCACGCATACACAAAACAGACCAAAGATCTTATAACTTTTTGCAAGAGGAATGCCACAGGTAGGAGGAAATTTAACAGATGTTTATTAAAGCCTCTGTTAGATTTAACCTGTTAGAAATTAACATAGAGCCAATCATGACTTAAATTTAGAGCAGGCCTATGCAAATGGAAATGTCAGGTACAAGATTCAACAACCATGAGGACACTGAAATAAAAGAGTTTAGATTGCCGGCTCTTTTCCTGATGATTATCAGGCCTACCCCCAACACCACCATCCCTAGAACAATTGGCCTTGGAACAATGACAGAGTGTAAAAGCCTTCATAGTTAGATAAAACAAATTTAATTAGAAAAATACATTAATTTAGGTATGCAAGGTCAAATGTAAATTTACTATGAAATTATGAGCTCAAAAACATAGAATCTTAAACAGGAGTTCTCGAAAGAAGGAAAAAAAAAAAAAGATTACATGGCCACAATTTCTAAAGGAGAAAGCAGAACATTGTTACTGAACCAGACTGCACTCTTGGCTTAGATTAGAGTCAGTTCAGGTATTTAAATAATGTGGGAGCCTGTAAAATACTCAGAAAAGGTTTTTAAGAAAAGGAAAACTTTAGCATTCAGCATCTTTCCATTTTTTTTCTCCTGATGTTGTAGTATTAGGGGGCAGGTTATTAATAACCAGTTAAGCTAGAGCAAAAACTCAGATTTAAATAAATACAGCAGCTGTTTTTTTTCTTTCTTAGCCAGTCAAGTCAGCAACAGCTTGAATTTAAATGGACATGTTTTTCCTGTGGTCTTAAATCTTTTAGAATCTTTCAAAAGCATGGTGCTGTCATTTATACTTTGTCCAGAGAGACTGCAAAACTTCTCTTAAGACTGTGACCAGAATTGTATTAACTTTTTTTTCCCCCCTCACCCCTGCTCCCCCGGCTGCTCTCCGAAGATAAAGATTGCAGCTTTGGAGGGTGGCAGAAGACTGCAGGCCACAGACTCCAATAGCATCTTCAATGTCAGAAATACGGCCACAAGTCAAATATTCCATGCTTCTATAAGATGGATCAAGACAATTTCATATTAAGGGTCACAAAGTAAAAGGTTTCATGGAAACTGCATATCCAACATGCAGCTCTTTACCAAATCTCTCCCCAGTTTTTAAATCCACAGTTCCCTCCTCCAGAAACCAAGGATAAGTTTCAATAACAAGTTCTAAAAGCTACACCAGCAGTGCTTATTTTTATGGGACTGCCCTGGGATTTAAGCATAATCTTAAGCACTAACATAGAGCTCTCTTTTCTTTAGTTTCAGAATGACCCATGTTTACACTGGGCTACATATGAACTCACTCCTCCCCTTCCTTTTATTGACGTGCATCTCTTTTTGAGGAGTGTGCTACTCATCTTAATAAAATGCGAGTTCCCATGAGTATTTGGGTCCTTGTTCCAGGCGTCAACTGCCAAGTCCTGTGTGGCATTTATTCAGTTTCCTGAATGGGGCAGTGAGAGGATTGGAAGTATGAGAAACAAATACAAAATATAGAGAAAGCAGGACTTGATGGACCAACCAAACTCCTAAAGAGAGAGACACTGGACATGAGCAGGTTCTATGTTTATTATATAGGTTTAACATCAAAGGGATTCGTTGTAAGAAAGTAACTTTAAAACAGAACAAAGGTCAAAAGTTTGAACAGCCCAATTACAGTCATCAGCTTGTGCCTTCAATTCTCCACCCCCACGTGACTGGCATTTGAACCTTACGTCATGAACTGATAAACTCCATGGTAACCACAAAATTCCTCTTTTAACAGGGTGTCACCATACAACTGGCTGGTTTTCTTGGCACCTTTGCACTGAGAAATTCCCAAGAGAAGTGTCATCTGTGTCTCTGGGCAGTTCACAGATCATAATTCATTCACAACTTTGGACATGAAGATTCCTCAGAAAACTTGGAATGGAACCACCATTTGACCCAGCTATCCCACTCCTCAGTTTATACCCAAAGGACTTAAAATCAGCACACTACAGTGATGCAGTCACATCAATGTTTATAGCAGTGCAATTCACAAGTTTAGCTAAACTATGGCACCAACTTAGGTGCCCTTGAATATATGAATGGATAAACAAAATGTGGTATATATATATACACAACAGAATGTTACTCATGCATTAAGAATGAAATTATGGCATTTGCTGGTAAATTGATGGAACTGGAGAATATCCTTTCCTCCTTTCTTTCATTTCTTCCTGACTCTCTTCCTTCCATTCTCTGGGTTTTTTTTATTTTTTTATTTTGACCTTTGTTTTTGTACATGTTGTGCCTTGTTTTTGGAATTTTATTTTCCTCTTTTTCTTCCTTTCACCTGGAAAATCCTGACTCCATCTTCAGGAATCAGGTTAGACTTTAAGTTTTCATGCACAGCCTCCTCTGTCCTGCTAGGAACACTTACATACATGTTATTGTGAGCAGGCCCCTCTGTGCACATATCCTTTCTGGAGCAATATCTGTTTTAATCATCTCTCTTCTGCTATAATGCCATTCCTTTGAGGAAAGCAAACCTGCCTTCACCATTGCATTATTAGTGTCTAGTGTTGTGACCGGGGCAAAGGAGATATCAAAAGTATGTTTAGAATGAAACATGGTATCAAGAAAACCACCTCATTATTAAAACTATTTATGGGTATATTTGAGGAATGGACTTTTATATTTGTGTTCATTTACCCAATTAAGAATTTCAGAAAGTTTTGTATGCTCTTATACATTGTAGAGGTGGTAGCTAAAAGTTTTAATCATACATTAAAATAATTTTTAAGAAATTCAGTTTTCAATAATTGTAGATATTGACATTTTGAAATAAAACTATTATATCATTCTTAAAATGTATATAAGTAAAATATAAATTTCATAGTGATTTTTTTCAAAAATAAATGAATAAGTTCATTTGTAAAATTAGGAATTTTACCTTGGTCCTTGTTCCTCTTCCTTTCTTCCTTATTAATCAATTTTTTATTTCATTGACTCATTAAAATGATACAAAATACTGAGATTCGTTGTTAATGAGTTTGTGTATACTCATAAAAATTTGGTTAGCTTCATTATCCATTTCCTTTTTCTTTTTGAAATTATATTTTGTATCCTTTTCCCTCAAAAATTTCTTACTGTAATACATTAGTTTAACTAAAAATGTTGTTGATTATATTTTATTGGTTGCAGAGAATAGAATAATCAATAAAATATTTAAGTATTATAACATACTGCACATGTATATATTGTATTTTTGTCAACTGAATTTTAAATATATTCACATGCAATAAATTAATTCAATGCATGCATAATGTATATACGTTACTTATATATCCTCTACATGTATAGTGTATCTATATTATACTTACACATACATTATGTTTTTAATGTTTTATTTGAATCCTTGTTTTCCAGATAATGACATTTTCATACAAAGTATGTATTTACATTTTTATCAAAACAACATGTTAAAAGGTTTACATTATTAAGTATAAACATAAATTTTATCAAAAGCTTTTTTTTAAAATGTAAACACATAAAGAGCATATGTATGTATATTATTGTGTTTAAAGGTTTTTGCTAATTATTATATTTCTTTGGAACCAATATAGCATAATCAAAAATTCTTTTTAGTGATTCATTGGCTGGCAGCTTAATTATGAACCCCTTAAAAATTCTTGAAGGCAAATAATTAGAAACTACTTGATTTGCAAAATGATATATTATCTAGTTCATTTTTACCATTTACTTTCTCAGTTTCTGAGTAGAACAAGACTGTACTAAGGTATATCAAATGAGCATAAATTTTCGATTTTATTTTATGTAGAAGCACCAGACTCAACCTGTTGTATAGAAGAAATGATTGGGAAAAATTAAATTACAGTTACTTAAATAGATTTTCTTGAAATGGGATTTGATCAAAATGTTTCTGCCTTATCATATTTTGAATACATATAAAATTAAATCACCGAAACTGCAAATTTAGGTAATTTTGCTCATGAAAAATATTTACTCTGCCTTGCAAAGCCATTCTCTTTATTAAAACAATCTGCCAAATCAAACCTGATTTCTGTCAAGAATAATCTGGCTTAATTTTTCAATTCTAATATAAATTCTATGAACAAGTGATTTGGAGACTGAGGTCTCATTTCTGAGACAGGTTTTCTTGTGATGAGTTTGCTTCTGTATGAAGCAGTGTCTCCCAACTTCAGTGTGTCCCCACTCCTGTGTTGCTCTCATGGAACTCTCCTTCAGAAGCAATGCACTCTTTGATGATTGCTGAGAAATGGCAGAGGTGAAGTTATTAAATGAAAATTGCTATCACTCCCACACTGCTCTCTAATATCTAAATTGAAGAAATTGCCATGTGAACAAAAATAGAAAGTTCCTAAGGCCATTCTCTATCCTTAACAGAAATAAACACAAGAGAGCAAAAGGCACTGAGATTTCTTTTTTGTTGTTTTCTTCTTAAACATCTCTGAATTTTCTAATTTTTCAAAAATAAACACCTATCATATCTACTATGATGTGCCAGGAAATCACAAAGGGTGACTTTTAACATTTAATAATGGTGCACTTTTTTTCCCAAATATTAAGGGAAAATTTGGGTTCTATGGCATTATACAAACCAAACATCTCTAGAAATTATTATTGACATGTGATTGAAATCTCAGTTTTTTAACTATGGTTCAAACACCCATCAGATTAAAACAGCTAAATGCAAATGTTGACTCCTGGTGAGATTAGTCTAAATTTGCAAAAGGTTGTTTTGTAAATGTTCTTCCCATTAAAATGTGTGATTCAGCTGTGCCTTTGCAAAGAGCTATGATTAACATGTGTCAATACTGCCCATTCTTCCTCTTTTAGATCCCATTGAGCAAGTAAGTGAGCAAATGGCAATTTAGGGAGCTCTTGGAGGCATCAAAATCAGTCTGATTAAGCGGTTTTGAGAAAATGGGTTCCCCCTGTGTAATGGAGTATAAAATCAATATGGTCCAACAAAATTGGGAATATTTTGTGTTTAAAATGAGAAAAGGAAATATTTTAGTATCTTTAATGATGCTATGTGTATTAAATAAAACCATTGAAGATTTTGTTAATGTGAGTTCGACTAAAAAGAAGAAAATAAGTGAAATAACATTTTAACCAAGTATTTTTTCAGGTAAAATACCACAGACTTTAAAAGTAAGATCTCATCTATTGCAAATAGCAATAAAAGGAAGAAGTTATTGCCCTTATAGATGAGGAAACTGAAACTTAGGAAAGTTAGGTTTAAAAAGTGGTTTAAAGTCAACCAAATAGAAATTAAGAGAGGCAAAGTTTAAACTCCAGGTGACACTCCAGTACCCATGTTTTGCCAATTATGCCACCGTTAACTATGAATACCACCTG
This sequence comes from Sciurus carolinensis, assembly GCF_902686445.1. Taxonomy (NCBI): domain Eukaryota; kingdom Metazoa; phylum Chordata; class Mammalia; order Rodentia; family Sciuridae; genus Sciurus; species Sciurus carolinensis. The sequence continues at coordinate 25,005,990 of NC_062216.1, forward strand.
ATTGGGTGGGGTGGTTATCCATGAAAGACAGAATAACGCTTCTCCAAAATATCAAATGTCATTAAAATAGGTGACTCTACATGGTAGAATGACCAAAAAGATCTCCAATTTCAGTGGTCTGTACTCGGAGGGATAGAAAGGAATATATGGATGGCATCCAAGAAGAAAAAGTGATAAATAAGTAATTTCAAACAAGAGTATTCAAATCAGCAGGAGATGACACTGAAAATATATACAGAAAATCTTAGAAACGATAAAATTGCTAATCAGTCTTTAGTAAACTCAGCAGGCAATAAGTTCCGAAGAACTGCTAATGAATTATTAAACTGAAATGTGGCCCTGGATTAAGATAAAAAGGAGCTGGAAAATGACATCTTTGAGATGATAGGAAACAAATGTGACAATCAGCAACTCTGAAAATATTGTGAGGATGTTAAGGGGGTGCTCTCTGCTTCATATGTTTCTACATCAATTATGCATTTTTAAGTAAACTTAAAGAGGTTCCTAATTAAGCTCCTTGTGCAGCTGTCAGAGCACGTTTTTCTTTATTTAGTACCAAGTTTAAAGTCTGTGATAAAACCTCCATGATTGCAAATACCAAATGAAAGAGCAAATGAATTAAAGATGTGCCCAAGATTCTGAACACAATCCAGATAGCTTCTGAGTTGAGTTGTCTCCACTATCTTGAACAGCTCAATTTGGAATTTTCCACTATCTTGTCGTCCTTCCTTTATTTCCATGTGGATGTGTCCCTGTAGATATGGTTCAATTGTAGATGAGTTTAATAAGGTGGAATTCTTAAACCACCAAGAAGGTTTGCTACACTCTGGGGAATGGTAGGAAAGATGCTTGGAACAGAGAGGTTGGGAGAAATTGTCTATCAGCTCTGACTTTTGGTGCTGATTCAGGAAGCCAGCAGTCCTGAGAGCCTGTAGAGGGAAGAAAACTGTACCTCAACTATGATTTCTCCCTTAATAGGTCAAGAGCCGTTGTGCTAGAATCCGACTACAGAGCTTTGCTTTATGTTCTGGGCATGAGAAAATGATAAGCAGAAAATCAAATAAGCTGTTCTGAAAGAGGATGGCTGAGAGGAAGTCAGAAAGACAGGAGATCAGAGGGATTTTATGAAAACCAAGGCAGGCAGGAAGTGTTTTGAAAAGATTCTGCTAAAGTTTGGTTAGTAGAAAAATTCAATATGAGGGAGAACTTGAGATCATTGGGGTGGTACTCTGCTTACTCATACACATTTGATAAAGTGTTACCAGGCAGAAGGACAGTGTGAGAGGTTGGAAGCGGTATATGAATGAATTAATGTTGCTGGTTAATGATCTCTGAAGAAGAATGTTCAGGAAATCCAGGAAACCACCAGGGAGCAGAAGTGATCAGAGGCTCAGTGACCTGGCAGAGTTCCACAGTCAGAACCATAACAGAGCTGCAGTGTCTGCACCAAACTACCAGGGTCTGGTAGTCACCACTAGGGGAGACCAACAGGGTAGACAGTCACAAAGAGGCTGATAAGCTAGAGAGCAATGCGATGAAGCATTTTAACCAGGGATAAAAGACCCAGAGAATACCACATGGAATGGGGGTCCCTGGCACCACTACTGAGAAGAGAATAGATCATCTTTGGGAAGAAGATGCCATCTTCAGTTGGGGGAGGCATGAAATATTAGCATCACCCAATTACTCCAAATAAGACTTAGACTTGTAACTGGCAAGCTTTAGTGGTCTCCAGGTGTCACCTGACCAGAACCCCAGAAGCACAGAGCATAAAGAAGCAAGTTTTGTTTTAGTTTAATCAGAAGTGTAAATTCCCTCCTGTGAGAGACCGGAGGTATATAACCAAGGGCTCTTTGCAAAGGCCATCTTCCTTCTAGCTCAATTACTCCACTATCTTCAGGATGTCCTAACTCTCCTCATGCTCAAGATGGTGGCATTGGTTATCAAAGAGAAGCTTGGAGAAAAGAAAGAAGAAATGAAATTTATCCGATTTTCTTTCTTAAAGGAAGTCTCTTAGGAATTGCCTAGGGTGGAGTCACTAATGCTCCACTCGCTAGAAATTAGCTTTGTGACCGCATGTAGTTTCTAAGGATACTGGAAAATGTAGGATTTTTTTTTTTTTTTTTTTTGACTCTCTGTGACTAGCTAAAAGTTCTGTTTCAGAATAAAGCGAGAAGAGATGTTGGTAGAAAATTAAGAACTATGCCGTAGGGTCCGAATGTGAGAATGTATGAAGAGAGAGGTGATGACAGATGTATAGGCTACTTTGTGATTCATTATTATTTCAGAGTTTCTCTCATTTGTCAGTAGATGGCAAGGGACTATATATAACAGCAATTTTAGCGCATCTTTTGTCACTCTAGATATGCCAAAGAGGAATTAGCAGAGTTGTGTTCCCTTCGGTTGACTAAACATCACTCAAAGTCTGTCTTTCAGTTTGATTTTTTTTCGGTGTTCAACATAGAAGAAGCTATTTAGTGTCATTATCTGCATCTTCAATTTATTTAATTTTGCTTTGTTTTTAATGTTCCTCTTCAGTCTTTTTTCTTATTCCTCTCAACTTTAAAAGAAGCAATCACACGTAATTTTTCCTTAATTCACTCCTTCTAAGCTACTAATTTTTCTTCTCTTCTTATCTGAAATTCTTCTAAGAGTGGTCTTCGTTTTGTTCCCTGCAAACTGTCAGTCTCTGTCTTCAATCTAAAGACCCTTCTTTCTTAAAAAAAAAAAAAAAAAAAGTAAATTTATTGAGCCATGACTTCACAACTTTTAAATACTTCTTTTGAGTTAAAATGTTTTATAACTTAACTGGTGACAAAGAAAAGACATGACCTGTTTTGAGTGTATCAGTCAATGGTATTTGTAGGAAACTAATGAAGTTATACAACCATAACCGTTGATCAGTTTCAGAATGTTTCAATTATGCCAATAAGATTGTCATGCAATTTGTTGTTGATTTGTATTTGCTTTTCCTCCTCACCCCAGGAACTTATGAATTTACTTTCTGATTCTATAGATCTGTGTTTTTGGTATATTTTATGTAAATTGAATCATGTAATATATAGTCTCTGGGTCTATCTTCTTTTACTGAGCTTGATGGGGTGTTTTGTGCTTCCTCCTTAATGTAACTTGTGTCAGTACTTCATTCCTGTCCATTGTCAAGCAATATTCCATTGTGTAACACCACAATTGTCTATTCTTTCTGCAGTCAATGAATATGTAGGTGGTTTCCAATTTGGGTCTATTATGAATAATGTTGCAAAGAATAATTGTGTCTTAACCTTTCTGTGGGCATATGTTTTCAAATCTCTAGAGCAGATACCTCGGATAACTCCTGGGTTATATAGTAGATTTATGTTTAATATTTTGAGGAGCTTCTGAACTGGTTTTTCCAAAGTGGCTGTGCTGTGTTAGTCTGCTTGGGCTACCCGAATCACAGACTTGGTGGCTTAAACAACGGAGACTTATTTTCTCATCATTTCAGAGGTAGAAGTCTAAGGTCAAGGTAAGAGCTGGTGTGGCCTCTTCTGAGGCCTCCCACCCTTGGTTTGCAAGATGCTGTGTTCTCTCTGTCTTCACACAGCTATTTCTCTGTGTGCACGTGCTCCTGCTTTTTTCCTCTGTGTCCAAATTCCTTATTCTTATAAGAATATCCTTATTCTTATAAGGATACCTGGCATCTTGCATTAGAACCCACCCATTGTACCTTAACCACCCACCCTCTTAAAGGCCTTATCTCCAACTATAAATACGACCTGATACATTAGGGGTCAGGGCTCCAACATACGAATTTTGAGCATAACAATTCAATTAGAACATTGTCTATGCCCTTTAAAATTTTACTAGAATTAGATTTCTAGCAAATGTATCCACATTCTTGGGAACCTTTGTTCCTGTCTTTCTTTTTATTACAGGAATTCTAGTGGGTGTGATTTTAAGTTGCACTTCTCTAATAACAAATGATGTTGAATACCTTTTTATATGCCCGTTGTATGTCTTCTTTGATGAAATGTTTACTCAAATCCTTTGCTCACTTTTTTCATATGAGTATTTGTCCAGGAAAGCTGTATAACCACTTCTAGTCTCTCTCTGAATTGCCTATAATGACAAAGAAACACCTTGAAGAGTAAGAAAGCCACTAGGATATACAAAGTACTTTTAACACTTCAAAGACATGAAAATCACATTCTAAGGTTCTGCAAATACAGTTCTGATTACTAATTAACCAACATTTCCTCCTGTCTCCAAACATTTGGTTTCCAAGCCACCAAGTGGGGTCTGAGTCTTGATATCCTGAAGTACTCTTTCAGCATGGAAATAGTCTGCTGCTTAAGAACATGCTGCCTTTCCTTAATTTCCATCATAATTCATGTATGATAATTACCACTCTAACCTGGCAAAACTGATCTCCTACCAGGGATAGATCCTGGAAGCTGGGATGTTCATTTGCCTGATCTTAGTCAGCACATGCTTGTTTGGTTTGCAGTGTTGGACGGTATCTGTTTTTCAAAATGTTACCTACTAATTGATTGCTAGTAGCCAAAATTTAAAGAAGAGATTAAAAACTGACCTACATGCTGACATGTATTAATCGACTGAATATGTGTAATTTCCCCTTCAGTGGTTCCTTCCCCTTTCCATTAGGTTCCTGGCAACATCACTGCCATTTGTCTCTAGTCTAGTCTTCTTGTTTTCATTATAATGCAGTTAAGATAAAAATGAGCTCATCCATCCATCCAGGGTTCTGAATTTGAATTCTATAGGCATCATAATTTGCCACTCACGGTCTAAACATCCTGACCTTGGGGCAAAGTCAGTTGTACGCCTTGGGTCTCTGAGCAGTCATTTCCCAAATAATTTCTCAAATAATAACATGTTCAAGAAAATATACAATTGTGAAGCTCACAATGGAAGGGGAATAAATAAATATATTGTAATAGTACATATATTATAATATGTGTATATATATATAGAAAATGTATATATAAATATTTATTTTGTGTTTAGTGCTGCATACTCATCACCAAGAAAAATTCCCAACATGTAGTAAACATTTGAATATTGCTCAATGGATGGCAAAATATAATTCAGCGCCATTAGTTACTATACTTCCTATTTTCAACCCATCATCATGTACTATGAATTAGGCTAAATGATTCTCAAATAACTTCTCCCCACCTTTATCACCATGTCAATCCAAATTAGCACGTGTCTTAATAAGATGATGAAAAACCCTCTTAACAGATCCCAGCCTCAAGACTGGTCCTTCTCCACACTATTTTTCACAGGGAATCCAGGATGTATAAATGTGATCCTTCCTGCTTCACTGCCACCCTGCCACCCATTACAGGTACCAGTTCTTTGCAGTAGAGTTGGCATAATGCATAAAGCAGAATCTGTAGTATTATTTAATGGATGGAAAAAAGCCTCCTGATTCTTGGTGGAGAAACCCTGTTAGAGTTCTACTGACATTTGCTTATGGATCCATCACTTTTGTAGAAAGGACAAAAGAAACCACTACTTTGAAGCTCAGACTGTTAGTTCATATCCCTTGAAGACTTTTATAAAAGTTTGTTATCATTTTTGAAAATTTCAAAATTTATATGAATAATTCACTTAACACTTTAACCATTCATCTTTTTGACCCTTTTATCCATAATAATATTTCTTCCATTCTAACAACAAACTCTTAGGGCCATAACCTAAAACTCTAGTGCATTCCAAAATTCAAAATTTAAGCATCCTATTTTCTCCTACATCTTGTAGTTCCAGCTACCATTAAAAAAAAAAAATCTCACTTCAGCAATTGTGACTAATGAGCCCTCTCATTCTATAGATGGCCAACCTTTTTACTCCTCCACGCTTACAATTAAGTCTCCTTTTCCTTTTTCAGCCTTGAAGCCATGTCTACCATGTATAAATACCCATAATAAATACTCTTCAAACATTTTTTCCCCTCTGTTAGAATTTCCAGCAAAACAAAAGAGACCTAATTATTGGCAACAATGTTTCATACGTAAGCAGCTAAGCATTATAGGAGAAAATTAAATGACCACAATGATTTGTATCAATTTTGATGGCTTCAGATCTTGAATGGACACTTGACAGTGCCTGGCAATCCTACTATATTTCCTTTGTAATTTCTTACTTTTTACAGGTGATCATTTTGCATTTAAATGTGATCATTTTGCATCTCTTTTCTCCTTAAATTTCCAACATACCCCCCTTACAGTCAGCTGATAATAATTTTCATACTTTACTGCGGAAATGGGAGCATCCAGTTAGGTTCTTTCCTCTCTTCCCACTAACACTAGTACAACAGAGTATCTGCATGTACTCACCTATTCTGTTCTTGATCCAATAAACTGATGAACACATTTGTTCTTCATATTCCCTTCAGACGAATAAATTATTCTAACCCTAACTTTTTTTTTATTCCAGAGGCAATAAATTTAAATTAATTTTATAGCTGAATCTTTTTGGAATTTGCCATTCTATATCATTGTTCTATTTTCCTTCCTCATTGTTTTTTTAGGTTTAGGCATTAGGTAGATCTCTTTCTTGGTTGACTTCCTTTTTATGTTTAATAAATCTTCTGGTAGTTTGACAAAGAAGGAAAATTTGGAATTATAAAACTTTTAAAAATTTCTAGTAGATAGGGAAATTTAAAAATCTAATAGAAGAGTAGAAAAATAAAGTTGAGGAAATCTTCAATAAATCCTAAATGGCAGGTTGATATAAAATTACAAAGATGCAAAATAAAAGACTAGTTCTAAGATATAAATAAGAGTCTAAGAAAGAAAAGAAAGTGACAGAAGAGGAAAGTAAGTAATAAAATTAAAAGTTAAAAAAAATTCAGAACTCAATGACATTAGGTTTCCGGTTTAAAGACTCAACAAATCTAAGACAGAAGGCAAAAACAATCAGAGTGGGAGAAAAATCTTTGCCACTCATACTTCAGATAGAGCACTAATTTCCAGAATATATAAAGAACTCAAAAAACTCTACACCAAGAATGCAAATAATCCAATCAACAAATGGGCTAAGGAAATGAACAGACACTTCACAGAAGATGATGTACAAGCAATCAACAGATATATGAAAAAATGTTCAACATCTCTAGTAATAAGAGAAATGCAAATCAAAACTACCCTAAGATTCCATCTCACCCCAATTAGAATGGCAATTATCAAGAATACAAGCAACAATAGGTGTTGGCAAGGATGTGGGGAAAAAGGTACACTCATACATTGCTGGTGGGACTGCAAATTAGTGCAGTCACTCTGAAAAGCAGTGTGGTGATTCCTTAGAAAACTTGGAATGGAACCACCATTTGACCCAGCTATCCCACTCCTCGGCCTACACCCAAAGGATTTAAAAAAAGCATACTAGAGTGATGCAGCCACATCAATGTTCATATTTGCCTAATTCACAATAGCCAGATTGTGGAACCAACCTAGATGCCCCTCAATTGATGAATGGATAAAGAAACTGTGGTATATATATATATATATATACAATGGAATATTACTCAGTCATAAAGAATAATAAAATTATGGCATTTGCAGGCAAATGGATGAAATTGGAGAATATCATGCTAAGTGAGATAAGCCAATATCAAAAAGCCAAAGGAGGAATGATCTCGCTGATAAGCAGATGATGACACATAATGGGGGTGGGAGGGAGGTAAGAATGGAGGAAGGAGGGACTATATAGAGGGAAAAGAGGGGTGGGAGGGGAGGGGGGAAGGAAAAAATAACAGAATGAATCAAACACCATTACCCTATGTACATTTATGATTACACAAATGGTATGCCTCTACTTTGTGTACAGAGAAACAAGATGTATCCTATTTGTTTACAATAAAAATAAATTTAAAAAAAACATATTCACACCAGGGTACTTAATATCTTAGAAAACCAGGAAAGATATGATTCTTCAAGTACCCGAATATAAATTTTCATACAATGGGTTGAAAATATCAAAAGAGCATTAGATTTCTGATGTCGGACAGGGGCTCGGAAACTGGGTCAGCTGGTATTTTATCTGTGGCTACTCCTGCTAAAATGACAGAGTTGAGTAGTTTTGATAGAGAAAAAATGATTAGCAAAGCCTAAATATTTACTGTGTCCCTTCGCTAAGAAAGTTTGCCAACACTTACTTTCAAAAGATACAAATGTTTGAAACCATGAACTCATGATTTCATCATTCTAAAAGAAGAAATAGTTCCAACTTAGCATTGTAGTCAAATAATAAATGAAATTTTAGAATAACATGAAGGCAAATTCAGGTAAACAATCTCTCAGAAACTTACATCTCAACACGGAAATGAATTCAGTTTCTCCTCCCTTTATTTGCTTGTTTGAACTCTGCCTTTTCTGTTTAACTTGTATAAATTTGTTACTTTTATAAATAGGCAAATTATGAACAAAATTTAAATAATTTAGGATATGTGAGTAGTGACTTTCTCATTGAAGTCTTCAGTCCTGTATTAGAATCATGTAGAAAACAGGCCCAAACCAAGGAGATCGAGTTGGTAGGGTCTCCTCCAAAAGTGTAAAGGGTCACTCCAACCAAAATTTTGTTTGGATGTTGAGATTGGTGATACTATACACACCAAGAATTTATGAAAAGAGAATTTACGAAAAGTTTTATGACTTACATAAGGAAGAGCAGGGAATGTTTTTGAACAAAAATGGGTAGAGGAGACAGATATAAGGTTTTATGGGGCTTAAGAAGTGGAATTGGAGCCCCTAATTTGCAGAGTCTGGGAAATTGTGTGATTTGATTTTTCTTCAGCACAAAAGGAGAGAGCCACCTCACTATCTTATCAGTGTCCCCAGATGTGGGACAGGAAGGTAAGGGACACTAGTAGGGTATAAAACTATCAGCTATCAAACACAGAAAAGGAGTCAGACCCTTTTTGATGAAAGTTATTAATGTGATAATTGTTACATTTGAAGGTGGACCCTCCTTACTTCTGTTGTCAGTCAACTTCTTGGTGATACAGTGAAATATTTATTTTTATTTTTGTGAGGGTACCCAGGAGGAAAAATATGGCAACAATGTTACGAGTACGATAATGATCTGATGTTATCTGATAGATATCAAATTTAATCTAAGGAAAGTTACTTATGAAATATTTTATTTTTTTAAAGTTATGACTTTTAATTTGCGCAAGATAGACTTTTGTAAGGTAGACAATTCCAGCTCCATGTGAAAGAGCTAACAGAAATCTTCTTACAAGGTAAATTTTAGGTTCGTAGAATACACATACACACGCGCACATGCACACACACACACACACAAACTTCTTTTCTAGAAAGTTTACTATTTGAATCAGTGTTAGAATCCCCTGCTTGTCTAGGACATACATCCCCTCAGAGTGGGAAGCTCAGGTTCAAGGCTGGGGACCCTGAGAGCTTGACACTGAGGTCTTACGAGGTTTATGCAATATCTTTTCTGATGCATTCTCAGGTGGATGGAATCTCTAGGCAATAGATAAGGGAACTGCTCATTTGCACCCAGTGGAAAGACATATCACCTCTTGACACTTAAATTTTCCTCATTAGCATTTTTTTTTTATATAACACACATTTAAAAGTGGTATGACCTGAAAATTTATGTATTTTGGAAACATTTATCTGCAAAACTTGGAATAGTTTATTTTCCAAAATTTCTTTATTAAACCTGTAAATATTCTTTGATATTCTTTGTAGTTTCACCTGTAAAACCAGTGTCTTTATTGTAGATAGCTAAGGGGTTTCAACTTTTCCCCTCATAGTAGAAATGTTAGGCTTTATCTATAGATAGATTGGATCAGTTATGAAAATAAACCAATAACTACACACGACTAAGAGAGTTTTCAGCTGACTAAAATAAACTGAATATATGGTTAAAAATTCTTAAGGGAAAGTGTATAGGAATTATCAGTGTGGATTCAAAGCTCTTTAGACAGCATGATTAATTACAATTTCTATTTTCGATAGATGCTTAAATTGTTGCAATTTGGCTCTTAGATATATCCTTTTAAGCTGGTGTTAGCACCCACACAGAAATCCTGAAACACCCACACAGCAATAGGTACTTAATTTTCTGCTCCCAAATGCAGTTTCTATCCTCTAAGAAACTGATTTAGTAGGAAATATATAAAATTCTATGTGCCAGGGTTCATGTTACTCTGGCAGAACTGAGAAATAAAAAAGAATACTCAAATTACACTAGTAAGTAAAGTTAGATATGGTATAGTTTATGAATTTCAGAGATGATTATTTTTATTTTAGTTTTGAAAATATTTTGCCAACTAAAAATCTGTACCTCTAGCAGATTATAATTGAATCTCCTTTTCTCTGATAATTTAGTTCGCTATACAATTACTTTTTCATTGGGAATAATTTTTAACACAGCTGAAATAATTTATAGGCTAATTTAAGTATTAAGGTTGATACAAAACAATAACATTTTTACTTAAATTAGTAATTATTATTAGTAAGTAATAACATTGAAATTATAGTTGTTTGATTATTATTCTTTGGATTGTAGGGAAGAAAAGATTCCTTCCTTCCTCCCTCCTTCTCTTACTTCTTTCTTCCTCCCTCTCTCCCTTCCTTCCTTCCTGATACTGGGAATTGAACCCAGGGATGATTTACCATTGAGTCACATAGTCAGTTCTTTCTGTTTTTTATTTTGAGATGGGGGTCTTGCTTAGTTGCTGAGGCTGGCCTTGAACTTGTGATCTTCCTGTCTCATCTTCCAGAGTTGTTTGGATTATAGGCAGCATGCTTCACCATTCCCAGTTGAGAAAAGATTTTTTTTCCTTACCTATTATTAGCGTTATAGCTGGGACATGTGTAGTAAAAGACAGATTAGCAAAAGAAAACATGTAAATTTATTTAAGTTTTATATGCCGTTTCACTTCAAGTTTCAGAAATGAAGATCCTAAAAACCAGGGAAACTTGTATATTTTTGTGTTTCATTTTGATAAAGAGTGGATAGTTTTAGAAAAATATGATTTGGGGAAGTAAACTCAAAGAGGGGAATTTAGCAAGACCTGTTCGTTCAGATTCTTCTTGGCATCTTGAGTATAAGAAGTTTCTTTTCCTCCATGACTAGGGAGGGTATCTTTTGAAAGAGGGTCCCATGACCCACTTCAGGGGAAGATCAGAAAATTTTTTCCAGGGTTTTTAATGCCCTGCTTTAGGGAAGGAGGACACAAGGCAGAGAATGATCCTCCTGTTATCTACTGTTTTCTTAGATGCTCGAGGTACCATAGTTTGGGGTAAACTGCTCTGAACCTACCATATATATCATACTAATATTGTGCTATAATAAGAGATAATATTTAATTCAATTACATTGAACTCTGAAAAGTTTAAAAATATATGGCATTAGTATTTCAATGGAATTTTTTAATCTGGTGGAGGCTTTTAGTTTCTGGGATTTTAGGAGATGTGTATTTGTTTCTGGCCAACTTAATGAGACAGAGGAAAAACATAAGCAATATATTCTCTAAACTTATGCAGAAGAATTTTACTCATATAGTAGTGTCTTTTGTTAAAAAAATCAGCTCAAATTATTGCTTTTTAGTGAATTATTGATGTACAGAAGTTGGACATAATTCTACAATTTTATACATTTTATTATTTACTTCTGTTGTCCATCTGCTCTCTTATTCCTCTTTTTCCCCTTTCAGACTAACTTTAGGAACTATAGTATTTCATTCAAAATTAACATATAGGTATTTGGTTGTGTGTATGCATCTTATTTATACATATTTAAAATTAAATGTTTATGATTTGAAAATACCTTTAATGTTAAATTTTAAATGTTAAAATTTAAGTACATAAAGTAATAATTTCTATAAATTAAATATTTTATCATTTGTTATTATTATGGTTGTTAGACTTAAAAGAAATTATCCTTTTGTAATCAGATAATGCATATGTGAATTGTATATGTATAATTATGTATCTGTTATGGCAAGATTGCAATGAAATCACCCAGTTGATCTTAAAGCAGGAGATGGAACCATCTTTATTCACCAGCCAGTGGGCCCCCCAGGACAAGGGCAGACTGCCAGCCTACACTCCTTGACCCCTCCAGGGGTTGGAATACATCTTCTATACCATAAGTAAAGTGTGTCAGTACACTAATCACAAGTGGCTGTTGCTGTGATTCAGAACTACAAACCAATATCATGAGATCTAAAATCACAAGCAGAAAGGGAAGTGGGTCAAAACAACCCTAGTGGAGTACAAGTTAAAGAACGGCTACTAACGTCTAGATAATCATTCTCTGATAGGATAACATTGTCCAATAAAAATGGGAACAAAAAGAGAACACAATTTTGCATTGTATAAGAACAGGAATATTTGCATTTCTAAGCAAGTGTGCTAAGCAGAATCAGGATGGTAGAGGTGGAGTTTTCTCATGGGAGAAGCATTTCCTACATGACATGGAGTCTGTTTGGACATTGCCCACATAGCTGGCCCATAACATATCCATATTTTTTTTATCCAAAAATTTACAATAAGATTCATGGTCTATAAGTATAGCTAAACCTAGGTAATATTTTGTTAAGAATCCTTAATTTCCCTAGGAATTTTTTAGGGAACATACATTCATTTAGATAGCATATTATATGATTACTAATAGAAAAAAATTATGGAAATAAATGATTTTTGCAGTTTGGCTAAATTTTATTAACTCCTTATATATTATTAATCAGAATTATAGATATATTTTCATATAGAAACATATCAGTGTTTGGTTTTAAACTTTTAAATGTTTAAACATCTAGAAAACACAGATAGTTTTTTTAGTTCAAAGTATTCAAAGTCAATTAAACTACCATAAACATCATGTGAAATTTAAAAAAAAATTTTTTTATACAACCTACTAATTACTTAGCATCTTACTTAATTTAGTTGCAGACACATAGTTTGATTACATTTCATAACTTTAAAATGCCATTTTAGCAGTGATAACTACTTTGATATCAAAACAAACAACATACTTGGAAACTTTCTTCCATTTAACTGTCTCTTTTAACACATCCAAATTCTTAGAAAAATTAAAATGATATGCTTTAAATCTAATCTTTCTTGTAGGGTATGGTAACTATACTATGTTTAATTCATTTTATTTGCAAGAATTTTTAAATCAGGAGACATGTTAATTTTTATAATACACTCTTGCTTGTATTTTAGCAAATACTTTCACTTTCTTTAAGTTTGAAATTAAGGCAATTAAGGCTCAACTCTCCTATTTGGAGATTCTTTCTAATTAGTAGAATTAATTTCTAAAGAATTATCCTTTAATAAAAGAAAGGTATCCTGGGAAGGGCCTTCTTTCTGATTGAGCAACCAACAAACCAAGCATTAGGCTGTTTATAGTTTTTCATGTTGTCCATGTGAAAAATCTGTTTCTTTTAACTGGCTGAATTTACTGCTCAACAGGAATTCCATGCCTATTTAAATCAGAATTAGATGTGAAATTTAAAAATTAAGACACAGAAAGAGAAGTAATGCAAGTAAAAGACACTGCCTTGGATTCTTGCATATGTACGTGCCAAGCAGCAGTAAGCAGGCAAGGAACTCTACTCTTCAAATACCCTTTAGAGGAATTTTAGAGATTTAGAGCCTCATCTAGGATCTGAGGGAATTGGCCATGGGAAGATTCATCCTGCCAATTCTCTGCTGAAATCTAAATCATAGCAAACATTTTTTGTGCAAAAATAAAATTCTGTATTATGCTTATTTTTAGAAATTTTCAGAAGGTCTTTAATTTCTCTACAAATTTCTTTGCCTTATGCAAAAATAAGATAGGTAGTGGGAAATGAGCCACATGAAAAATCTCTTTTTTTTCTGACATTTTGGGGAACAAACAATATAAAGGGAAAACATATATATAGTGTCATTCCCACTTACAATGAACGTCATGGTCATATATTTTAATTAATACTGCTAAAAAAAAGAACTGTTCTCATGCCAAGAAATTATAATGAAGGTTAGAGGTTACTTTGAAGATACAGCTATGCTAGTAAAAATTTGACATAAACATCCTCGGGCTGATATCGTACATGATACAACTTTGCTCCATAAAATATAGATCAGGGTAGGGTTAAATTTAGTCTTGTTAGAATCTTGCTTTAATGTGATATGTTGAAGAATTGAATTCTTATTTAATGTCAGTGCCCTTACCAAGGAAAACAAGTCTTTCCAGCTATGATCTGTACAAGTGACATAGTGTTTAGTCTAGGGAGACACTTTCCTCTTTGAGCAATAGTTTCCATCTTTGATGGAAAAAAATAGAAACCTACCCAGAAAGGCAAATATGCTTTATATTTTGATGACATTAACCTTTAAGATAATATTATAAAGTATTTGACACAACACCAAATTCAGAACAGCATTTATGGGATTCAGAATGCTTTACCCTAAAGTATGGTGCCCGGGCATTGAGAAAACAGCAGAAAAGATCAGTCTCCACTTTCCCTCTTCTGGGAAGCAGGTGGCAAGACCCTCAATTGAGAGGGCCCTCCCTAGACCTAGAGGAAAAGAGCTGAAGACAGAGATGTCAAAAGGACTCTGAGCAAACATGTTGCTCTTTCTCCCTGTTGTTACTATTAGGTAATAGCCTTTTTCCTCCCATCGTAACTGTCCATCACTGTCCACTGTCTGAAAACACATTCTTGCCTGTTTCTTTGGGTTTTCATTTCCTTTCAAGGGTTTCTGTGTCACATAAAACTTACATTAAAACAAGTTGAATGGGGCCTGGGGAGATAGCTCAGTTGGTAGAGTGCTTGCCTCGCAAGCCCAAGGCCCTGGGTTCGATTCCCAACACCACATTAAAAAAAAAAAAAAAAAGTAGAATGTTCTTTTGTTAATCTATTGTTACAGGGGCTTCATCCAATAAGCAAGAGATTTATACAGAGAAAAATCTTTTCCTTCTCTGCAGTATCATAACAGAACACAGAACCTCCATGTGCTCTTGACCCATGTGAAGATCTAATATATTTCAGACAATTAAAGAGCTTTTGTGGTCCTGTCTCATCCTATCTATCTTCCTCCTCCACAGAGGTAGCTACTGTTCTGCAGGCATCATTCCTAGGAAAGTGTTTATACTATTTTTATCAATGTATATATGAATAGCTCCATTTAATACTTCATTTTTACAGTCATTCTCTTTGGTGCATGTAATTCTTGGATGTTTGGAATACCCCCACCTATCTCTTGCTATAATTCATTCATTTTGCTGTTTAAATGCCATTAACTTTCTCTTATTTGAGCCAGCTATCATAATTACCTTCCTAAGTTTTCGTTTTGATGGAGCATTTTTAAAAAGATGTTTGTTCCTTTCCATTTCCATTCAACTTTTCTGTTATTTGGTGGTCTTTGTGCTCTACAGTATCTGGCTTTTAAGCTCTTTTTTTCCCCGTAATTGAAGAAAGAGTGGATATTCTCTGACTGTCCTTTTGAGGGGAGTACACAGTTCTTATTTCCTCTTTATTAGTTTACTTCTTCACTATCCTCAAATAACTTCCTAAGGAAGGTGTGTCTGTGATTGTAGATCCCTCCTTCCCTTCCTTCTTGAAGAACTGAGGGTTGTTCTATGAATTTGTCACTCAATTCCAGGAAGAAAAGAAGTGAATCAATTCATCCTGTAATTTTTTTATTATTTGGTGTTTAAATTATTTATAGCAGTGTGCAAATTCTGAGTATGAAATTATTTCATGAGCATTACCATTTTTGAGAAAAATAGCAATGTCTTTCAAAACTATAATCTGTGTAATTTTAAAAACTGGGATTTAAGATTCCACTGACTTCTAAACCTTTACTTTTCCCCAGCATGTTAGAAGATACACAATATATACAGTATCAATCAGCTTGTTTCATGATTGAGGTAATAACTTAATAATCTTAGAAGGGAGACTCCTTGTAGCAAAGAATCACAAAAAACAATTGAATGTATGTGTATTTAACTCAATAACAGGTAGAGGAATTCATTTTTAAAAACCTGTTAGGGCTGGGGATTTAGCTCAGTGGTAGAGTATTGCCTAGTCCTGGGCTTAATCCCCAGCACTTTAAAAAAAGTAAAAAAAGGAAAGGAAGAAGAAGGAAAAACCCTGCTATGAACAGTCAGATTATAAGAAAATTTATATATACTATCTATAAAAGGTGTGTGTTCTAATTTGCATGTTTATGGTATATGGAAAATATTTTTACATTATTAACTGTAGGTAATCCATACATCTCATTAGGTTTTAATGAGACTATTATAATAAAATATGAAGTAAAGTGACAGGGGTATCTGCATATCTAGAATTTTAGAGAAGCTAATAAAGAAGTTTAAAGAATAACACAATGTAATGTGTTTAAAGCTGTGCCAAATGATTTTCTGGGATTTTAATTGCATGACAAATTGATATAAAGATAGTACTTGTCCTTCAAGAATTAAAAATAGCATATGTTTTTCCTACTATTTTTAATTTTCTTACATTTGGCATTTACTGTAGTCTGACATTCAAGAAATTAGAATGAAAGAAAAACAACAGTCTTTCAGTATTTTAGAAAAGGTCAATTTATTGTAGATATTTTAATAATAGATATTTCATTAATTATAAAATTAATTTGATAGCTGTAAATGTCATCTTTCACTTTCCGAAATGGGTCTTTAAAGTCAGCTGGTTTATTTAATGGTAGATGACAAACCTTTTCTTGATATCACCATCTTCACAGGAAATTCTACCATTCTCTTATTTCCCTTTGAATTAACAAAATTGAGTGGGTAATATCCATGAGCTTCTGAAGTCTCACTTCTGAGTTGCTGGATTCAGTTTTAGTGGAAAGCATGCAAAAGGGTAATTTCATTCCATGTTGACAGTGGGTTCCTATTACTCTACTGTGTAAAAAAAGGTCATTAGACCATGCCTTTTGCACACAGAAATATAGACAAAATAACAGAGTGAAAAAGAAACTTTTTACTCACTTGCTCTTAATCAATGATTTGCTTTTCAGCTTAGAGTTTTTGCCCCATATTTTGAGGCCTTGTGGGTCCAGCTTCTTCCTCTTCCACTCTCCCCACGTGTCCTGGGTTCTGGCCGTACTGGCCTCCTTGCTGTTTCTCAGACATGCCAAACACTGTTTGATGGCAGCTACTTGCAGGTGCTTTTTCCTTTACCTGGAATCCCTCACCCAACTGTGCACAGCACGTATGTTTTCATTCTGCTTCTTGTTCCAAGGTGACCCCCTTAGGATGCCTCTTTCCTGAGCCACCCTATAAAAGCAACACTCCCTTGCATTTACCATCAAAGTTCTTTCTATGCTATGCTTTTCTCCACACAGATCATAAATGATACATTATATGTACATTTGCTTTATATATGTTCGTATATTGCTGACTTCCCACTGAATGCAAATTCATGCGTATACAGACTATGCCAGTTTATTTAATAGTCCCCTTTAATAGACATGAATTCATAGATAATAACTACCATGTTATATTTTATTCAATACTCTAAGCTATTTAAAATTGTATTTGAATTTGAATAAAAAAGAACAAATTGAGTAATTATCAAGATGTATCAAATTATCATCCATCCTCATGCTTAATCTTTAGAAGTGAGTTTAGACCCAGTGCCTCAAAAGAAAGCCAGTTAGAAGGACTCAGATTTCCCCAGTCTGTGTTCCAGGATGTGGTATATGTAATACTCCCACTATGAGAGTGATTTTTATCAGCTTTGGATGTGCATAATTCTAAATCTTTTTAAAGATGGCATCATTCAGAGTCATTAGCTAGTTTTACTTTGTTTTGGTAACATAGTCTATTTCATGCCATTCTTCCTTGCCTTCATGTTAAAAATTTTACATAAAATTAAAGCTAAAAAAGAAACTACCAAATAATAATTAAAAATGATTTAACATATCTGCAAAATCATTTGAAAAATGAGATTACTCAGCCTCCCCCCCGCCCAATAACTCATGTCAGTTAAAAACAAAGAAAAAGGAAAACAATAAAATCACCTGAAGTCTTGGAATGACTGAATGTAGGTCAACTCTTTGGGATTTGTACTGTACTGAGGAAAACAGTCTAATTGCATCCATAGGAGAAGGCTAAAGTGAAGATGGAGAACTGACTGTTAAAACCAGACTACAAAATATTTCAAATGTTTTCTAAAGTCCACAAAAGAGTAATGGAATTGTGAAAAAATGACATTCCATTAACACCCAGTAAACTGCTTGAATCAATGGCAATAATTTCCACTCTATTGTTGTATAAAATAATTAGCAGTCATTATAAAATCTATAAAAAGCTTGAGAGTAAGATTGGCTAAAGGTTATTTTTTCATTAAGTGAGGAGAGAGTTCAGATGTAGATGCAGATGGATTAAACCATTCATCAATGCTAGTCCTAATAGATTGATAATGGCATCATTTTTTCTATCATTCTATCATTGAGTTTCAAAATTGGGAGTGCTGAGACCACACCCTAGACATAATCTTCTACCTTTGTATATATAGTAAAAATGATTATAATCAGACCCCTTATGAAAAAAACAAAATTATGGGTAAGTTGTGGAAACTAAAAAAATGTCTTCACTGTAATGTAAAACTGAATAACCCTAATAATTTCAGTCATCAATATACTAGTTTATGACACATGCTGACCCCCAGGAGTAGTTTGGCATAAAGAAACTTAGGCCTGGGGATGTGGTTCTGTTGAAGAGTGCTTTCCTAGCATGTATGAGCCTCTGGATTTGATCTCCACGACAAAGACAAAACAAAACAAAAACAAAAAAGCAAACAACAACAAAATAAAACTTAGAGCCAAGCAGCTCTGGGATCAATCGATCAAATCCTTTCTGATATTTACTGTCAAGGAACCCTTTGGAAAGTTCAAAGGGCTTTTGGAACTTTATTTTCCTGTGTGTAAAATAAGTGTATTTCTTTTCTTTTCCCCTCCCTCTCACTCTCCCTCTCTCTCTCTTTCTTTCTTCTCTCCCAGAATAGACTGTGAAAAGGGCCTGACAATGAGTTGACCCCAAATTAAATGAAAGTCATTGCAGTAATTTATACCAAGAATTTTGAAATGAAGCCAAAAATTACCTAGTGCCTATATAGCTATAAAGTTCCTATCTCATTTTTCAAAAATAAAATGAAACATGAGTATAACCATTAATCACTTAAAAGAAATACCTTTATTTCATTGCTTATTTTATGCTTTTCATTATAATTATTAGTGTGCATTAATTGTAAAAATTAATGGATTTCATTGTAACATTTCCATACATGCATATAATGTAGTTTGGTTATATCGGTCCTCCCTACTGCTCTCTCTCCTGTTTCCTCTTTCCCTTTTCCTAATTGACTCCCTACGTTCTTGAAATTATCCTATATACCCATTAATGGAGAAACAAATAAAGGAAATCTGGTGTATGTTCACAAAGGGTTTATGTTTTTACAATAAAGAAGAATACCATCATACCATTTGCATGTGTGCAAATGTATGGAACTGGAGAGCATCATGTTAAGAAAAATAGGCCAGTCTCAGAAAGACAAATATTATATGTCTTCCCTTATATGTGGAATCTAGAAAAATAAAAATTGATTACACAAATGGTATGAATCTACATCCTATACAACCATAGAAACGAAATGATATACCCCATTTGTGTACAAGGAATCAAAATGCAGTCTGTAAAAAATAAAATAAATTGTCTGTTTTAAAGTCAATTTTATTGAGATACAGTTACAGCCAAAACACATCCATTTTGAATGATTTTGTTTTTTTTTTAACAAATTTATATATGTCTGTGTAAATGAGTGTCACAACCAAAATACAGAACATGAAAAATTCTCTTATACACCATTTCAGTTAATCTTTTCCCCATTGCCCAGACTCCCAGACCTGGGTTACTACAAGATCTATTTTCTTTAATATAGATTAGATTTTTCTTTTCTAGAGTTTTATATAAATGGAATATTATAATATATATTATTTTATGTCTGACTTCTTTCACTTAGAGTATTTTTGAGATGACTCAGTTGTTTTTCTTACTTTATTTCACTTGTTATCACCTCCAGTAAGCTGTTAAATTTAAGTGGTCTTGTTTGCAATGAGAAGTAAATAATCTTGTCTTTAATTACTAAGGATGCTTTAGTTTAGGTTTTAGATATATGCTTACTTTTGAGTCGAGGAAGTTCCCTGCATTTACTTCTTCACTAAGACATTTTACTATAGTGTGTTCTGAAATTTTAAGTGATTTTTCCAGTGACTTTTGTGATAATAAAATTGATTTTTCCTTTAATCAGATGATATGATGTTACGCTGATTCAAATTTTGGGGATCCTTTCAAGTAATGGAGGAGAATTTTATCAATATTTGTGTTATCAGTTTTTTTAGAAAACAGTTTTAACCATTTCAGTGTGTGTATGCACACTTATGTACACAGTATGTTTGTTTGTATAGTGGTACATCACTGGTTTAAGTTCGTTGCTTCTTGTTTGCTTAAAAACATTAAGAATTTATTTTTTTCAGAGCTGAATTGGGCATTTACTTATCTTTTTTTTTTTTTTTTTGAGGTGACTGTTGAGTTTATCACTTTAAAAAACTGGGTTGTGGATTAGTCAGCTTTTTATTGCTGTGACTAAAATACCCGACAGGGACAACTTAGAGGAGGAAAAGCTTATTTGGGGCTCATGTTTTCCGAAGTTCATTCCATGGTCCACTGACTCCACTGTTCTGGGCCTGAGTCGAGGCGAACATTAGGGCAGAAGAGTGTGGCAAACAAAAGCTACTCAAAAGGGGCACAGTGGCACAGGCCTGTAATCCCAGGGCTCAGGAGGCTGAGGCAGGAGGATCTCCAGTTCAAAGCCAACTTCAGGAAAAGTAAGGCAGTAATCAACTCAGTGAGACCCTCCCTGTCTCTAAATAAAATACAAAATAGGGCTGGGGATGTGGCTCAGTGGTCAAGTGCCCCTGAGTTTAATTCCTGGTACTCCGTCCCCTGCCTGCCAAAAAAAAAAAAAAAAAAAGAGTTGCTCAGCTCATGGCAGGAGAGAGAGAGAGAGAGAGAGAGAGAGAGAGAGAGAGAGAGAGAGAGAGAGAGAGAGAGAATATGAGAGAGATGACAGAGCAAGAGTGACAGGGACAAAATGCAATCCCCAAGGGTGTGCCCACAGTGACTATTTCCTCCAGTCACACCCCACCCCACCCCACCTGCAGTTACCACCTAGTAGTCTTTTCAAATTAGTAATTACTAAATTGATTAACCTCCTGATAAGGTTACAGTTCTCATCATTGCCTAAAAGATCCACCTTTGAACATTGTTTTATAGGGGACCATGTTTCCAAAACATGACTCTGGACACTTCTACATTCAAATCTTAGCAAGTTGTCTTTTTACTGCAGCTTTAGGAGTTAATCATATATTCTGGATACCACTCTTCAGTTGGATACAGCAGTAGCAAATGTATTTTCCTAGTTCATGGCTTTTCTATTAATTTTCTTAATGATGTTTTTGAATTGACATGTTTTTAATTTTCATGACGTCCAGTTCATCAATTGTTTTACCAATTAGCCATAGTGCTTCTGTGTCTTTCTTGAGAAAGTTTTGCTAATTCAAGGTCATAAAATTTTCTCCTGTATTTGCTTCTAGATGCTTTAAAGTTTTAGCTTTTATGTCATGTTCTATGACCAGTCCCAAATAAACTTTTGTGTGTGAGATGAGCAATTGAGGCTCATTTTCTTCCCCATGGACAGCCAATTGTCCTGATATCATTTAATGAAAACAATGTCCTTTCACCATTTATTTTTGCCCACTTGTCAACATAATTTAACTACGTATTCATGATACTCCTTTCTAGACTATTCCTTTGATATTTGTTTAGCCTTTCGTTCACACACATTGTCTTGATAATTGTAGCACTGTAGTAAGCCTTTAAATCAGATAACAGAAGTCTTCTGATTTTATTATTTTTTCCAGATTGCTTTGTCTATTTTATGTCCTTTGATTTCCATTGACCTTTTAGATCATTGCAGAAAGACTTGTTCAAATTTTTATTGAAATGACATTCAATCCCAAATGTGGAAAGGATTCATATCTTAATATTATGGATTCTTCCAATCTCTGTATATATTATTTCCATTTTAAATTTTATTAACTTTCTTACAAATGTTTTGGGATTCTCAATATAGATATCATAATATTTATTTCAATATATCTTATTACTTTTAAAACAGCATGAAATTTATTGAATACTTATTATGTAAGTACTTTACATAGAAAATGTCATTTACTCCTCAAAATAATCACCATAAATAAGTATTAATATTATCTTTATTTTACATATGAGGAAGTTAAATAACTTGCACCTCAAATGCTCTGATAGTAGCAGAAATAGTTGTTACTGAATATATACTTCCAAATATGTTATGTTCCTAATCATTTTGCTATGCTACCTCATTTATAAAAGTCTAAGGGAAACAAATTTTACTTTTTTCTCTCAAATGAACACATAGCAAATGTACAAATATATGGGTGTAGTGTGTATTCCTAAAGAGTTTATATTTGTATCTGGTTACAAAACTTTAAAATTTTATTATACAATTATGCATTACTACTACATTGATAAATGGACTTATGAGTTTTATTTTTTTCCCTTTGGTAGAAATCTTAGGATTTTTTACATAGAAAATAATATATATTCCAGTCAATACAGTTTTACTTTTTCTGTCCAGTCTTTATGTCTTTCTTTTTCTTGTCTTATCATGTAAGCTAGATTCTCTACTATAAAGATGAATAGAAATTTTGATGACTCAAATCCTTGCCTTTGCTCAAGATCATAGGAGGAAAGTGGTCATCATTTCATCATTAGCTCTATTGTTAGGTTCTGTGGGCAATGGAATTGGTTCATATACATGTAGGACATGTGGGTAAATTGAAGAAATAAAAAGAATAATAATTCTGAATTAAAGTACTTCACTTTTTAATTGTCACAATGGGACAGAAATTCTAAACAATGTTGGTGTTATGGGTTGATTATCTCTGTTGAGCATTCTTATATTGAAGACTTAACTCAGATTACTTCAGAACGTGACCATATTCAGAGAGGGCCCTTCAAGAGGTAGGCAGTTAAAATGAGGCATGAGAGTGGGTCTTAATGCAATCTGACTGATGTTCTCATTGGGAAAGGAAATTTGCATCCATAGAGAGACTACAGAATCACAGTTCCAGAGGAAAGACCACAGGAGGACCTAGAACACAGGTGTTCTCCTGCAAACTAAGAAATAAATCCTCAGGAAAACCAAATCTGCCTACATCTTGTTGTGGAGTTTAAAATCCAGAGCCCTGAAAAGATAAATTTCTTGTTCTTCAAAATGTCAAGCCCCTAGTATTCTGTTATGGCAGCCCTAGCAAACTTATACAAACATTGGCAAAATTCTCTTTCGGAAAGTCAGTGAAGTTTTTTTGACTTGATTTCTAAAGGACTTCTTTGTTTGAATAGTCAAATTAGCACATTTTATTACTTGTCCCTTAATAAACAGTTTAATTCAGTGAACACCTTAGATCAGGCCTCTAACAAACTGAACTCAGCAACATACATTGATTTCAGTGAGTTTTAATAGCTTGGAATTTTGAACTCACTTCAGTTATAATTATTTCTTCCAAAATCACATGAAGTTACATATTTCTGTATTTAAACAGCAATTCAAAACAATGAAAACACAAATACTGTAAAGTAAAAGAAAAAAAAATCAAACACAAACTACAGTTCCTTAAATTCCCTCTTTCTACACGCTCCCTTCTTTTTGATCATATTTAACCTTTTTTTCAGACATTGGAAAATTTGTTCATTCCCTATAATCTTACTTCTTCAGTGGAAAATACTAAAAAAAAAAATTATTGAAGCAAAAAGAGTTCTCAGGAAAAGGTGATCATTATAGACAAATCCATCTTAAACATCATTGTAAAGATTCCTTAAAAGGATTAGTCTGAAGATGTTTTTATTTTTCTCTTATATTGAAAGGAAACTTTTAGCAGTTATGAATTCCAGGTTGGCTGTTGTTTCCTCTCAGCACTATGAAGAAATCTTGCCATTTTCTTCCGGTCTCCGTTGTTCTTGTTGGGACTTCAACTATTGTTTTAAAACTATTTCAAGGCACTTAAAATGTCTTTTGTCCTCTGATTTCAGATTTGTTATTTATCTTTTGATGTCCTCAGTTTGATTGTGATGTTCCTAGGTGTGATTTAATTATTTTGCTTAGTGTTTTATTGAATTTTAACATTTGACTTGATGTATTTTATCAATTTTGGAAAATTATTGAGCAATGTCTGTTTGAATATTTCTTCTTCCTTATTTTTAATCTCTTCTCTGAGTTCAAGGATACATATGGTAGTTTATTTGATATTGTTTCATAGATATCACATATTTGTATTTTCTTTTCACCCCACCTTATTTTGCTTCTTGTATTTTAGTTAGATAATATCTATTAATCTAAAGAAAAATTAGCTGAATTTTTTTCTGTTATGTTCCAGACTGATGACAAGCCTACCAAAAGAAGAAAAAACATAATATCATCTCTGATATTGTATTTTTCATTTTTGGCATTCCCACTGTGTCTATCGTAAAGTTTCAATTTCTGTGCTGAAATTTTCCATCTATTCATACAGATTGTTTGCATTTATAAAAGATCTTTGAACATATTTATTATTAGAATCTTAAAGGCTCTGGGTCTCATTGTAAGATAAATCTCTGTCATTGGGCATATTGATTCTTGATTCACTGTATGATTTATAATTTTTATTCAATAATATGTAAAGCATTAAAAATAAGTAGAGACTGAAGTTAATACTATTTATGCCTAGCACTGAGCTTAACCAATGCCCTCCTTTTCTTTTGTATTGTTCTTTTTTATTTTTTTTTCATACATGTATATAGGGTAATGTCTGTCTCATTCTACTGTCCTTACCATCCCCACCACCCCACAACTTCCCTCACTCCCCTCTGCATAATCCAAAGTTCCTTCATTCTTCCCTATCCACCCCTCACCATGGATCAGCATCCACTTATCAGAGGAAACATTTGGCCTTTAGTTTTATGGGGTTGGCTTATTTCACTTAGCATGATATTCTCTAGTTTTATCCATTTACCTGGAAAATGTCATAATTCCACTCTTCTTTAAGACTAAGTAATATTCTGCTGTGTATATGCACCATATTTTCTTTATCCATTCATCTGTTGAAGGGCATCTAGATTGGTCCCATAATTTAGCTACTGTGAATTGAGCTACTATAAATATTGTTGTGGCTCCATCACTGTATTATGCTGATTTAAGTCCTTTGGGTATATACTGAGGAGTGGGATAGCTGGGTCAAATGATGGTTCCATTCCAAGTTTTCTGAGGAATCTCCATGTTGCTTTCCAGAGTGGTTGCACCAATATGCGGTCCCACCAGCAATGTATGAGTGTACATTTTTCCCCCACATTCTTGCCAACACTTATTATTGCTCATATTCTTGATAATTGCCACTCTGACAGGAGCTAGATGATATCTTAGAGTAGTTTTGACTTTCATTTCTCTAATTGCAAGAGATGATGAACATTTTTTCATATGTTGGTTGATTAATTGTATTTCTTCTTCTGTGGAGTGTCTGTTCAGTTCCTTAGACCATTTATTGATTGAGGGTTTTTGTGGTATTGAGTTTTTTGAGTTCTTTGTATATTTTAGAGATTGGTGCTCTATCTTAGGTGCCTATAGTAGATTTTTTTCCCATTCTATAGGCTCTCCCTTCACATTATTGTTTGTTTCCTTTCCTGAAAAGAAGCTTTTTAAGTTTGAATCCATCCCATTTAGATTCCTAATTTCACTTCTTGTGCTTTAGGAGTCTTGTTAAGGAAGTCAGGTCCTAGGCTGACATGATGAAGACTTGGGCCTACTTTTTCTTCTGTTAGGTGCAGGGTCTCTGTTCTAGTGCTTAAGTCTTTGATGCACTTTGATTTTGGTTTTTGTGCAGGGTGAGAGATAGAAGTTTCATTTCATTTTGTTACATATGGATTTCCAGTTTTCCCAGCCCATTTGATGTATAGGCTACCTTTTCTCCTATGTATATTCTTGGCACCTTTGTCTATTTTGAGGTAACTGCATTTATGTGGGTATTTCTCTGTGTCTTCTATCCTGTACCTTTGGTCTGCCTATCTATTCTGGTGCCGATACAATGCTGTTTTTGTTCCTGTTGCTCTGTAGTATAGTTTGAGGTCTAGCAGTGTGATGCTTCCTGATTCGCTATTCGTGCTATTCTGGGTCCCTTATTTTTTCCAAATGAATTTCATGAGTGTTGATTTTATTTCCTGTTACTTTGCTGAATTCATTTATGATTTCTAGAAGATTTCTGGTAGGAATTGTTTGGATTTTCTAAATATAGAATCATTTCATTGTCAAATAGTGATAGTTTGAGTTCTTCTTTTCCTATTCATAGTCCTTTAATTTCTTTCATATGTCTCCTCTGGCTAGCATTTCAAGGATGATGTTGAATAGAATCCCTGTTTTGTTTCAGTTTTTAGAGGGAATGCTTTCAATTTTTCTTCATTTAGAATGATGTTGGCCTTGGGTTTAGCAAAGATAGCTTTTACAATGTTGAGTTATGTTCCTATTATTCCTATTTTTTCTAGTGTTTTGAACATGAAGAGGTGCTGTATTTTGTCAAATGCTTTTTGTGTGTGTCTATTGAGATGATCACATGATTCTTGTTTTTAAGTCTATCGATGTGATATATCATATTTATTGATTTCTGTATGTTGAACCACACTTGCATCCCTGGGGTTAACCCTACTTGATCATGGTGCACTACCTTTTTAATATGTTTTTGAATGTGATTTTCCAGAATTTCATTGAGAATTTTTGTGTCTATGTTCATCGGGGATATTGATTTGAGGTTTTCTTTCCTTGATGTATCTTTGTCTGGTTTTGGTATAAGGGTAATACTAGCATTATAGAAAGAGTTTAGAAGGGTTCCCTCCATTTCTGTTTCATGGAATACTTTGAGGAGTATTGGCATTAATTCTTCTTTGAATGTCTTGTAGAACTCAGTTGAGAATCCATCTCATCCTGGGCTTTTCTTGGTTGGTAGACTTCTGATGGCATCTTATATTTCATTGCTTGAAATTCATCTGTTTAAATTGTGTATGTCCTCCTGCTTCAGTTTGGGTAGATTGTATGTCTCTAGAAATTTGTTGAAGTCTTTGAGATTTCCTAATTTATTTGATCATAAATTTTCAAAATAGTTTCTAATTATTTTCTGTATTTCAGAAGCATCCATTGTGATATTTTCTTTTTATTATGAATTTTAGTAATTTGAGTTTTCTCTGTTTCTCTTCATTATTGTAGCTAAGGGTTTATGAATTTTATTTACTTTTTTAAAGGACCAACTTTTCATTGTCAATTTTTTCAGTTATTTCTTTTGTTTCAATTTCATTGACTTTACCTCTGATTTTAATTATTTCCTATCTGCTACTGCTTTTGGTGTTGATTTGTTCTTTTTCTAGGGCTTTGAGATGTAATGTTAGGTCATTTATTTGTTGACTTTTTGTTCTTTTTATGTATGAACTCAATGCAATGAACTTTCCTCTTAGTATGGCTTTCAGTGTCCCAGAGATTTTGTATAATACAACACAGTGTATTGGTGTTTTCATTTACCTCTAAATAGTTTTTAATTTCCTCCCTGATTTCTTCTGCTATCCATTTGTGCTTCAATAGCGTGCTATTGCTGGCGTTATAGCCCATCACGTAGAGAGCTTGCCTCCCGTGCTGGACACCAGGGTTTGAGACCCCAGTGGCACTGTTAAATTACAAATAGCGTGCTATTTAGTATGTAGCTGTTGGAGTATTTTCTTTTTTGTTATTTGATCGTTGATTTCTAGTTTCATTCCATTATGATCTGATAGAATGCAAGGTAGTATTTCTATTTTTTGTATTTGCTGAGAGTTTCCTAACATGTGGTCTATTTTAGAGAAGGATTCACATGCTGCTGAGAAGAAAGTATTGCTCGATGATGGATGAAATACTCTATATATGTCCGCTAAGTTCAAACCTTTGGTTGTATTATTTAATTCTATAATTTCTTTGTTTAGTTTTTTTGGAAGCTCTCTCCAGTGTTGAGCAAAGTGTGGTAAAGTCACCCAGTATTATTGTCTTATGGTCTATCTGATTCTTGAAATTGAGAAGGGTTTGTTTGATGTCAGTAGATGCTCCATTATTTGGGGCATGTATATTTATGATTGTTATGTCTTGTTGGTGTATGATTTCCTTAAGCAGTATGAAATGGCCTTCTTTATCCCTTCTTACTAACTTTAGTTTGAAGTCCACTCTGTCTGATATGAGGATGAAACTCTATGTGAGTGATATGTTTTTTCCCAACCTTTCACATTCGGTCTGTGGATGCCTTTTCCTATGAGATGAGTCTCTTGAAGACAGCATATTGTATATTGTGGTATTGTGGGGTCTTTTTTTAAATTTAATTTGACATTCTATGTCTTTTGATTGATGAAGTTAGGCCTTTAACATTCAGGATTATTATTGAGATAATTTGGATTCCCAATCATTTTTATTTTGGGTTTTTAAGTTGACTTACTTTCTCCTTTGATTGACCTCTCCTTTAGTGTAGTTCTTCTCTTTGCTGATTTTCATTTTTTTTTTTATTTCCTCCTTATGAAATATTTTACTGAGAATGTTCTGTAGTGCAGGCTTTCCAGTTGTGAATTCTTTTAACTTTTGTTTATCATGGAAGCTTTTTATTTTACCTTCTAATCTGAAACTTAATTTTGTTGGACATAAGATTCTTGGTTGGCATCCATTTTCTTTTAGAGCTTGATATGTTATTCCAGGATCCCCTGGCATTGAGCATCTAGGTTGAGAAAGCAGTTGAGATCTGAACTGGTTTCCCCTTATATGTAATTTGATATTTTTTCTCTCACAGCCTTTAAAATTCTATCCTTATTCTGCATGTAATCATTCTCATTATGATGTGCCTTGGTGTGGGTCTGCTGTAAGTTTGTACATTTGGGTTCCTGTACATCTCTTGTAGTAGATTTTTCATTTCGTTCTTTAGATATGGGAAGTTTTCTGTTATTATGTCTCAAAAAATATTGTGAATTTCTTTGTATCTCTATGGGGTGCAACTTAAGAACAGACTGATCACCACTGAGAAGTCCAAGTTTGAGAGTCTTTATTAAGCTGGCCAGATGACTGTCTCACACAATACCCAAAAAAATGGCTATTGGGAGAACAGCCCCAACCATAGGGTTGCAGGGGTTCTTATACCAAAAATCACATCAATCGTAAGTGTCTGTTGCTATGATTCGAAATTACAAACTATCATCATGAGATCATCAACAGAGGGGGAAGTGGATCAAGATAATCCTTACCTAGGTACAAACTAAAGAATGGTTGCTAACATCCACACAATCACTGTTCACATGGTACATTGTTTAGGAGCAATAGGAATCAAAAGAGAGCAATTTTTCATTACATAAGACTTGTCATTTTGTATTGCTAAATGTGTCATGCTAAGTAACTGATGATGGGTACAGAGGCAGGGTGTTTCCATGGGAGAAGCTTATTTCCTACATAACATGGAATCTCAGAGCAAAATGGAGTCTGTTTAGTCATTTCTCTTATAGTCTGGCCTATAACACTCTCTTGGAGTCAGATCTGTCAGCCCCTCACACAGGCCTTCATCTATTCTGATAGATCTTAAATTTATTTTTTATCATATCATCCCATGTTTCTCAGAAATTCTGTTCATGGTTTCTTACCATCTCTGTTCGGTCGACTTTATTTTCAAGAGTATATATTTTGTCTTCATTGTCTGAGGTTCTGTCTTCCAGTTGTCTAATATGTTGGTGATACTCTCCACTGAATTGCTAATTTGGTTTATTGTTTCCTTCATTTTGAGGATTTTTGCTTGATTCCTTTTTATAAATCTCTGCCTCTTTATTGAAGTGATCTTTCACTTCCTGAATTTTCTCTTTGATCCCATCCTTTATTTTGAAGGTCAGTCTAACTATGCTTTTTCTAAACTCCTCTGACATTTCTTCTACTGTGTTGTCTATTGATTCTATTGTTGGAAGATCTTCATTTGTTTGAGGCACTTCGTTCCCTTGTTTTTTCATGTTGTTTGTGTGTCCTCTTATCTAGGGGCATGGATTTGAGGCAGTACAGATTCTACCCTGTAGTCTTAAAGTGTCCCTGAAGGCTTCCAGTACCTCACCTTTAAGGGGGAGGCCAATATTAACAGCGCCCAATACAAACAATATACCACCTTAAACCAAATGGTTCCTAGTAGGCATTTACAGTTTTGCCACAATACACAGAAATGAAATGTTCAATTATTGTCTACAATATAAACAGTAAGTTTGCTAAAAGGGTAAAAAAGTAAAAATATAAGAATATACAACAAAACTGTAATATACTATTCAGACATCCTATTCCTCAATAAATTGATGCATGAAAAATATTTGGATTCAAGATGGTAGAGGTGTGAGAGAGAGGGTAAAAAAAAATAGAAGGAATGTCTCAATGAAAAAATGAATTATTGTTTCCATTGACTTTCAAAAATGTTCTTAACTTCCCTTCTCCACTGATAGGTAGGGTTGTCTGAAGTTTGATGTTAGCTCCAATCCAGTGGGTGCCAGAGTGGCTGGGTGGGCAAGCTGCTAGCAAGATGTCCTCACACTCTCTTCCAGTCCTCCCCCCTGTTACAGCTGGCCCAGCTCTGGGTAGATTGTCTCCCAGTGCCTTTAAAATGATATGAAGTTATGAAGATGACCTTCTCTTTAGCAGGGATTGAGAAGGGAGTATTTGGAGTTCTGCCTTAGTCTTATCACCCTACCCTCAACTTCTACAAATGCTACGTGTCTGCATCTCAGACTGGCCCTTTCTCAGCTCTTCTGCTCTCCCCATCCATTTGAATCCTCTCCTTAGTTTTTAGTGGGCTTGTTTAGAGATTTTTCCTCATATATTCTTTTTAAAATTTTGTATTTATTCTTTTTAGATATATGTGATAGTAGAATGTATTTTGACATATTATACCTACATAGAGTATAACATTCTAATTAAGATCACCTTCTTGTGGTTGCACATGATGTGGAGTTTCACTGATTGTGTATTTATATACTCTTTCTTCTTTGTTTGTAATAAATTTAAGTGCTATGGTTTAGATGTGAAGTGTCCTTAAGGGTGAGAAAATGCTAGAAAGTTGAGAGGAGAAGTGATCAGATTATGAGAGTCTTAACACAGTCAGTGAATTAATCTAATCCCCTGATGGGATTACCTGAATGGTAACTGAAGACTGGTGGAATGTGGCTAGAGGAGGTAGATCATTGGGGGTGTGCCTTTGGGGTATATCTTTTGTATCTGGAAAGTAGAGTCTCTCTCTGCTGTCTGATCACCATGTGAGGTGCTTCCCTCTGCCACACTTTTCCGCCATGATGTTCTGACTCACTTTGAGCCCTGCAGAATGGAGTCAGCCTTCCCATGGACTGAGACCTCTGCAACCATGAGCCTCCCAATATATTTTTCCTCCCTTAAAACTGCTCTTGTCAGTTCTTTTAGTGAAAACACTGACTAAAACATTAAGTAAATTTTGTAAATGCATTTTTTTCCACTCTAAGCAATAATGGGTTTGAAATATGATTTTTAAAATTTCTAGCTCATTCTTATTGTTAGGTCTGATACAAGAAATTTCTCATGATTTTCTCTTCTAAGAAGAAAAGAAAGTATCAATTTATTTTTTATTTTTTTGAGGTGCTGGGGATTGAACTCAGGACCTTGTGCTTGCAAGGCGAGCACTCTACCAACTGAGCTATCTCCCCAGCCCCTCAATTCATTTTTTGATGAAAAGAAATTTTTAAATGGTTCCTTGATTATTTTTCCTTATAGTTAGTAGTTTTTTCTGTAATGTTTGAGAATGTTTTTTCTGTTCCAAGATCATGGTGATATCCACACCTCTCTCTCTCTCTCTCTCTCTCTCTCTCTCTCTCTCTCTCTCCCTTTCTTCTCTTTTTCTAAGAGCTTTCTTGGTTCCTGACATTTATTTTTTTTAAATATGAAGTATAATTCAAATACGAGGAGAAAAGTTTCTCCTTGAGGGTACGGGGGGGGGGGGGGGATTGTATTTAATTGATGATGCAATCTTCTCTCCTTACCTGTGTTTTCTTTTGTTGTTTTCATTGGGTTGAGAAAAGGATGAATAATGCTTTAACTTTATTCCTATTAATCAGAACCTCTTTTATTGCCAAGTACTTTAAAAGTGCAATAATTATCTGATATATTGGGAATCATATGAATTCATCTCTATTACAATTTTTTCAGCACTATTCCAGTTTTCAGCAACCAAAGGAATTTGAAATGGGTTACTTAATCCCAGAATATATGTAGTGAGAAAGTTTTAAAAACTTAATATGAGTAAATGGTTCAAGGGATTTTATTGATATTGCTTCTTTATTCATTCAAATTCCAATGACACAGTCTAGTCTAGAGTCATATGAAGCAATCCATCTGATATTTATGTTACT
Organism: Sciurus carolinensis; assembly: GCF_902686445.1. Lineage (NCBI taxonomy): Eukaryota > Metazoa > Chordata > Mammalia > Rodentia > Sciuridae > Sciurus > Sciurus carolinensis. The sequence goes on from NC_062216.1 coordinate 25,038,561, forward strand.
TGCTGAATCTAAGTATTACAAGAAAAAAATAGGTTATTAGTCTACTTGTAACAAAAATAATTTAATCATAATTTAAGACTAATTTCTTTTAGTTACGTCTATTTAAATCTATCTTTAGGAGATTAATGTTTAGAACAAAAAACTCTGTAGCAATTAATATTAATCATTTTTTAGCATTGGAAAAACATGATCACTATAGGTGACATATACTACATGTGATTTTTTTTCTGCTGTTCAAAGACAATTGATTTAAAATTTTTGATTTCTATAAATATGCACACTGGAATGAAGAAAATTTGTAAAAAGACCTAAATCTTTATTGTCTCAAAATAACTCTAAAATATTCTAAAGTAATTTCTCTTCCTTGCTTCCCTGTTCTTGTAAATAATTATAATGGTCATTTATAAATAAAATCACATAATTTTGTTTTCATGGAGAATACCATACCATATTGTGCTACAAAGTGAGGGAATATAGATCAATCTTCTTTTTCATTTAATTAAATGCAGCACTTTTATACAAAAATGAAATATGCTCTTCTCTCTTTGAAGATAGCTATATCTTTCATGGGACTATATTAGAATTCCAGCATCTAGATTGTTTATTAGTGAGAGATAATATTGGCTGTGTCAACTAGTACTTATATAAAGTACCCTATGTACAAAACTCTTTCAGAGATAGAGAAGCACATGACAAGGTATAGCTGAAAATTAAAACACACACACACACACACACACACACACACACACACACACACATTTCATGATAAATTAGAAACTGTGAATCCAACTATCAGTGCTTCCAGAATTCTAAGAGGACACCACCAATCAAAATTGGAAATTATGTTAACCATTAATTTCCTGTTTTCATAATGGTGGTGGGAACTGAGTAGTCAGAAGCAGATTGAAAGTGGGATGCTGTTGAAGCCGCCCTCAATGCTCACTTCCTGGTATTCCCATCTTTTCTCCTTGAGTGTGAGCTGGACCTAATAACTTGCTTTCTAATGGAGTAAGTCAAAAGTGATGAAATGGCACTGCCATAATTGGTTTATAAAAGACCACCTTTGTTTCTATTTCTTCTTGGTTTGCCCATTTTGATTTAAAACAAATAAACCAACAAAAAACAAAACTGCCATGCTGGAGATTCTCATGGTAGCAGGAAGCATGGTGGTATCTGGTCAGCCTGGTGAGGAATTAGAACTCTTAAAACAATAGCTCATAAGAAACTGAATCCTGTGAACAACCATGGGAGTGAGACTGGGTGTAGAACATGCTCAATCCAAGCCTGAGATGAGACCACAGCCTCAGCAACATTTGATTGCAGACTGTGAGAGACCCTGAAGCAGAATACTCAGAAAGCTGTGCCTAAATTCTGGACCTAAAGAAACCATGGGGTAATAATTGTTGGTCTTTTAAGCAACTTTATTTTGGGTTAGTAGTTCATCATACAGCAATAGATCATGAATACAGTTTAGAAGAGAGAGCAGGGTGAGAAAGAACATGTTAGGTTATGAAATTGCATGAATGAATTCAGGGAAGCAGGAATGTCCCCGGGCTAAAATGTAGAAGATGCATACCACAAAACACTGAGGAAAACAAACACAGATATAAATTGTAACAGAATCTTGCACACTAGGACTGTGAGGACATATTGGTAATAACATAAATAGCAGAGATGGCTAACATTTAGTTGAATGATACTATGTGCTACTCAACTTGCTAAGCATTTTATGAGCATTAATTCATTTGATCCTGGCAACAGCACTATGCAAGGAAAAAATGCTTTTTATTTTACTTATAGATGAGCAAAACAGGGCTTAGTTCATTTATTATGAGCAAACTTCAACCGGAACTGTCAAAAACAGTGCTTTATCTGGTGCTAGAGCAGATACCTTGGTTATATTTCTATTTAACTGTTTTATAGATATGTTTCAATTATGCTGATAGATTTGTGATCATGTAAATAAAACTAGCTACATAGAAGTATTAATGCCTTAGTTAAGAAAAAACTATTTTAGAGATTTTAAACTGATATTCAATTAAGTTGGATCAATAGAATTTAGTCAGTTTCTCACAGTAAATTTCTATCACAATGCTCTTTCTACTTCTACATATTTAACTTTAGGAAATCGGACATGATTTTCAGAAAGAAAATGTTGGAAGATTTTTATCAATTAGTTGTTTGTCATTGTGACTTCATCTTTTGTTTAATCAAAGTATGATATTAAGTCAGTATGATTAAATAAAATCAGAGTACTTTATAATTTTATAGAAATACAAGTACTAAAAAACTGTATGAAGGTGTATAATAGAGTGGAGAGCAACAGACTCTGTTCAGCCAATTCAGGAATTCCAAGTCACAATGAAAACAAAATTCAGGGTTTGAATTGTGGAAGAATTACACAGGTAAGCAAATTTCTTTGCAAAATGTAAGCCAAGAGTTTAAGAACCTGAAAGTGGAACTGTTCTAAGATATATGATGAAAGTTCAAGTATGAATCGTTTAAAGATAGCAAGATAAAAATAATTGTGTGCTTTGAACAAGGAAGTGAGAGTTCAGGACTTAGGTGTTGTTTTACATTCCTTTTTATTTCTTAAAGCTGATGATGAAGATGCTTGAAATCATGTCAAAAGGGGGTGTAGTAAAAAATATTTGAAAAAAATCAAATGCCAACAGGGGACATCCTCTGTTGAAATTTTAAAACAATTTTTTCCTATCTTCTTATTAATTCATGTTTAATGGCAACTTGATTAAAGAAAGCTCCTTGGAGTTTTAAAAATATGGAAGACTTGTCTAGTTACTGTACAAGCTAGTTAAGATTAACTTATTTATTATTCAGCAAGTGCTAGGGACTTAAAAGGGAAGTTAAGTTGGATTATTTATCATAGAGCTATTGAAAGGTAATTTTTTAAGACTGTGAGATGCTCGGCAATCTTTTATAATTTTACTATGAGATGTTGCAAATATATTTTGTCTTTATTATGGAGATAGATTTCTGTGAAATAAAAGAAGTTATGGAAAAAGAAGGCGAAGTTTTCTAAGAAAAATCAATATTTTATTCAATATTTCTCTTGTGAATTTTATACTTATTCCAAGCTGTCACTCATTACTTTTCTATTCATTTAACTAATTAGTAGGTAGATAAAATTGCAGTGATAGACTGAAACTTTTCTTCATATACAGAAAGAACTGAAAGTGTATAAATATTACATAAAAATCAAGGGATTGGTAGAAAGGTCCTCATTATGCTCTGTCAAGTGAAAAATACAACTAAAATCTCTGTTCCTTTCCTGAAAATTGACTTATCTTGTACAAGGCCTGTTCAAGTCTGGAGGAATTTTATTTTCACCTGCTTTTGATAAGCTGAGTGAGGCACTTTGGAGAAATTTGATGACTTTTATGAGTGAAGATGTGTTCCACTGGTATGCTCTAAGAATCTTCCATAGAAATATATATGCAGCACAGCATAAGGTTTCTGTTGTACATGGGAGATCATTCTTTTAGACTGGGACCCTGAGTGTATCCTTTCAATGACTGATCTTTCTCTGGTGGCCAGCATTTAATACTGGGTGGTCTCCCAAATTCTCAGTTGGAAAAATATCCAACACTCTCGTATATGGGGTGTAACAAGAGAAAGTTGTTGAGTTAACACTTTTCTCCAGGGGTCTCAATTCCTGTCTACCATGTCTGGTCTCTTAGGTAGGATGAGGCTCTAATAATAATATACATTTTTTTTTTAAACTGCAAACTGGGCATTGCATATAATCCAGAAGTATTGCTCCAGGATTCCTTTCTCTGCAAGCAGTGACTATTTCCCCACTCACTGCCCACTCTACTGGGCTGCAATTGCCCCTTTATCTAAATTTTATTCCTCCCACCCCAACTTCCCTTTCCTAAGTTTTTAAATAGCTTTCTTTATTATTCTGACCCTGACCATTTTTTGACCCTACCAAGACTCTAAATAACTGATTCAATAAGCTTTTCAAGGCTCCTTAACCCTCTCATGTTCTTTCTTCTTACTAAGCATAAATTCCTTGGGTAATCAATCTAATCACTCCCTTGAATTTTCCCATAAGCCCATGGTTTTATCACATTTGACGGGTAAAACCATAACCCTGCCTTTTCTGTAGCAGGCTCGTGGTACTGATGGTAGCTAGGGAAGAACTGAAGAAATGTTGGGTGCTCCCACCATGAGACCCAAGTGGACCCTGGATGCTACCTGTCAGTCATAATTCATCTCCCTAGATCATTTCTCTGTCTACTTGCCTAGATTTATATTTCTTACCTTTGCTGTTTTCTCAAACTCCCCAAATCTCTTTCCCTGTGTTTCTCTCTGCTGATTACTCTGTTCACTTTTTTTCATGGGGAAAATTAGAAAATGGGAAGAGAATATCCACAAATTGCCATCATCACATCTTTCACTTAATAGCATCTGCACCCATACACTTTGCCTCCACAACTATGATTGTATTGAAAGGTTCCTGTTTCCATTAAGGCCAAATTTCCAAATTGTGGCAGTTTTTTTTTTTTTTTTCAGACACTTCCTGTTGTTGCTCGAATAGCATCTTTGAAATGATATCTATAGTGATAGTCTTAAAAACTGTGAAGTGCCTCCCCTTGCTGACAACTGGTCTTCTTAGTTGCTGTACTTATTGCCAAAGTATTTATCACCTTCTAATGTACTATGTAACTCATTTATTTATTGTGATTATTTTCTATTGCCAGTTTTTCTGCTGGAAGATCAATCCCCTTGAGGGCAGAGGTCTTTCTGTTTTATTCATTGTTGTATACCAAATGCCTGGAACCATGCCTGTATATAGCAAGCAGTAAATAATTTCCATTAAGTCAATTGTTTGAAATGATGCAGATCATTCAAAGTGAAAATTATTGCAATATAGGAACATATTTAGCACTTTGCTGATTTTTTTTTAAAAAGAAAAGCCTTCCTATCTTGCAATGTTTTCATCTAGTTTGGAATGCTTATCAAATCAGATTTCTTATTCAATCACTTTTTATATAAAAGCACATAAGTGACACAGAAATTATTGGCAAAGGGCTATCCTTATGAAATACTTCAAGGATCCTTTAATGCTTGCTCACATTTGATGGCTCCTGTATCTTTGCCCCTGCACCTTTACTTCCTGCACATTTTCTTTCGGGAGAGAAGAGGTGACCTTAAGAGCAGAAATATCCTCTTGTAGATAAAAAGCTACATAGCTTAGCTGCATAGGAAACCATATTTTTTGGTTGATCACTATCTTCCAGAATATATTTGTAAAAATGTGTAGCTGTTCTTGTTTTATGAACAAACATTTGTTAATATGCTCTAATTTCAGATGCTAAAATAAATTCTAAAGTCCACATTTTAATTTAATCACATATTTAGAAGAGTTATACTGCCACAGTATTATATTTGAATATTACTTCCCTTATTCTCTTCATTCTTTGAAATGTAAAATGCTTTGCAAATGATTATTTCCTAAAAGAGTGTCTTAACAATATTCAATAATAGGGGAAATAAGAACTTTATTTACAATAATGAAGAAAGATTATCATCTTTTAAAAATATTCCCTGAAGACTATCATTTCATTAACTCTCATCAATTCAAAATATAGAACCCCCGTGAATAACTTTACTCCCCCAAAATGATATTAATATTTTCTGATTCTGCAGCAGAAATCTAAAATGTCCCCGGAGTCTCTAAACCTGCCTTAATTGATTTGTGTGTGAGGCACACTCAATTCAGACACGCATTCATCACAGCGGAGTTATTTCCTTCCCTTTCAGGCTGAGGTGTGGAAGAGAACAGTGCCACTCTGGCTCACTCACATCTGCAGGCAGCCTGCGTGCACAGGCTTCTCCATCACTCAGGAGGTCATGACACCAGGAGAAGAAGGGACCAAAGCTATGTGCGCTGCCTCAGCCTCCTACCCTCCCTTCTCCTCACTGTTCTTTCCTCTCTTCTGGTCACAGAGTTCCAGAAACAGTCGCCCTGACAGCTCCCTCCATTTCTGTGAACTGATCTAAGTCACATTTTCACTTTGTTGCATGGACGGCTTTTTCAGTCTGCCTCCTCTGTTTCCTCTTTGCTCACTTTCTCACCAGAAAGAATGTAAGTGACGGATGAGAGCCTGGTAATAGAATATTCTTTTCTTTCTTTATCAAAGACAAGTAGTAGATTCACAAGGTCAGAGTTCTGGACTTTTTTTTTTTTATTTCCTAAAGGACTTCGATTGAAAAGTTCCTTGACAGGTCTGCGGTGGAATAAGTATCAGTTGAAAGTTTTATTGCTTTTGAAACTTTACATTACTTTTTCTCCTATACCAGCTTCATTAAGCCAACTTCCTCTTTAGCTGAGACCTGATGCTTTATAGATCAGTGAAAAGGATTCAAATTACATCTAATCAGATAGTGGAAATTGCTATATATTCCATTCATAAAAGGTTTCCCACTTGGTTAAAAAAAGGGATTTAAAATGTGTAAAATAAGCATATTATGGTGCTCCTCATTGCCTAGCTCAGTGTTATATCAACTTTTGAATGTTGCTATTGCTGGACAGGAATGGGGGATGCATAAAAATCCTAGGCAACTGCCCATGTTAGTATAATTTGAAAGGTGCCCCAAACTTCTTTGTCTATAAATCTCTCTTTCCCAAAGACCCTTTAAAATTGCCTCATTTCTTTATTTGCATGTTCAAGGCAGTGCATTTAGTTCTTAATATGATGATATTATTTGGTCATTTAACATACATATTATCAGTAATTTAGATTAAAAGTGCTGATGAGAGTAATCAACCATAAGGACAAAAGATAAAATGCTATTAATTCTGTGAGGCTGGACCAAGGTGGAATGGGGAAATGTTAGTCCTGAAGGGACTCTGGAAAAAGGGGAACCTAGCAACAAGAAGCAATGCAGTGACCTTGAGTGCCTTTGAGAATAGAAATTTCAAAGGAGCTGGAAAGGAAGAGCGGTCTCCCTTCTTGTGTTCCACAGGACATTTATTCAACCTCACTCTCTTAATGTGCATTTATTTTCTTTATTATTAGTTTTTCATTTTGTCTAAGATTTTTCTTAGGTTACCAATAATGGGAATCAGATTGACACAGCTTTGACAAGTCTGGCAAGTTATACAGAAGGGGAAGCTGCAGATGTTGGTGGTCAGAAAAACCCCAGGAAGGAAGAACAAGAACATAGATTAGCATTAGGTAGCCAAAGAACATGTGTTGAGAAAAAGAAAGGGAGGGGAGGAAGAGAGGAAGCAAAGGAAAAAGGTAAAAAAGAAAATTCGAAGTCAAAGGGCAATTATTTGTGAACAGGGTAAAATAGGTCAATTTGGGCAGAGTCAGGGACCAAATCATGTAACACTAATATAAAAAGGTGAAATTAGCTTTTTTTTTCTCCCTCCAAATGAAATTTGACTGTAAGCTGTCCAAAATGGGGCTTCTCCAGTTGGGGAGAGAGAGGTTGTGTGGAGGACCTGAGACCTTGGCTCACACAACACTTGCTATTCCCAGAGGCGGCACAAGAAATCCTGGGGGTTCTGTGAGATTTAGTTAAAAATCATTGAATAAGTGAAAGTGTTTCCAAGATTATTTGAGAGCAGTATTACCCTCCTTCAGTATTAGGTAAAATATTTGTTTCTATCATATACAGTGCTGTTCCCCAAGTTCACGAACATCTATCAGTGTTTTATAGATTATAAAAGATATTGTGATGCCATATATTAATGCTACTTTATCCATAAGCATTAGCTTATACTGAGACAACTAAAATTTCAAAGACTTTGGTATGCCTCACTGTTCTTTTATTTTGGTACAGGGCAGGAGCCAGGGGTGGAACTCAGGGGCACTCGATCACTGAGCCACATCCCCAGCCCTATTTTGTATTTTACTTAGAGACAGGGTCTCACTGAGTTGCTTAGTGCTTCATTTTTGCTGAGACTGGCTTTGAACTTGTGATCCTCCTGCCTCAACCTCCCAAGCCCGTGGGATTATAGATGTGCGCCACCACACAGGCTTGCCCCACTATTCTTCAGTTGGTATTTTCATAATTGATACTTTGATCATAAATGGAAGCTTTGCTACTGGAGAATGTGACTTGACTGCTTAAAAACCATTACCCTTTTAATAGTTTTCTCCATAATTAAACACAGTTTTATCTCTTCTTGCACACTTCCTGCATGGGCAAGGTAATGGGTTCCCAGCGGAGGGATGGGCTGGCTGTGAAATAAAAGTTAAGAAATTCATATATTAGAAATAAAGTCAAAAAGGCAAGAATATTTTTGAAGCAGGGGGTGACTGATTGAGCTATCCATAAGGGTCTGGTTCTAACAAAGGAAGGAGCCCTCACTTGCTTGATTTGTAGTGGTACAGATCAAAGGGGACTCGTAGGAGCTTCTTCCAGAAAACCAGGGTAGAGTGGAGGTAAGCAGGCCATTTGGTTCTAGTGGGTCACTACCATATCTGATGCTTGTATTTGAACTTGAACGGTGAGCTAATCCAGGATAACTACATGACTCAGGCATTCCCAAACAGTAGTCCAACTGTGAGTTCCTGAGGCCAGATATTCCTGGTTAATGATCCGAACTACCCTGGGTTCTCATCCGAGTCATGGATGGCCTCCTGAAACCCCTCATCAGGCCATGTTAGAAAACAGTAGAACTTTCTAATGATGGTGGCCCAAGTCACCCCCTACAGAGAGCAGAACTGAACACACATTCTTGGCAAGCAGATCCTAAAGAAGGCAGATCCATAGAAAGGATTAGGACTGTGCACGCTCCATTCTTCCTCTCAATTCCACCACTCAGATGAGTCACTCTTTTTCTTTTCTCAGTGACTCAGGTGGCAAAGAAAGGCTGGAGTATGGTTCTCATGGAGTTCCTTGCTCACAGAGACAAGATGCCACGTTAAAAGACATTCTCCCCCCCACAGGTTGATATTGAATAGGTGCTGTTTTAGTAAGCTTTTTCACTGCTCTGACCAGAACTGACAAGAACAACTTTAAAGGAGGAAAGATTCATGTGGCACTGAGGTTTCAGTCCACAGACAGTTGGCTTCATTGCTCTGGACCTTGGATGAAAGGTGAAAGTGTGGTGGAGGAAAGCAGCTAGGAAATTGCACCAGGAAGCAGAGAGAAAGACAGCTCTCCTCACCACAGGCAAAATATGTACCCCAGGGGCATTCCCCCCAGCAACCCACTTCCTCCAGCCACACCCTACCTACCTAATGTTATCACCCAGTTAGTCCCTATCAGTGGATTAATGCACTGATTAGGTCTAGACTCTCCTAACCCAACATTTCACCTCTGAACTTTCTTGCATTGTTTCACACAGGAACTTTTGGAGACACCTCATAACTAAACCAGTCATAGGACTGGAGGTGGTGAATGGAAATGAGGTTGGCCAAAAGAAGGAGTCATTATTTTATGGAAGGTGAGATGGGGTAGTATACTGACAAATTTAAGGGGGCCTCACATATTATGTCTCCAGAACATTCTAGTAACTAATTTATGTTTAGGCCTTAAATCTTTGCCCAACTCTGTCCTTGCCTTGGCATTGGTTTCTCAAGAATTACTATCCCCATAGTTATTCAGTATTGAATGTGATGAATTATTCCTTTTGAAATATCCTACCATTATGTATAATTGTGCATTTCTGAGTATCTCTAGAAATCTAGAATTCACAAACTTCCTACTGTGTTTTTGGAAATTATGATAGGTGAGTTTTCTCTGGAGTTTTCATATTTCTGTATTTTTCCATTGTTGACTTCAAGGTTGCTTAAAGTATCACTTCTTCCTCCACACCCGAAGTGAATTTGACATGGAACTGAACACATAAATGCTCATCAGGATGAACTTCCATTAAGTTAATTGACTTTATAATCTGCATGGACAATACTTATCTGTAAATACTTTAAATCAAAAAAATATGGGCACATGGCAAAATATAGCCAGTATAGCATGAATGGTTTTTGATAAAAGGACCAGTCTCCTGCTTTATGCCTCATAATCTCATTCTTCCTCTTCAGAGGCAACAACTTTCTACCATTTATGGTTTTTTTTGCTTCTTGGTGCCTACATTGATAGCCCTAGATAATGTGTTTATGCTACCATTTCTGAAATAAATCATGTTTAACATTAATACCTGATTGCCTTCCTACTTTGAATGATGAGAATGATGAGAATTTAGCTTACCCCTTCTTACCCCACATCTTTACTCTGTAAGTTCTTATTACATAGAGAATTATTATTTTAATTAGTTTCTGGTTTGCTTTTTCTGTAAGTAGTTGTATTTATTGTTCCCATCATTTCAACCAACAAATGAAATCATTTTATGTGAAATGATGATTTTAACTGTTCTTCCCTTCATATTTCTTACCACTTTTTGGGCAGCTACAGTTTTATTTACTTTCAGATTTTACATTATCAAGGATGTTAACATTTACCTTCTATGAATTTATAAGGTAAATCTTCATGTTCTGTTAGTGGGCTGACTAAGAATGCTAAAAAATGCCATTTATTGAAATGGCTTTTGCGTGATTTTTGGCTTTGCATAATAATATACTTCATACTTTTCATATCTTTGGATTTTCTTTTTAAATTACAGAGAATTTTGAAAAATTTACTGACGTTTTCATTTTATAAGCATATTTTTAACTTTCTAGTACATATTTTCCCTTCTCTGGATATTCCTTCTAATTGCATTGAGTCTTATTTTATGAATTAAATATCTTACATCTCTTGAATATACTAATTAGAATTTTATTTAAACACTTCTCTTTCTTGAATTATCTGTTTCCTCAGAATTTTTTTTTTAAATAATGACTTATCTAGTTATTTCTTTTTTATGGTTTTTGCCTCTATCTGGTCATTCTTGCTTGTTCACACTTTTTAAAGTACAAAGTCTTGTATAATCTGCATATATTTGTTTTAAGGCCTCTTGCAATATCTCCCTGAATATAATGTTTAATTGTCAGATTATCTGGGCTTTCACGATCATCAGGCTTGTAGGTACTAAATTAATGAGGATTTTACCCAGTGGAACCACCCACCTTACAAAACAATCTTCAGTTGTCTCCGTTTTCGTTTTCATGTTCTTAGGATTCCTCTGATGTTTCACTGATGTCAAACCTGTTGCTTGGGCTCTTCCCCCTTGAGAATGAGAAAGAGGAAGGTGGAGTCAAATATAGATCTTTGGTTAAGCCTCCTGTTTCAAGTTTTGTTTTTCACTTCCACTCGGTCATACTGAGTCCTGACCCTGAGTTTCTGACATCACTGCGTGCGCTACAATAACCTCGCCTGCAGCACCCTCAAAGAAGCACTGGTGTGTGGCTTCCTCAGGCATGTTCTCATGGGTACATACTGACCCACCCACTTGTAGCTCTCAGAAATTTACTAAACAGCCTTGACACTGATCATGCTACCTTTGACATTTGTTTGCTCCTTTATTCTTATTCCAAATTTATTTTTATTCTCACCTTTCAATGAGCTCTGGTTAGAAGGAGAAGGGGGAAACTATGTGCTCTTTTTGCCATTTTGAACTGAAAAATTTGCTCTAAGTGTTATCTGAAGCTTGTCAAAGGAACATTTTAATATGTTTATAAAAAAAATTCTGATTTCATCATGAATAAGTCCAAACATGTCTATTCCTGGTATGGACAGTGGAAATTGTGTGTAGCTTATTTTACTGACAACTGTGTGGGTGAAATGAGGTAAATGAAACATTTTTATTGTAAATTACTCTGTGGTTAAGCTATTTATTTGGGAAAAACTTGTATAAACCTCCTTGTTTACCAAATTTTCTGTGCATCTTTCTCTCTAACCATTATTTATCAGCCCAAAGATGATTTAAACAGGATGTGATAATAGGGCTGGTGATGTAACTCATCGATAGGTCACTTGCCTAATAGGACTTGCTCAGCATGCATGAAGCCCTGGGTTTGATCCCTAGTCTCTCTCTCTCTCTCACACACACATACACACACACACACACACACACACACACACACACACATCCAGACCCAATGCAGACTATTTTTTTCAAACCTGGAATCAGTAACAAATCTCTATCTCAGTTGTACTCAGTTGTTAATGTGAGTCTGAGTGGTGAAAGGGACCATGACTCCATACATGTTAATGAAACTTGCCCAAAATGATGCAACTGATCTTCAAGAGAAATACCCTATCTATTGGTTATAGTGGTTCTAGTCATCTCTTCTTATAATCACTTCTCATATTCTTTTCATACATTAGCTTCCTAGTCAAGAACATTTTCTCACTAAAGTACTAGTATATTTCTGTTACAAGTAACCAAATGTATTATGATGCTATCATGTCCCAAATATTTTCTCAGTCTCTCAGAAACATATGCAAATTGATGAAAGCTACTTATTCATAAATAGTTTCAACTCTATCCTCCACATTCACTCCCTCAAGACTCAGACATAGAAAACATTTGTACAAAATCCCGTATGTAAAACACAGACATAGGGAAGCAATGGCTTTTCTCTTATGTTAACTTACCTCTTTATTAGCATAATTTTGAAGTGGTTCGAAGTATTTGAGATGTAGTACCATCATCTAAAGGTTGCTGAAGATGATAAGCAGAAGATAATTCAGATAAGCCCTAAAAATGACATAGTTAATACTAGTGTTTCCAGTGAATTTTCTAGATTCTTAGTGTAGAAGATGATTGGTCAATTGTTTGGACTTTTTTTGGAAGACAAGCTACTCTGTTAAATCTCTTCTAAAATAATGGAATCAATTATCTGGGTTGTTGAGCAGGTGTTAGCCTGGATTCTCTAAAAATAAATCATGTCAGACTAATCTGAATATTTTGATGAAGTAACTAAGTTAATTTATGAAAAGGCATAATTTATCTTGATTTTAGCAACACTTTTGATAAAGCATCTCTCAGAATGCTTGTGAATAAGTCCCAACATACTGGCATTAGCATAGGATTGCTAAAATAGATGAGTAACTGGCAAACTAGAGAAGGTAATAATACATGGACAATAATTCTTTAGGGCACAGTTGACAAGCAGAGTTCCCATGGGCTCAGAATTCGGGAATACTTTAAATAAGATTTATATTGCTATTTAGCAAAAGACTCACAGTTTGCCAGCAATGCAATCTGCTGATGATTCCTAGATAGCAGCTTGAGATTCAGAGGAAAATGGGGCAACACGGATGAGTAAACAAGTAGGCCCTCAAAACAAGACTAGAATCCGAATTTGGAATTTCAGGTTTAAAGAGCAACTTAGTAATGGAATCATATAGCTGAGGTAGAGGTAGGTGGGCTAATTGGATTTCAGTTGTTGTTTGATGTCACTATTGTTTAATGAGTTGTGCTTTATAATTGAGATGCTGAAGACTGAGGATTTTTTGAGATTCTCTAACATTGACTTGACTACTCTCTACCCATGCAAATTTGGGGGCTTCCAATCTCATCAGGCATTTGTTGAAAACTTCAATTTCCTCATATTAAGTCCTTTACTGAAAGGCCAACATTCCTCCCTCAACTTGGAGATGCATAGACTAATGATCTCTTTATTCTTGAGGATAACAGACAACAGGAAGAAGTCAGTATTTCTGACAAATCAGAACTTCTCAAATAATACCCTAAGTTTCCTGTCTCCTGGTTGATCTCTTTGGTGGCTTCTCACATATAATTCTGAGAAAATTTCCCCAAAAGGACTATTCTTGTCAGTCACTTCTCTATTGGTAATGACTTTGAGGATTAGTTCTCAGTGGTGATTTTTCTGTGATAAAAACCCAGTCTTTTTTTCAGTATATAGCTGCCATAATCTCTCATCAAATCTATCAGATCTCAAGGGTTGCTCAGAACCCTTTCTGCTCCAAGATGCTTCAACAGTTTAAAGTCTGGTATCAATCTTTCTCTTTATAAACTTCTAAGGGTAACTCATAGTAGCATCAGAAATTTACCCTCTTGTTTCCTTTTCTCAAGATTTCACAGCTTTTGAAAGAACCAAAGTTGTATGTGAGTTTTAATGTCCTTGTTATTCATAGGGTGATCTTCCAACCAGCAGTCCTGGTCACTTGGGGACTTGCTGAAATATGGACTCTTGGTCCCATTGTTTGGTCAGTGAAATAGAATATGCTTTATACATATTTATAAGTGGTTCTATGCAAATAAAGGTAAAGTTAATACACATCATTGGCTTAGAGAGAAAACTGATCTATGACATCCACAAGTAGGCAGGATTTGTTTGATTTCAATTACATCTTTTTTCTTACATATGATAATCCAAGGATTTATGTAGAAAGGAAAAATGGGATGCTTTAGATGCTATGTTTTCTGGTTCCTGAGTCCTAAAAAAAATGATTCCATGGCTGGTATTTCTCACAGTAGAAGGATGATGTTATACAAACTAGAACACATCCCATAGTGAAGGAGTAACTTCTGGAGCCTTACAGCTTGTGAAATGGTTTTGCACAGTTGTCATAAGAAGGAAGGGTCACAATGGGATTATGTAGTCCTGCAAAGAAGATATGGTTGGTATTTTATATAACCGCCACCACTACTATCACTGAACACTTAGGGACAGAAAAAGGTTGTTGTCCTATTTTTTTCTGATTGCTTTGTGTCCTCAGAATCATAGCTTAGAGATTTAGAAAGGTAGAAATTTACAATAAGATCAAGTTAATTTCTTAGTGAACTTAGTTCTGAATCAAGGAAAATCATGCATCTGTTTTACAAATCTTCATAAGCAATGCTATATTTGGTTCTAAATATTGAGTGTAATTAAGGAGCTTCAAATTGGTGAATGATGCTGAAAATGACTGGAAAATTTATTCAAAAATCAGAATAACTATTTTTGTAAGGAAGGGTTCAAAAATGAATACATTTATGACTGAAAAATGCATTTTAAAACAGACTGAGGAGATATGATTGCTTCCAACAAATTTAGAAGGGTAGTAAATAAAGCCTAAGTATAAAGAAGAAAGAATAACTAGTCTGAAAACCTAAACTAAGGGAGAATGCCAACTTTGACTGTTTCATTGTATGACTGGTATAAAGCCCACACATAAATTGTTTGATTCCTGGGTTCATGTATTAAAGAGTAACATTGATTCAACAGAGTTTACCTCTAAATAAGTGTTTACTTACAAAAAAATATACAGGATGATTTTTATTGTTACTTTTGGATTGGAAAATTATTCAAACTTCTATTAAAACAATTAAAAATTTGAGTTAGGAAGTTTGGAAAGTTTTAGGAAAAAAAATGAAACTCTAAAACACAATGATGCCTTTGACCTGCAATAATTTCTTCATGCCTTTTGGGTCTCATCTTTCTCTCATTTTCCTTTTTCATGTAGAACTTTCACAAATTGGGAGAGTTTACATTATTAATGTTGTCTTCTTTCTTCAATTCATAATACTCAATGCCATTGTATCATTGAGATAATTAGTCTGGGAATTTTGTGTCTTCAGATGATACTATATTTTTATTGTTATGCTTAATTTTATGTGTCAACTTGACTGGGCCACAGGGTACCCAACTGAAGCCTTGTTTCTGGGTGAGTCTGTGAAGGGATTTCTGGATGAGATTAGCATTTGAATCAGGGGACTCAGCAGAGAAATTTTCCATCCCAGGGTGTCTGGGGATCTGCTGAGGGCCTCTATAGAACCCAAAACAAATAAACAAACAAACAAATGCAAATAAATAAATAAAATAAAAAGGAGAAAGAAGGAATTTTGGCCCCTTCCCTTGTATTTTCCTGCTCCATTGCTAATGCAGGGACATCTTGTATCATCTTCTTTTGTCCTTGCACTAGGATTTACATTATTAGCTTTCCTGGTTCTCAGGTCTTCAAACTTGGTCTAAATTATACCACTGACTTTCCTGGGTCTCCACCATGCAGATAGAAGATTGGGGGTGTGGGGGACACTTCTCAGCTTCCATAACCATGTTCACATGCTCGGTTCCATATACATATTGAAATATATGTATGTGAATACATATATATGTACATAGAAAAAATAAAATATATGTCCTATTGTTTCTGTTTCTCTGGAGAACCCAAGTACATCAATTTTACACTGTTTTAAAATTCTTAGAATCTACAACAAGGAAAATAATGAACATTATATGATAGGTTGAAAAATTAAATCAATGAAAAGAAATTGTGTAAGTCAACACTTACAGGACAGAATACAACTTTTCTTGTTGATGATGTATAGTGTGGAGGGAGAAGCAAAGGGTTCCACAAAGGGAAAGTGCCAAAAATTGACATTTTTCAATCAGGGAAAAGCAGAGGCATGAATGCTGACTCAACTTTCTTTGGTAATTAATTAGCCTTTTGAACAGACATGGATTTTATTTGGGGGTTAGAGTGGAGTATACATGGAGCTAGAATAAGTTCCTGTTACAAATCAATAGTGTGTGAGAATTCTAAAGGAAGTCATTCTCAGTCTATGTGACCATAACTTGGTCTTTCCATTCCTTCCTATTTATAGTGCCCTCTTGATGCTCCATTTTAGGTTCTATTTATTCAACCTACCTTTAACATGTTTTGTAGGTTATTAACTACCATCTATGCTTAACATGTCTGATGAATTCATCCTGTGCTCATTGCCTAATTGGTTATGCATTCATAATCTACACTTGACATTTTCTATGAGATTCACTTATGTTTCATAAACCACCACTTTGCCTACTATTTATTCTTACTCTTTATTTTGAGTTTTGTCTACCCCATTTACTTTAATTCCATAGCAGACATAAATTCTCTTTAAAAATTCAGCAAAAGAATAATACAATTTGCATATGGCATTTTGTTATTGAATACTTTTTTTAATATTTGAAAACTAAGAAAATACTGCTCAAATTTCACTGCAGTAAAAATTATGCTAGTAAATACCATTAATGCTAACACAATGTTAATATTAATACTATCAGTATTTCTAAAGTATTAGCAATACATGAATGAAAACACTAAGAGAATTAGGATTGATGGTGGGAATGCTGAAATTGGAAGTCCCATAGAGAGATACTGGACATATGTGAAGAGTAAGTGGAACCATCAAAATCAGTTCAACTAGCGTTTTTTCCTTACAATAATGGCATATTTTTGTCTTCTGTTATTTGCTGATTTTGTTTGCTATAAAAATACTAAAATAACAGAAAAGTTGAAGGGATTTTAAGAAACATGTGTCTCTCTAGTATGCTGTTTGCGTGAACATATTGCTGTCAAATCATTTCCTCATGGTTCTGTTAAACGTGTATTTAAATGGGCTACCTCAGAACTGACTCTTTTCCTGTCAGTTCCTTTCCCTGTTCCGCTCCTTTCACAACAGCATTCAACATGCGGAAACTGATTTACGAATTTTGAACACATCACTCCAAAGACTGTTGCTTAGATTGACTTTCCCTGTACAGTGCAGCATAGTGGTTTTGAGTGAAGAATTAGGTGTCAAACTTTATTTCCATACCCAACTCTTCCTTCCACTACTTGGTTTACTTAACTTCTTCTGGGCTCGGTTTCCTCATCTTTACAAAGTCTCTTGAAGAATAGGTTACATAAGAATAGGGTAGTCCTACTTCAAATGATAATATGAGGGCTAAATTAAATAATGTCTTGTATATCTTCGCCTAAATCAATTTCTTTTAGAAGGTTCAGTAAATCACCTTGGCCCAAACTCAGAAACTTTAGAAGACAATACTGAGATTCTGTTGACTCTTGTGTCTAACTTTACACATGTGTTATGGATAGAAGTGAGAAGGCAAGGATTTTCTTTTGCATAACCATTGAAATATTCACTGAACATTTATAATTCTGGGCTACTTCGGCTTCTAATACTATCATTTGCCTGATTTATTTAGTCAAATGAGAAAAAAGAAGGGTTTGGGGGGTCTGTATTTTTCCAGATTAACTTAAGACCTTTCCAGATCATAATTTTTTTTACTTTAATTTGGTACACTTGATATTAAAGTGTCCTTGTGATCATTCATTTAAATAATATTCCAGTCTTCTCTAATTGGTGTAATTATATACTGCTTAACGATTTATATTACATTTTCCTAAGTATCATTTTTATGTTGCTATTAAAATTTTATTGGTATAGTATGTCACTGTATTTTTCATTTTGTTCTTATTCTATCAGGGTTCATAAAAGGACATTTTAGAATTCTGTTTGTTTACACAATAAATATTAATAGATAAAAGTAAATTAATTGACTTTACTAACATCACAATAAAATTGTCTAAGTAAACAGCTTGAACCTAGAGTTGTTAGTTTATCTGGTAAAGTAAGAATATTGTTATTAAATGTATTACATTTGCTTCTTATCAAAGAATCAACATGGTTTAATCATCTATAGCTTTCCCGCCTTTTGTATTTTCCAGACTTTCAATTAGAAGCCTGGGAATGATGACTATTAAAAAAAGTTTAACAATATTTTAATTAATGGCTTGAAGTGAAACTTCTGTGTAAGGCTGGTTTTGCAAATAATCATGGAGCCTGAAGTTGGAAATTGATTTACCTGCTTTGCACAATTAAAACATATTTTGAATGAAGTAATTATTTTCTTTATGACTTGACCAGATGTTTCATCATTGTTTAGGCTGGTATCTTTTGTCCTTGCAGCATTGAAGACTCAGTTAATTTTTAGAAATTGACTTAATCTCCAGAAATAGCCTCACATATATTTTGTGATAGTTGTACACATATATTTTGGGAGAAAAACTTGTTTGCATTTATAGATACCCAAATTTTACAAGTTTTCCAAGCCTCCTGAATGTTAGATGATTCAAGGAAAAGAAGAACACTCAACTTTGTCTTTGGAGCATTGTTTTGTTCATATGCAATTATTTATTGAGTATTAACATGCTAATTTATATTCTAAAATATTGGTATTGGAATAAAGCTGATAATAAAACTGACCAACTTCTTGCTTTTATGGAATCTATAATTTTATTTAGAAAGACAGGACATTTATCAATACTGTGTGTATGTGTGCGTGTGTGCGTGCGTGTGTGTGTGTGTGTGTGTGTGTAAATACTTACATAAGAGAAAGTAGGGTGGTGCTATAAAAAATACCTAGAACTGTGGAAGAAGATTTGGGGTTTGGAATTGGGTAATGAGAAGAGGCTGGAAGCATTTTGAAGTGCTTTTTAGAAAATGAATCAATAAACACTAGTTTCCCTGAAAGAGATCATTGATTAAAAATGTATACATTAAAGGTAATTCTAGGTAGGGCTTAGAAATAAAAAAGGAGATCAGTATAGAAAGGTTCTGCCATTTTTAGAGGCTACCTATATTTATCACAAATGGAATGTTGATAGGAATATGAGTGTTTGAAGTTTTTATAGTGAGATTTCAGAAGGAAATGAGGAGCATGTTAGTGGGCATTGGAGGAAAGGTGAAAGTCATCTGAATTGCTTTATCATTGGGGAAAAATGTGGGATTTTTAATCAAAGAATTTAGATAGTTAACTGAATATCCAGCAGAGTATAGAAGGAACAGCCTGTTTTCTCGTTGATGCTTTTAGTAAACTGTGAGAGGAAAGACTTAAAATGAAGAGAGGATTGTTAAGCAAAAGGGAACTAGCACTTGATTTGGCAAATTCTCAGCTTACCAAATAACATATTCTGGAAGCAAGTCTAGGCTATGGTTGTATAAGTATTTGCTGAAAATATTAAGAATGTGCCTTATGGATCCAACCAACCAAAAGTCAGATATAAAGGTGCTGTTATCAGAAAGGATCTTTTGAAAATGATTGTGATAAATGGGATAGATCTTGTTGACATCTATGGAGAAATTGTGAAATTTGATACCAGGAGAAAGTCAGCTAGCCTGGACTAAAATAGAGAAAGATGGGATAAGGTGAAGAAAAAATGACTCCAATGGCTGAGACCTGGAAGCAGAGTGCTGTGCTGTCCCCTGATGATATTGGGATGCTCCCAGAATTCAGGGTTGCTACTTGGTGGGCCCAGAGGACAGACATTGAACTGCAGAGGAGTATCCTTAGGAATTGAGCTCTAATAGAACATGTTCTGCTAGATGTTTGACTTGCTCGCTACATAAAACTCCTTTATCCCCCCTTCTGATTCTCCCTTTTGGAATAGAATTGACTACCATATATTTGTGCGACCATTGCATTTTGGAAGTTGATAACTCATTTTCTAGGTTTCAAGGCCCCAAAATGGAGAGGACTTTTGCTCAGGATGATTCATACCTGGAGTCTAGCTCATACTAATTTAGACAATTTACAAGTTGAGATACAGGATTTTCTGAGTTGATACTTAGATGAGATTTTAGACTTAGGATCGAGGCTGAAATTGGTTAAGACTTCTAGGGGTGCTTGGATGGGGTAAGTATATTTTGGATGTAGGAAGAACATAGAGGCTTGGTGACCAAGGGCAGACTATTATCTATGGATTTGAGTCCTCTAAAATGATATGTTGAAGTCCTCAGATACAATACTCCAGAATGTGACCCTATTGGGAAAAGGAAGATTGATTAGTTGATACAAGGCCATAGTGGAGTAGGGTGAATGCTTAATAACAATATGTCTGGCATTTCGATGGCCAGAGGGATATTTGAATACCTACACGCACAGAGGAAAGGCGATGTGAAGATATACAAGAATAAACTAGCTATGTGATGATGGGCAAGTTTAGTCAGGCATCTATATGCCAAGGAATGCAAGGATTTGCTGAGAACTGCTACAGAAAGTTAGGAAGAATTCTTTCCAAAAGCCTTCAAAGAGAACATGGACCTGCCAACTCCTTGATTTTGGATTTCTAGCCTCTAGCACTATAAAGAATAACTTCTGTTGTTTCAAGTCATCATCTTTGAGTTCTTTATTAATATAACTATTCCATATTGGTATAGCAATTTGGTACTGTTTTTATAGTATACCTCTTTATCATGCTTTTATATTCAACCTATTTTACATATTTAAATCTAAAGTATGTATATTGGTTTCCTATTGCTACAGTAACAATGTTCAAAAATTGTTACTTGGAAATAGAAGAATATTTGATAATTCTAAAATTGTCAATTCATCAAGTAAATATAAAAATCATTAGAAATATATTCACTTGACAAAGCCCCAAAAACCCTGATGCAAAAATTATAGA
The DNA here is from genome assembly GCF_902686445.1 of Sciurus carolinensis. Taxonomy (NCBI): domain Eukaryota; kingdom Metazoa; phylum Chordata; class Mammalia; order Rodentia; family Sciuridae; genus Sciurus; species Sciurus carolinensis. The sequence goes on from NC_062216.1 coordinate 25,059,666, forward strand.
CTAACCTCTATGAATGTAGATGCAGATATCCTCAGCAAAATACTAGTAAAGAGAATCTAGTAATATATGAAAATGTCTATATACCAGAACCAAAAGGAATTTGTTCCTGAAATCCAAAGTTGGCTCAGCATACAAAATTCAGTCAGTGTAATATATCACATTAATGAAATAAACAAAATCTCACAGGACCACCTCAATAGTTTCAGGAAAGGCATTTGACAAAAATCCAATAGCTTTTCATTAAAAAACAAAACAAAACAAAAACAGTACACAGACTAGAAATAGAAGGGCACTTCTACTTAATAAAAGACATCTAAGAAAAATCAACTGATAGCATCATATTTGATGAAGGCCTGAAAACTTTCTCCATAGGATCAGGAATTCATGAAATCATGAATTTCATAACATGATCTTGTGTATAGAAAAATCTTAGCATAGTTGATAAACACATTTAGCAAGGTTGCAGTACATAAGATCAACATATACAAGTCAATTGTATACTGTTGCACAAACCCTTATTTTAATACGCTAGGAATGAATAGGTTGAAAGTTAAACAGAGAAAAAATTTCATTAGCAGTAGCATATGAAAGAACACAATGCTTAGGAATACATTTGACAAAGAAAGTGTAAGACTTGTATGCTGAACACCATAAAACACTATCAAAATAAATTAAAGAAAACCAAAATAAATGGAAAGATATTCTATGTTCTTCAAGTGGAAGTTTAATCACATTAATATGACGGTACTTCTCAAACTGATATACAAATTCAGCACAATCCTAATGAAAATCTTGCCTGACCTTTTTTTTTCCTGTATATGTTGACAAGCTGATCCTAAAATCATGTAAAAAATGCCAGGAACATAAAATAGACAAAATGATCTTGGGGAACAAAAGCACTATTGGGGGCTTCACATTTTCTGATTTAAAAACTTACTGCAAAGATAAAGTAATGCAAGCAGTGTGATACTGGTCACATGTTAGAAATATACATTAATGGATAGGCTTCGGAGTTTAGAAATAATTTTTTACACATTTATAGTCAACTAATTTTCAGCAATGGTGCCAAAACTGTTTAATTGGGAATGAAGAATCTTTTCAATAAATAGGACTGGGACTATTTGCCATCTACACGCAAAAGGATGAAGTTACACCCCAGTCTCCCACCATTCACACAAATTAATTTGAGGTCAGTAAAGACCTGAACATAAGAGCTAAAACCATAAAACTGAGAGAAGGAAACATGGCATTAAATCCGCATAGCCTGGGCTTAGGCATGGATTCTCAGATATATTCTTGAAAGCACAAAAAGAAAAACATTTAAAATGAGCATACTCAAAATTAAAATTTTGTCTTCCAAAGGACTCTAGAAATACTTAAAAACACTTAGAATACAAACCACAATATGTAGTAAATATTTATCATATTTAACAAGTGAATAACACTTATAGTTTAACAGATCAATAATTCACTTCAAAAGTGGGAAAACATTTGAATACATGTTTGTCTCAAGGAGTTATACAAATGAATACATTAGAGAAAAGCAATTCAAAACTACAGTGAGATACCACTTCACACCAGGTAAGATTGCTACTATTCACAAGACAGATAATAACAATTGTTGTTAAGAATGTAGAGAAATTAGAGCCTTCATACATTGCTTGTGAGAATATAAATTGGTGCATCTACATTTGGGAAACAGTCTGTAATTTCCTCAAATGATGAAGCAGAGTTGTCGTATGACCCAACAATTCCATTCTTGGGTCTATAGCCAAAAGAATCAAACACATAATTTCCCAAAAACATACACATGGAATGTTCATAGCAGCATTGTTCAAGACTGCCAAAAGTGGGAACAACCCAATTTTCTATCAACTAATAAATAAAACATCATCTATTCATATAGTGGAACGTTATTCAGTCATAAAAGTAATGAAATACTGATACATTCTATAATATTGACGAAGCTTGAAAACACTACACTAACTGAAAAAAGTCAGACACTAAAGCCTACATAGTTTGATTCTGTTTATGTTAAATATTCCAACAAGAAAATCAAGAGAAAGAATACAGACCAGGTTTGCCATGGGCTGAGAGGAGGGGTGATAGGGTATGATTGCTAATAGATATGGAATTTATTTGGAGTGATGAAAATGTTCTGGAATTCAATAGTGGTGATGGTTATACAACAGTATATGAAAGTCTATTGAATTGTACACTTAAAATATGATATGAATCTACCCTTGTTCCAAATATTCCACCTGTATCAAAAAGAAATTAAAAAACATAAAACTCTGTACAGGATAATAACTTTAATTGTAAAAGATGAATATTAGCAATGCCCTAAATATCTATCAATGGTAAATGATAAAACACCTAAATATCTATCAAATAGTGCAACTTAGCAATAAAAAGCAGAGAATTATTATACATGTTACAACACAGATGAATCTCAGTTATGCTAACTGAAAGAAGACACCTTGAAAGAAAAACATACTTAGGATTTCATTTATGTAAAATTCTAGAAGATGTAAGTATTCTACAGTGACAGAAAAGAATCACTGGTTGTCTGAAGATAGGGTGAAATAATGGGAGGGATTATAAGCAGCAAGAGCTAACTTAGGATGATGGGTAGGTTCATTATCTTGATTGTGGTGAAAGTTTTATGGGGATATACATATGCCCAAACTTAATAAAGTTATATACTTGTAATGTATTCAGTATATTGCATGCCAGTTAAACTCAGTGAAGTTGTTTTTAAAGGAGAAAGAAAGTGAAAAGTATTCTTCCTTGAAGTCTTGTTCATACTGCTTAGCTTTTAGGCCCAGCCAAAGGTATGTTCATTGACTAACCTTGAAATCATACAGTGCTTCATCCTTATAGTTAGCAAGTTCCCATTGCTGAGTAATTCCACTCAGCCTTTCATTCACCTGCAATTTTTCAATGGTTGTAATTGGATGCAAATTGTCCAGTGTTAATCATTAGATGTCTCTAATTAAAAAGAAAAACTATAGATTATGTTATGAATATTGGAAGAAACAAACAAAGCAGATCAGGGAATACTTCTCTATGGGGGCTCATGACTTATTCCTGAGGGTCATTAAATCCTGACAGGTGAAGGTGCCCTTCTTGTGCCAGTAGCAGCAAGAGAAGTAGTTAGAAATAACCTAGATGTAATGTATGAGGTCAGTGTTTTCAAAAAGGGGAAAGTATTCCTATGGCTCGAGAAGTTCTTTCAATTTCAAAAATTAAGGACTTTGAAAGAGGAAATTTAATTAGTTCAAAATTGGATTGGCATAATGAAATGCAGGTCGAAAGAACAGTTAAAGTCTTTTTAAGAACCTGATTTTATAGTAAAATGAAAACATGATGGAGTGAAATTTTAATGGACATTTGCTGGAACCAAAGCCTCAACTTTCACAGCTTTTGGGATATGGTACAAATCAATGTTAGGTCAAACAAGATTTGGTGGTCTAGGAGCATACTTAATCATAAATATCTTTCTAATTCAATTAAAGTTTTCACTTTTTAAGTTGTTCTGTTATTCCTACATCATCAATTTGGCTTCTTAATAATGTCTAATTGTAAATAGCATTTATAAAAATAGTAAACCAGATTATTTTGTTATTAATACAAATAAATACCTGCTTTAGTATGAATTTACAGTACTTTATAGGATTTTAGATAATCACTTTTGATTCAGATTACAATCTCCCACTTTTGGAAATTTATCTGACATCATGAGTACTTAGTTCTTGGTGATAGTTTACATTTAGTGTTTCTTTATGGAATATTTTATGTAGTAATTAATATTTTTAAAGATTGAAGATAGTGACTGGTTTATATAATAAACTGTTTTTTATTAGCAACTACTTGGTGATAGCTTTTCCAGCAGGATACTGCAGCAACATCTACCTTCTTCCCTTTTAGTTAGCTTCTTCCTGGGAGTGGTGTATGGTTCCTACTATGCACTTTGATCCATAGATAGCTGATAGGGTGAAATTCAAAGCAAAAGGAGTGTCGTGCTTGTTCTTCTCTACTCTTCCATGCTTGTATCTCTCTGTACCTCAGTCCCTTCTTACAAGTTCCGTAAAGTCTGGACTCATCTCTTGTTCCTGTTAGGGTATGTCGAGGCAATCTAAGAGACAGGTGCTAAGTTTCTGAGTTAGTTCACTTCTTTTTTTTGGGGGGGTGCTGCAGATCGAACCCAGGGCCTTGTGCTTACGAGGCAAGCACTCTACCGACTGAGCTATCTCCCCAACCCGTCAGTTCACTTCTGATTCTATTTCCTGGGGAAAAACTCCCTTCTCCATTGCCCTGGATATGTTTCCTAAGAGCTTCTGATTCCTGATTGACTCTCCATGGAAACATCTGGATTGAACATTGGAGGGTTTTTCCATTCCGATCACTCCCTGAGAAAGTTTACATTGTAAAGGGTGGTTTTACAGTTGTAACAAGCACAGGTTTTTGAAGATCACATTATTTGATGAGATTATTTTGTTCTTCCTCAGGGAACTTAACATCTCTCTGATCTGTGTATTTGTGGGCACTTTTCTAAGTGAGTTAGCATGTCCAAAGTTCTTGAAAGAAGGTTTTTAAACCTAAAGACTGATTTCTGACTTGTGGCAAATTATCTGGCAATCTTTGGCCAATTCTCTGGTTATCTTTTTCCTTCTACCATAACTTAATGGTGGTAAAATACCTGAACCAATGGAGTCACAAGGAGGCATATACTCAATAAAGTGATAACTATCTCACAGGCCCCAGTAATCTTGAGATTTTGCATTATTTCATAAGTTGAATTGGAGGAGAGCCCTTGGGTGAGAAAATGAGGCTGACTCCTAAACAAAGCTTGTCGAAATCGATCTGAATTTTACTGAATAATTTAAGAAATTTCCACACTTTTGGCAAGAATATTTTTTGCAATTTTCTGAATTGTTTGAAAGAGCTAAATTTAATATTATCTGCTAGATATTCACTAATTAATAATGTAAACATCTTTCATCTTGATATTTGGTTAATCATCTTAGAAATTTTATTGCCACTTTTAAATATTATCATCACTCAAGAAAAATAAGAGTCGATGCTGAAATTTTTGTGTTTTGAGAAGTTCAGATATTATCTAAGGATAGAACACTCAGAAAATTGAAGGGCATTATAAGGTTTTCTGTAATACCTTTGTAACTAATATTAATATTTTAAAATAATTGTTATTAAGATATTTTATCTATACAATACAAAATATTTGCACATCTAACATCAAATATTACTTAATGAAGTAGGTAGTATATGTGTATATGCTATGCGCCTAAGAGATTATATGTTAAAACTGACCGGAAATTGCTTTGAAAGCAGATGACAGTAGTGTCTCCCAAGAAAATAGAATAATGACAAGCATATAAGAGAATACACAGGTCAGAATGTTTCATTGATGATATGGATGCTCATGTAATGATAGGGCTGCTGCCCTCTTAGTTTGTGGACTATACATGGATGACCCTGCTGCTAACATTTTATTCTGGTGAAGCTTTGACCTTAGAAATATGTTTTTGCTAACAGCTGAATCCTTCTATTAATGAGGAAAGATAATACAAGAGAACTGATAGTCTTTTACTTACTTATAAACAACTCTTGAAAATGCCTGAGCAGCAGGAAGTCTGCTTTAATTTGTTTTTACTTCCATCATATAAAATTGGTACCTCATCACACTTGTATATTAACTTATGAGTGTTGCAAATTTGAGGCCAGAAGGGCACTTACTGAATGCAATTCAGTGATTATATTTGTATATTCATTAATGTTGGGGAGTAGTTAGAGCAGCTAGCTGTGGATTTGTGACTGACCTGCAACAACAGCACTGGTGGAGTGCTCAGGTTATTATGGGATTGTTGTTTCTGTTCTACAAGGGATCATGAAGAAGACCTAATTAGGACCTAATTAATTTTCTCTCAATATTTGTCAAGCATACAAATCAAATAATCTTCACCTTATTGATAAGGGCCTTTTTAATAAAAAAAAAATTATACTCGTGATAATTATCAAAGTGACTAATAACACTCACTTCTTTTTTTTTATGTGTCTGGATGATCTTGAGGATCCAAGATAAATTTCTCTCTTTGCCAAAATAGGGCCTTCTTGAAAAATAGTAATAGTGGTAACAACAAAGCATTAAAATAGTTCAAATATCCTAGGTTGTAAATGAGAAAGAATGCTGTGATTTGACTCCTACATTGGAGAAGAATTTCTTGTGATGTAATTGAATGCTCCCTACTCTGTTTAACCCTGTAGACCATCAGATTGATAAATTTATCAGAATTGCCTTCCAGCTGGCACAGAAAGTAAAGGATAATCATACTTAACCTTATGCATAGTTCAAGAAGCATCATGGGCAGATGGCTATTATTAATGATATATTATTTGGAATCTTCTAAATATTTTTGGTTCTGTATTGAAATTATTACTAATAAAAATGTGAAAAGAAAAAAAGTGTGTGATCCTGAGGAAAAAATGGCATAAGGGAAGGGTATAAATTATATTATATATTATTTAGTAAGCCTAGAATGAGAATCCTGGGCTTCAGGACAGATCTGGATGCAAACAAAGTGAAGCTTTTGGAAGAAAAGCAAAGAACATGATTTAAGAAGCTGTTCTCTGATCTAGAACTGATTGTAGCATATGTGCCCCTGTAGATTCTCAGGCAGTAATAATTTGCTCTGAAGTTTCTTCTTCTATTTGATTTCTAACTTTTTGTTCCTGAGGAATGATGTAGATAATGCCAGCTATTTGAAAGGGAAAATTTTTTAGAAATATAAAGAAATTCTAATAGACATTTTTAGATATTCTAAGAAATGTAGCCATGAAGGTTATTTGTATATATTTGATTTTGGGGAGTATTATACATAAACATGATTCTAAAAAAGAATTCAGTGCTCTGTATGGATATTTCCCATCTCCCTGTTTGGAGCTGTAGAATAACAAACACATCTTAGGGATTCCGTGGGCAAGCCAACTGGTTAAAACAAAACAAAATAAGACAAAAATATAAAAAAATAATTCATCAAAAACAAACCAAAAAACCATGTGCTCTAAAAGCAGTTATGCATTTATTACACATTTTATGCCAGACATCATACTATTGGCCCTCATAACAATACTTCTGGGGAAGATAAGAAGATATTATCTCCATTTTACTCATGGAAATAAGAAATCAGAAAGGTGAAGACGTGTCAAAATTGGCAGAGTTTCAAATGTGTTCTTTTTCTATCTCTTTGCATCACCTCTTACAAAATTCCCTCTTAGCATAAAAGAAAAGAAAGTGTCTCAGTTTTCTCTATCTCTTTGCTGGTGCAAAGATTATCCACTGAATAATACTACAATAAACATACTTTTTATCAACTGCAAAAATTTACCATCATATAATATTAGCATCTGTTTTTGAACTGTCTTCAAATTGAGACAAATTACTTTTCCATGTCCCACATCTGTACTTTTTCTTAAAAACAATGGTTTTCCCTTGAATTGCCTCTGAAATGTGAAATTTAATTATAGTTGTTAAATAATGCTAAACCATCATGATGTTTTACATGATGGCAAAGTGATCTGAAAGAGAGAAAAAATAATTTTTAATTTAAAGTTTTAAGAAAGCTTCAATAGTGACAGTAATATGATAGCAACTGTAGTTTCTCTACTTTTATATGTAATACCTGGCATTTAACAAATATTTTAGATATGTCAATAAATTGAAATACGGTACTAAAATCCCAAACTATGGGGCTGGGGATAGAGCTCAGTTGGTAGAGTGCTTGCCTCAAAGGCCCTGGGATCAATCTCCAGCACTGCAAAAAAAAACCAAAAAACAAAAAACAAAAAACAAAAAACAAAAACAAAAACAAAAACAAAAAATAAAAAAAACTATATATATAATAATAAATAAATAAATAAATAAATAAATAAAATTCCAAACAAAAGCAAATAATAACTAAGGTGTAAGTCAACTGGGTATTAGAATTAGAAGATATATGCTTTAAAATATATGTAATATATACATTCAAAAATAGAGGAGGCATATAGAAAATAGATGAGAAGATAGGTAATTTCACCAAAAGTTAGAACCCATAAAAACTAAAAAGTAGAAATTCTAAAGATGAAGAATATAACTGAAACAAGTAACTTCTTAATAGCTGTGAAACTGCTAAACAGCAGCTGTTTAGATGCAACGAACAAGATTAGTGAATTGGAAGACAGGCCAATAGAATCAATCCAACTGAGAATCCCTGAGGAAAAAATAGTTTTGAAAACAGATAAAATGCAAGAGATGTTTGGGCCACACTTGGAATGTTCATTGTATATATAGCCAGAATCAGAAAAGGAGAGAGAATGTGATTGAAGCAATAATTGAAGAAATAATGACTGAGAATTTTCCAAAACTGATGAAATATAACAGCCCACAGATTGGATTGTGAATCTTAATCAAGACAAGTGGAAAGAGAATCATCTTAATAAAAGTGTTGGAAGTCCAAGACAAAAGGAAAATTTAGATGAAGCAAGGACCAAGGTGCTTTGAGGGTGGATACATTATGCTCAAAGGCATAATAGTTTAAAAAAGATGGACAATAGATTTTTCAACAAAAATGATAAAAATATGGTGTTAATGGAATGATATCTTTAAAGTGCTGAGGAACATAGGATTGCCGAACTTGAATTCTACCCATAGAGTGAAGATGCTTGAAAAATAGAAAGTGAAATAAAGACATTCTCAGAAAAAGAAAAAAATAGTAACTGGAGAATATTTCAGCAACTGACTTGACCTAAAATAAATGCCAAAAGGTATAATTAAAATGACTTCATATGAGAAATTTAGGAAATGAAGAAATAATACAGATGGAAATGATAAAAATGTAGGTATTGATGAACAGTGATTGTTCAAAACAATACAAATAGTATCTGTGATATTTAAAACATATAATGATGTAATATAAAGTTTGAGCATGGAGCAAATGGTATTATATTTTCTAAAGATTAAGAAATATTTGTAAAAATTTAAACATAATAATTTATTTTTATCATAATATATTCTGAATGTGTGTCATCAGCTCTTGTGTAAAGTAGTAGTGAACAAATGAATAAACAAAAATTTGATAGAACTAATAAGAAATAATCAAAAACATATCATATTGATGGAACAAATACCTAGAAAATCCAAATATGTTTAGAAAGAAAAAGAACATAAAACAGGCATATCAAATTGAAAATGAATGAAAATATGATATATATTATCAAAAACATGTCAGTAGTTAAACACAATATAAATGCTGTAAAATCTCCATTTAGATTTTTAGAATCTAAAATTGCTAAATGGAATACAAAACCAAATTCATTGTGTGCTACTTAAAATAGATATGGCCATAATATTACTGTGATGGTCAAAGTAAGGGTCTTGGAGAAGTAATATTTGAACAAAGATGAATTGGACTGAGCAGGAAAATCCCAGGAGAACAGATGAATAGAAGGAACAACCAGAGTTGTGGACCTGAGGAAGGAGTTTCTGGCCTCCTCAAGGAAGACAACAGAGCAGTGTGGAGTTCAGTGGGTGAGCAGAGCCAACCAGAGTGCTAAGAAGAGGCAGGTTAAACAGAGCCTTGTTGATCATTGCAGGGTTTTGACTGTGGGATTTTTGAGTAGACCAATGAAACATTCTAAAAGGATCATTCTGGTGGCTGTGCTGAGAAGTGGAAGCAAGGAGACATATTAGGAAACTATCGCATAATCTCTAAAAGAAATTTAATGTTGGATTGGATCAGGATGGTAGCAAGGAGGTGTTGAGAAGTAATTGGTTCTGGATGTAGTTGAATCTCCATTAAATTGGAAGCAGAGGGATATAGCTACTTGCCATTAACTACAGGTAGAAAGTGTCTATGAATAGCTAGCCTGATGGAGGAAACTTTAAAGCAGAGGCACGATGAAACGTTCAAGAAGTGAAATTCAGCCCATCACTGACTGAAAAATCGCATTCATAAATAACAACAACAAAATCAGATGTGGAAAGTGAAGTATTGGAGAATCCAGGACAACCAGTAAGAGAAGAAACAGAAATGTCCACAAATGACTAATGACTAATGGTTATATTCCTGGTGCTTTTTTTTTTTTTTTTTTTTTTTTTGAGCATTCTTCCTTTGAAGCTAGGTATTGATGTGATGATGTGAGGATATTACTGCTCAAAACAAAATTTTCAATGGTGAACATCATGGGTGAAGAACTCAGGGACAAAAAGCATTAAAATATAAATATGTCACTTAACCCAAACTAATAGATTTATAAATAATTATTAGTTCCCTTCTTTTTTGTTACACATTTTAGCAGCATATTGACTATTTAAACATGCTGTTTAAAAAATTCATACAGTACAATAAGTAATGATCAATGATACATTGGAAAAGAACACTTACATAAATTACTCTTTCTTCTCTGCCTGCATCTGTAACAAACAAAATTCTTTGTATCATATATAACAGACTTTCTATTTTTCTAAAACAATAATCCACATTTATTTTTTTCCCTGTAAAAACCAATATTCTCTCATGTGCATCAATTAGTGAATCTGAGGGACAATTCAATGTCACCATCAAGATTAATGGTCCTGTGATTTCTAAGACAAGATGTACTTTAAAGTCTTATTGATTGAATTGCTCTTAGCATCTTGTCAAGGAATGTAAATATCTGCTGTAGGATATTCTTCTGTTCTGACAAGGGACTGGGTTATGCATTTACATTAATAGGTGGTCACTTGATCTCAGGGGCCCTCAAGTAATTTTCTTTGTAAAAATCTAGTACTTGATCAAAAAATGTCAACTTCTACAAAATTTGAAATCAGAGTTTGTTTTAGGATTCTCAGATTAACAATATAAAGTAGAGTCAGGGCTGCTGGGTCTTGTTCTTCTTGGTATCCTAGAACCTTTTTACATTAACAGGCTCAAAATTGACACCTATGATGTTCTCATTGAATTTAAACTACTGAGTGCTTGTCACCCTGTAAAGATGCATATAGTTTTTCACTTATTCCTTTATTTTGGGGGGTAGATCATGAGATATGAGTTTAAAGACAAAAACATTTCCAGATGAAAACTATTGATACTATATTGTATTTTATAGAATTAACAAGAGTAGAGCTTTGATTATAAAATTTCTCATGTTATTGAGCCTTATGGGAAAATCCGCAGATACAAAAATTTGCATAAGGACATTTTAAAAATGAAATGTTTGTGTTAAATAAAAACAATAGGCAACTTATTAAGTGGTGAGTTTTGAGTGAAAAAAGTAGAAACTTTTTTGTATAGAAAGAATATCATATGTAATGAAGCAAATCCTACTGTTTTAAGAATGAGATAACTTTTACTGGGCTGTCTCTTTCCTAACAAGTATGATTTTAAAATGAAGTAACTTCTATATTTATAAAACAAATAAAAATAAAGAAATCTATAGTGATGCACTTATAAAAAATTGCTTAAGTTTATGTCTAGTACATAGCATTGAGAAAACTAGTTTTGAAGTCATACACAATGAAAAACTTTGCAATTTGAAATCATGTTTGAGAAAGTGGAAGCTATAATTCTTACTGAAAAGTCTGAGCCATTTAGGTGATTTTTGACACAGAAAAACACTTTCTATTTCCAACATGTAGAAAGCTTCAGATGAGGATTTTTTGGACATAATACTCCATTTATATATATTCATAATTTATTAATATGCTGCAGCACATTAACATATATTTATTTATTTATTTTGGTACCAGGAATTGAATTCAGGGGCACTTGACCGCTGAGCCACATCCCCAGCCCTGGTTTTTATTTTATTTAGAGACAGGGTCTCACTGAGTTGCTTAGCACCTCACTTTTGCTGAGGCTGACTTTAAACTCACAATCCTCCTATCTTGGTCACCTGAGCTGTTGGGATTACAGGTGTGCACCACTGACCCCTGTTCCACATATATCTTAACTTTGTATTTTCCAATGAAATGAGACCCTAAGTATTCTTCTAACCCTGAGAATGGTCAGATTATAATATTCCTAACATAATCTAAGAAAAAAATCCTAAGAACCTGTGACCTAAGTCATATATACAGTGTTTTCTACAGGTCACAGGTGGCTGAAAATGGAGTGAACATCCCCCTTTCTTTCCATGGTTCCTGCTTTAGTACAAATGCTTTTCTCAGTTCCATTTTGTTTTTTTCTTCTCCTGAACAAAATTACCAAAATACCCAGTTTCTAAACCGTGGCCATGTCACGAGCTGGTCCCGTTTGCCTACTCCATTTTACCCTTCAGTACCACCCCAGTCCCTTAATAGGATCTCCCAGTTCTCTCATCCTGAGACATCCTAGGATCCTCTCCTGCTCACTCTTCACTGCTGCAGCATATTAATAAACTATAAATATATGCTCCTTCTAGTTCCTTTCTTATGCTATTTTGTAACCATTTTAGTGTTACCCCAAAACCCAAATGCATAGCAAAAACCATACTTTTCTGGGAAATAAACGTTACAGCAATCCTTTCAATGTTACTTATTTACGTGAACATATCCTGTCAAACTTTGACAAAAAGAAGTTAGATAGTTCTGACAGGAATTGTAACTGACTTTTCAATTCTCAACAAATGTTTAAAGATATGCTGAGAAGACATCTGGGATGAAATTTTTAGAAGTGCTACAGAATGTAGAATGGGTCAGAAGTATGGAGACAGATTAATGTTCAGATTTTCAGGGAGGAGAATGTTAGTATGTTCTCAGAAGCAATCTGGGGAACTTGATGTTGATTCTTATGTGTGAGGTTCAGTGGGTGGCTGATTGGTAGAATTTGGAGCTGTTCAAGAAAAAACTATGCCATCCTAGGGCCTCAAAAGAGTAGACTGAAAACAGGAGAGATTCATAAGCCAGTGAGTTGGTTACTAGAAACTCACTGATCAGAACTCAGGGGCAAAGTCACCAGTGTAGCACATCAGTGTTTGACTAGGACTCCTCTGCCTTCTCTGTGGTCACCAACTGTCTGGGGAATGGGTAGAGCTGACCATCAGTCTCAGCATAGAAGAACCTGCAATTCCGTTGGATGAACATCCTCGCTTATGTCCTGTGGGTACTAGAGTTCGTCTTGAGTTTTATATATCAGATACTAATGAAAATAAGGGGAATTTTTAATAGAACTAAGAACTCAAATTCTCTATGCATAATAAATGCAGTATTATTCAAGTCATAGTCATTTATCTCCATCAGATACAAGACAAACAAATGAGGAAGACAAAGTAAAACATTTGGTGGATGAAAGTACTTTTTAAAAATATTTATTTCTCACCATAAATTTGCTCCCATTTTTGCTAATGTGTGTGTGTGCGCACATGGGCGTGTACTTTATTCTTCTATAAACAACAAGTTAGAGCCCAGAGTTAACTTCTATGATGACCCCATACAGTATTGAGCACAAAAATCAAATAGCAAAAAAGGATTCCGAGTGAAATAAAAATTTAATGTGCTTTTTTTTCGGTCTTTAACCGTGGTTATTACAATTCAGCTAACAGTTGTGCTTATGAATAAAACTAACTCCCATCAGTCGCCTGTTGCCACATTTCTTTTCATCTTTTTCTCTTTTGCATTCACTTTTTTATTCCGTGGTTTTCTTCTTAAGTAGTGGTTGGCATTTTCAGATTGAAGTTCCCAGATGCCTTTCCTCCAGGCAGAAAATATTGTGGAAGGGAATGCAAACTATTTCCAATAAAAGTTGTGTAGGTGTGGAAGCCTTAAAGAGAATGACATTTTCTACATTCCACAGGGGAAGCCTTATGTACATTTGATATTAAGGTGTTGAGAAACACATTTCCTCGTATTCTGTGGCTTCTCAGACCATATGGACTTGTTCTGACCAAATAACAGGCAGCTTATAGTCCCTACATGTAAACTTGATAGACAGGAATAACAGTCCCTAGTCACTTAGCAAGTATTCCATCCTAGGCTTATTGTGAGACAGACCCTCTTCTCAGCTCTGGAGGCAGAATACTAACGTCTGTCTTCAAGACTCAGTCTAGAGATCCACTGGAGATTAGATATCTATAATTTTTCTGTGTGTTGTTGTAGGCACCCACCGTGGTATAACAAAGCCCAGGAAGGAAGGTCAGGGGAGCTATCTGAAGCAAATTGCATTTAGATCAAGACATTTCGAGGTGAAATTCTTTTCAAGCATATAATTGTTGTGGGGTCCGGTTATTGATGTGTAATGAGACCACCAGAAACTAAAGTAGGAAAAAAGTTTATTTTGGGGAAAGAGAAAAAAGGGAAGAAAAAGAAAACAGACTGACATGTCAGGACCACTACTCCAAGTGGGAAGTAGTAGTAGGGAATGACTTCAGCAAGCTGGTTTTTAAAGTGAAAACCGTAAAAATAATCCTGGCACACTTACAATAGAAGCCTTTTTCCTTGTTTTTTTTCCTTGTCCCCCAAGAAGAGCAAGCAGCCAGCTCCAGTTTCTCTATTTCAGGCTGCACCTGGCGGGTTAGCAGGACGAGCTAGGTTGGGGGGAGCTAGACTACCCATGTCTGAAACCGGCAGCTTCTTGGGCCTCCAAAGGGATGGTTTGCTTCACAGAAATGGTCACAATGTCCTTAACTCATGGCCACATTATTTGATCTCGGGTACTGTCCTTGCATTTAGCACAGTCAGTACAACTCAAAGATTTTATTCAGACTCATTTCGGTTTGGTCAATCCTAACTAGATATATTTGTTTTATATCAGAGGGTCTCTACCTTTTTAAAAGGGGGTCTCTACTCTTTTACTATGATAAAATCCCAACATTATTCTGTTTTTTGCATACTTTACAATTTAAGTTTTTCAAAGTTTGGGAGAAGGAAGCAGCACAATCATTCCCTTTTATCCAGTGAGACAAATCGAATATTACAGAGATTAAGTAACTCATCCAAGATCACAAAGCCCATTCAGGACAAACCTGGGTTTCAAGTTTAGGTGACCTGACTATAGGACTCATCATCACTTTATTCTATCTTCTCACTCATTGGAGGAATTATGTTTAATAAGTCTTGAAAAATAGAGTTGATTTTTTTCCCTCATAACAATTCTGGTGGATATGTTAATATAAATATTCTCTTACATATAAAGCCCTGAGGCTTATGTTCATAATGTGACTATAACATTTTACAAAGGCAAAATATGTCTTTATTACAGTGCAGTAAATACCTCTCCCAAGGTATTCTTTTAAAAACCATGTCTCAATATTGGCAAATGAAAATATATTAAATGCAAAATTGAAGTTCCGGTGTTCTTATCAAAATTACCATCTGTATACACTGACAAAAGGGACGTTGGGATTGCCCCAAATCAATCCCTGAAGCAACGTCTATTCATTGCCAAAATTTCTGGCATTTTAATCAACAATAAAGTTAAAGTTCAATGTGATAGAAAAATGGTATTTATTCACTATCACATATGCAAAACAACTTTTGTTATTGACTCAGCAAAATCCATTTAAACTAGTCTATTTGATGTTTTTGGTCTGTTAGTTTACACCTTATGTAGACTTAACACGATCTTCCAGTACATCAGATCATATATTCTGACTTGATAACTTGACTCAGTTTTTGTTCATTTTTATTTGTTTAATTATTGGTATGCTGTGAGATTTCTATTTGAGACTTTTTGCAAGAATTTCGCTAGGGAAAACTAGAATATGGACTGTATCATTTAGGATGGTTTTGCATTAAGAAAAAAAGGAAGTGACAGACCAACTTCAAATGATTTAAGTTATAAGAATTAACATAATCCATAAAGAGAAAGTTTTGAATTAGAATCGACTGAGGAATCATTACTTCACTGACTGAAAAATATTACTAAGGTTGCTGGGGCTTCCCAACCCTCTTCTGCACCACTGTCTGTTTTCGCAGACTCCTCCATGGCCACAAGTTTGCTGTGACAATTCTAGGCATCACTTGTTATGATTCTCAGCAGAACTGGTATCTCTTGGTGTGACTTCTTTATGATAAAGAAAATCCTTGGTAGAAGTTTTCCAGTAGACTTTCTTTCAGACTTTTCTTCCATTGGTCAGAAGTGGGTATGCATGTTGTCAACTTTGGTCTTGTTCGTTCTCAGATTGATTCCACCCTAATCTATTGTGTATCTCCGCAGGGCTTGACCACTGTGGGCTGTTTCTTAGACTCCTGGAACATGGGGGTTTTGATGGGTTTAGTTAAAGTTAGGTAGTGGTGGGAGGTTGGTTAATGAGCAGAAGAGAGAAACTCAGGAAAACTCTCTGTCAGCTGGTTGTCTCTGTTCTTCTAACACATGCTAGACTAGAGAACAGTGAGTCCAGATTTTGCAGATAATTCATGTCTATACTGTGAGTGTTGAATCCTCCCCAAGTTCATGTTGAAATTCTAATCTCCAAAGGTGATACTATTAGCACTGAGACCTATGGAGGGCCATTAAATTGTGAGAATAGAGCCTCATAAGTGGAATTAGCACCAGTATAAATGTCTAGAGAAACCCTTTGCTCCTTCCAAATTGTGAGGATAAAGTGAAAGACAGCTGTCTAGAAAGTTGACCCTCACCAGACACCAAATCTCTCAGTGTAACTTACTGACTTCCAAAACTTTGAACACTAAAGTTCTCTTGTTTATAATTCAACCAGTCTATGGTATTTTGTTATAACAACTGAAGCAGACTGACCCCAGACCACTGGTCTCTGGTCAAACTTTCTGTTTCTTTTGTCTTGTCAGCTTAGGGATTGGTAGACTTGAGTTTTCTCAATCCTTCCATTGCTTGTACAAAAACATTACCTGCATTAAATTTCCTTTGTTTCAAATAGTTGTGTTTAGGTTTTTCCAGGTACATTCTGCATGAGGCACATGCCTATTAGCAAACTAATTGTTACCAAAGAGAATAGGGTCTCCAAGATTAGCTGCAACCTTAAGGGTTTACCCCTGAAGTGCAGATAACAATTCCCCATAGATATGGATAACTTCGGAAGATTGAGTTGTTTACATGGAAGAAAGTAGGCAGTTTGAGCTTAACAGATAATAGAGTATCTCCTCTATTTTCTTTCTAAGATTCTAGGTATGTAGTGGAGAAAAAAATCCAAACCCTTATATATACTTGTCAGTAAATTAGTATAAAATTCACAAGGAATAATTATTTTAAGAGATGACTACAAAAGAAATTAAAAAGTTTGCAGTTGGTTCCTGTATATATTTCCTACCATAACAAAACACCATAGACTAGGTGGTTTAAACAATAACATTTATTTTCTCATAGGTGTAGGGGTCAGAACTCCAAGTTCAAGTTCAAGGTTATAGCTGATTCAGTTGCTGGTAAGGTCTCTTTGTGGTTTGCATGTAGTGCATTCTCTCTGTGTCTTCATGTGGCCTTAGTGTGTGGAGAGAGAAAGCAGAGTTAGCACTCTGGTTTTTCTTCTATTAAGAACACTAATTCTGTTAGATTATGGTCACACCTTTATTATCTCACTAACCTTAAATATCTCTTTTAGGCCTTGTTTATACAGTTTTTCATCTCTGTGACCAAAAGACCCAATTAAAAAAAAAAAAAAAAAAAAAAAAAAAACAGAGAAGGAAAAGTTTATTTTGACTAATCATTTCAGAAGTTCAGTCCATGGTCAGTTGACCCCATAGCTCTGAGCCATAGCGATGCAGAATATATCATGGCTAAAGGGTATAGCAGAGGAAAGAGTCTCAGTTTATATCAACCAGGAAACACACACACACACACACACACACACACACACACACACACACACTCACGCCCAGAGAGAGAGAGAGAGAGAGAGAGAGAGAGAGAGAGAGAGAGAGAAAGGGAGAGAGAGAGAGAGAAATCACCAGGGACAAAATATAAACTCCAAAGGCATGCCCCTAGAGATCAACTTCCTCCAGCAACACTCTGTCTACAGTTACCACCCAGTTAATCCATATCAGTGGGTTGATCCACTGATTAGGTTAAAGAGTTCATAACCTAAAAATTTCACTACTGAACATTTCTTGCATTGTCTCACATATGGGCTTTGGGGGACACCTCACAACCATAAGAGATCCTATGTCATATTGGAAGTTAGGGCTCAAGATATGAATTTTGGGAAGATGTTATTTAATCTATGGAAGTCCTAGAACAGGTTTGACATATATGATTGTGTTTGGTAATTTTCTTTAGCCACTTTGCATGTCAATTTTCTATTCTTTGAAGTAGGGATCCTGACATTTGAACTGGAAAGAAAGGGGCTATATGAGGGAAAATTTGGGTAGCCATTAGACTCTTATTGATGTGTTTGATTAGATTTTGCATACTGTGCCCCTAGGAAAAAATACCTTATTTTCTTTGATTTGGTATAGTTGAGGGTTGTATTACCATTTGGATACTTATTTTATTTTCCTTGTCTTGATTATGTTAGTTTTTCCTGACTTATGGATTGATGCCTTTTCAATGACATAATGAGGTTGTTATGGGGTGTAACTTAAGAACAGACTGATCACCACTGAGAAATCCAAATTTGAGAGTCTTTATTAAGCCGACTGACTGACAGTCTCACACAATACCCCCAAAAATGGCTTTTGGGAGAATAGCTCCAACCACAGAGTTGTAGGGGTTCTTATACCAAAAATCACATCAATCGTAAGTATCTGTTGCTGTGATTCGAAATTACACATTAACATCTTGAGATCATCTACAGAGGGGGAAGTGGGTCAAAATGACCCTTACCTAGGTACAAACTAAAGAATGGTTGCTAACATCCACACAATCACTGTTCACATGGTACATTGTTTAGGAGTAACATCCACACAATCACTGTTCACATGGTATTGTTTAGGAGTAATAGGAATCAAAAGAGAGCAATTCTTTACATAGGAATTATCATTCTGTATTGTTAAACATGTCACACTAAGTAACTGATGATGGATACAGAGGTGGAGTGTTCCCATGGGAGAAACTTATTTCCTACATAACATGGAGTCTTAGAGCAAAATGGAGTCTGTTTAGTCATTTCCCTTAGAGTCTGGCCTATAACATTCTCATGGAGCCAGATCTGTCAGCCCATCACAAGGTCTGAATTAAGCTTTGAGATAGAGATACTGAATGTCCTATCTCCAGAATAAAGTTGGGGAGGAGAGACAGTGGTTTTTCTCTGCTGACTAAATGAAAACACCAATTTGAAGGATTTAAATTTCACATTAATTAGTGTGAAGAATTAACCACTTTTCCCTAAATGTTGTGAATATTATTCTAAGTCCTTGTTCTACACCAAATGTAAGAGTTAAAAAGGGGAAGTTTAGAAATGCTGGGTTTTTTTATTGTTGTTGTTTTGCTTTGTTTTTGTTTTTGTTTTGGGGTTTAAGTAAAAGTTTCTTAATAAGAAAGCTAAACATCTTATTAAAACAAGAAAGAGAAACCAAATACCAAAATAAAAGTTAAATGTTCAGAAAGTAGCAGGATTTGAAGGTGCAGGCATGAGTAATGGGAAATTGGATTGTGTTAACTGGAAGCTGTAGCTGAGAATATGCTGGGAAGCAGAAAGATATTTAAAAAGATGCAAAACCTCCAAGTTTCAAAGGACACAAACAAAACATTAGGAAACACTATTAGTCTCCAGCACCAGGGAGAATGTGTATGAAGGGGGTGAGTTTAGGAAAAGTCCTAAGGAGATGTGCAGTAGAACACCAAATATGCTTGGTAACAGGGAGTTAAAGGCACATAGGTTGCTATGATCTAGAAATAAGCCTTCCATCTGGAACCAAGTCAGAGGATGAGAATTATCCCTAAGGAAAGAGATAAAGTCCTGTGAAAAGAGTTCATTAATGGAGTAGATGAAACTATAAAAACATATAAATTAATTAGTAAAACCAAATTTGCTAGATTACTGATATTCATGTTTATTCCTTCCTTACTATTCTGCTAGCATAACACATTTTTAGCTAGAGTTCTGACTGAGACTATAAAGCAAAAGAAAACTGTCGACTTCTTATAAATCAAAATAAAAATCCCAAGGTACATATAATTTTGCCACCTTTTAAAGATGAGACAATTGACAAGAACTTAACAGTAGTCACCCCAAATAGCAGGAAGCAAACTTTGTAAGACTAGCATTGGATTCTGCAGTTAGGACTTCCCTCATTCCTTTTCCTAGTGGCGAAGGAACTTTGAAACCACATGGGGAACCCTTGCAGTGAGACTCAGACATTGGGCTCTCACACAGCAGTACTCATTTCTGTTGTTTCAGTCCACTGAGAATGGAGCAATTTGTTTCTTGACAAATGATTTAAAAATGCAGGAAAGGAAAATATCTTTCAGTGGTGTTTACTGCATATAGAAATATCTCTATGGTAACAGTGTAGAATGAACGATGATAGCATAAACATTTTTATTTTGTAGTAGGTTCAGATTTCATAAGCCATAAGTTCCCAATGTACAAACAAAACCTGACTTTCCTGCTTTAGATTTCATCAACTCTCATTCAGTCTGATGCCAGAAAACTGGGGGAGGTCATGGGGAAGAGAGAGGTCCATTCTGTCTTCTCTCAGACTCTAGTAGTCATGCCAGCCTGGCCCATGGACACCTCCGCTGCTTCTCACTCAGGCTTATGTCTTGTCTCCCATACTTGGTCTGCATGCTGCATGCGACTTTTTCCTGTGGCAGGAGAAAAGACACATCCCACTTTTGCTCTCCCTTTTCCCCTCTCTTTTCCTTATATTTTAGGAGAAATAGGCAAAGTTTGGCTGCCCTTTCAGGTTTCCCTGGGCTGTTAGAAAATCTGATGGTTCAACCACAGGTACTCTTTGTGATCAATCACAGTTCACCACCAACTCTGATAGTGAGGGAAATTTTCAAGAATTTTAGTGAATCCAGAAACAACTACCTTCTACTTTTGATTTTTCAAAATTTTTTTTTTGTGCTGCCAACTCTAGTATTAATCTTGGGCATCAGAGGGCAGGGTGCATGGTGCTTTTGGAGAATTTTTTTTTTTTTTTAATCTAGTCTCAAATGTAGAGCATTTGTGCAGGGCATGAAAATACTTCTAATGTTTTAAAAAGTTCCTAAAACTCAGAATTTGAGAACTTTGTTCTTTGTGCAGAATAGCTGTACCCTTTCATATAAATCCAGTTTCATATATGGTACCCAGATATAAGAGAATTACAGGTATAGACAGTGTTTCATCTTACCGTAATATTTTGATTTCAGTTGGAACAAAACCTCTGCTTCTTGATCTCTATTTCATGGAACACAGCTCTTAGGATGTATACATTTCTAGGTAAGCATGAATTCTTCCTTTGTCAATCACAGATAACCTAATATACTGTGTAGTAGGTCATTATTTTATTTCATTGGGACATTTGGTTGCTTATTGGTTCATTTTTTATTGCTGTCCAAGGACCTTCTGCAATAACATAATTTGGAATATTTGTTAAAAATTAAAATGCAAGATTAACATAGGTTCATTGAACAAAAACCATTGGGACCAGGCCTGGGCGTCTGCATATTTGCTGCCTCCAAGTGATTCTTATATTAGTCAAATGAGAGAAAGATTGATGCAGAATTAGATTAGGCTGGATTTTTTTCCCCCTTGAGATGACAGTTCCAACAGGAACATGCATAATTCGCGGTATTTCTTTATGAAAAAAAAAGAAAGAAAGAAAGAAAAAGTGTCTAATACTTAATCATCTGCTGAGAAAGTCCTTAACATTTTATTTATGTTTCATGTTTTTCTAAAGATAACTGTATTATATCTAATAGGAATTAAATTTAATTTGAAAATCTAGACTTATGCCACTTTGATGCTCTTTAAACAGATGAAATTCTGGTTTGTGGTAGTAACTATACAATACAATCTCGTTACATTTTGGAAAAAATGTTTATGCTTTATGGAAGGACTATCTTAAATACACACATACACACACACACACACACACAAAGGTCTCTTACACCTGAAATATGCATCATCTCTTGGGTCAGAAGAAAAATAACATGAGGATACAAATCTATATTTTGTGGTACAATGTCGTGCTTTCATTACTGACAAGTGAAATACATTGTATTCATTTCCAAGAGCAGCCATCGCAAATTACCACAAATCTGGAGACTTAAAATAAATAAATGTTTTATTACTTCAGAGTTTCAGAGGCCAGAAGTTCATATCAAGGTGTTCACTGAACTGCACTCTCTGTGAAAGCTATAGGAAAAAGAAAAACCCTCTTTGTCTCTTGGTTTCTGCTGGCTTCTGTCAGTCCTTGGCTCAGCCTTCATAACCCCTGACTGCTGTCTTTGCCTGTCCATCTCCTTCTTCTTCCCTGTCTGTGTCTTCTCCTCTGCTGTGCTGTGCCTGAAAGGAAGGCTTGTCATTAGGTTTAAGGTCTGTTCTGATAACCCAGGGAGATCTCATCTTGAGATCCTTAATTTACATGTCTATAAAGACACTTACCAAAGAAGTAAGCTCTTGTTCCTGGGTTTCAAGGGTGATGATGTGAACTGTCTGTAGCAGTCACCATTCAATCCTCTACATACATTGCATACTTTAAATTTGTGTATCTGTAAATTCCCCCCAGAATGGCTATATGTGCTATTTCCATTCCTCCCACCCTGGCTTGTGGCAGAGTAGTTAATGAGGAACTAATGGTCCAAGGAAGAGAAAAAACAGCAGGAAAAAGAAGGATTAGATTCTCCTGTCTGTTCTCATAAGGGCTGACTTTTATCTTTTTCCTAGACCTCTTTCAGAACTTGTCGTCCAGGGAATGGAAATCCATCTTTTAAACTTAGAATGTAGAGTAATGTGGAGTAAGCAAGCCTGGGGGAATAAATTTTGTTTTTAAGAGAATTTTTTTGCCCTCTTGCCTATCGAAGGCATCTTGAATAACTATTCATCTGCCAGCCTATAGGAGCCGCTCCAAAGCCACATCCACAGATTTCCAGGCACATCATTAACTTGAATCATTTCTTAGTATTAAAAAAAAAAAAAAAAAAAAAAAAAAGGAAAATGAAAACTGATTAATTCAAAAATAAGATAGCATATCCTGTTCTGTAGAATTGAATTTAATGGAAATGCAAAATTTCCTGTAAGCAAGATGCTAATCCAGGAAGAAATGGAGTTGAAGATCTTGGATATTTGCTGATGGTTCTGAATAGTCCTTTCTACTTGAGGAGCAGTTTTTAGAATTTGCTGCAGATTCATCCAAATGGTTTGGGTAACACAAAAGTTTGAATAATGCTACAAAAAGATGTTTACCTAAGTATGTAGTGAAAAGGAGTTGTAGATTTGAATCCCTATAGGGGTCTCAAGCTGCTGTCTTTGTTTTTCTAGCATATGGTTCTAAATCTGTGTGTGTAGAAGAAGAAAATCTGAATGGTCTCAGAAGCTTTATGTTTTCATGTCACAAGACAAGACAAAGAACTCTATTTGCCTGATTTCTAGAATAAACACCTCATGAATCAGACATTTTCTTATTTTCTCTACCTGATGAATATGAGCCCTAGCATCTACCTTTGTATACAACTGATATTAGAGGCCATGGTTAAAAATTCAGTATAAGCTGTAGTAGTATTCTGACAAGAGAAATAAAAATTGCACATGCAACAGGTTAGACATTAAAGTAAGGTATGACCTAGATGTTCTGATATCACTTTAAGGGCATCAATCACACCTCAATCTAGAAAGGTTGTTACCTTTACATGGACACATGAGCAGGAAGATTTTGAAATATCTTCAACATCAAATCTAAGGAATATTGTATATAGATTTTACTGTTTAGAACAATGCCTTAGAAAAATTTCCTTGTGAAATCTTCTTACTCCCTATATGCAATATTAATATTATATATTAATATATATTAATAGTACACATATTAATGTATATATATGTTGGAGGGGCAGTTATTGGGAATTGAAATCAGGGGCACTTGACCACTGAGTTACATCCCTAGTCCTATTTTGTATTTTATTTAGAGACAGGGTCTCACTGAGTTGCTTATCACCTCACTCTTGCTGAGGCTGACTTTGAACTCGAAATCCTCCTGCCTCAGCCTCTGGAGCTGCTGGGATTACAGGTTTACAGGCATGTACCACTGTGCTCAACTACAATATTAAAATATTTTTAAACTCAAAATATTAATTGCAAGCCTCTAGTCTCCTGTGTCTTCAAAATGCTTTTCTTGGGGTGAAATGGCATTGTTAGAATTATCACAACAGAGAACAGATTTCTAAAATTCTCTAGTCATGTAATTTTTACTTTGGGAAAATGAAATGAAAGCATCCTAATTGAACAGTGAGCATGAAATTCTGAATCATATATTATAATTCATATGACAAAGTTATGAAATTGGATTGGGTCATTTGAGATGACAGCCTTCATTTTATATAATTTATCTTTTTATATCCTCAAATTATTTAATGTGCTAATTTTTGCTTAATTTTCTGCCACTCTAATCAGTTTGTTACATTCTAATCATTATAGTTTAAAAATAAAAAAAGTAAATCTATTCATGACAAAAACTATCTTATAGATATGGGTTGATTTGATATTTTATATGTTGATTTTCAATTGCCTTGGCTGTCTTTTTTCAAAGTAAACGTTATGTGCCTTCAATGAATATTTGGCCTTGAATATATATTGCAGAATATGTTCTTCTAACTTCTTAAATATTCTTTCATTAATACTTTTTATCATAAAAATAGTGAATCAATTATTCCAACAAAGCATCATATTTTTTCTTTTCGTGTTACATACGTTCAAGTCTGAAAGACTGAATTACTTTACAAGTTTTGAATGATCTCAAAAGAATATTCTAGAGGCTTTTAAAAAATTTAACCTTTTTCATTTTCATAAATAGTTTTCTCCAGGCAAGGACAAATAATGAAACCCTTAATCTGTGGAACTCTGCAGGGGGTGACTTTTTCTCAAGAGAAATGTTACATCTTTTGAGCATCAAAACTACAAAGGCCACTGAAAAGAAATTTTTGTGGGAGTAGCAGAAAGGGAGTGGAACTCCTTTTAATAAATAAATAGCATGAAAACTGTTAAAGATATTCTAATACCTCAAATTACAAGGTGATATTATTTGGTGTTCTAAAGTTAGGTTGCATTAATTGGAACAGTGTTTGCTAATAGTAACTGCCATTTAATGTGCTTGAATCTTATTTCCATACTGTTTAATTATGAATAAAACTTTTTCAAGACCTTCTTGAGTATTTCCAGAACTCTCTAGCTCATGCATTTTAAATAATCTTTCTACTCATTAGCTCATGAGATGACAATATTTGCAAAAAGAAGGAGGGAAAACTGAAAATATGGGAATAAAGTCTTAAGTTCAAAGCAAAACAATTTCAATGATCCATTGAAGAAAAGTGAATATTAAATGAAGTTCTTTATTTCTTTATATGTTTTGCTGTGCTTTTGAAAAACCAGTAACAGTGCTTTTATATAAATAAGTTGAGATATTGCTCCTTATGAGCAAAAGGCCATGAATAATTCTTGTTATCCTTCTTAGATTTCTCTTTGTTCACAAATTCTTGAAAACAAGAAATAAAACTGTAATGGTTTGGGAAGGTGTCATTTCTTTGGCATTTTTAAATATTGTCTACTATATTATTGTATATCTAACTGCAGATTGGATGTCTAACATCAGCAGTTATTTGGGTTTTAGTCACCTGTGGACTTCTTTAAAACAATAGAAATGGTAATATAGGCTATTTCTCCTAAACTCCAGTCTCCATATGTTCTGCTCTCAATCCTATCTCATTATTATTAGGAATCCAAATCTCAGACTTACATCCTACTTCTTACTTTATCTAAGAATAAACTTGCATTGGGGTTAAATTTAAAAACATATTTACTTTGTTCAGGGGATTGTCTATAACCCAAAGCATCTTTGCAGAGAGGCCCTTGAATCCTCATGCCAAAGGGGTCAAGTACTGAAGTAATGTTATGACTGTGGCAGTTTCTATTGGACTGTCTCCTTAGAAGAAATCATCCAACATGCTGTGTAGACATATTAAGAGTAGGAGACCAACAGTGGCGTAAGTTTGGTCCTTTTGGACGGGTTGAAATTTTTGACTGGCAGGGCTATCCAAACAATGTGAGAAAGAGAGGGAGATGTCAAGTCCTTAAGGTGTTATAATCACATAAATATATTAAACACTTGACTTTGTGTTTGACTTTGCCTTCTTACTTCATTATCATATCAAGTAAGTCCCAAACACACTAAAACTCCAAATATTTTGCCTCTAAGTATGACAAATTGCATACATACTCCCAGTATGTGTATGTATCTGTGCTGAAGAGTCATAAATGGGAGAGTTTATCTGAAGAACTGAGATACAATAGATATCATCTACCAAGGAGAACTGTGGTTTTTTATTGTAATTCTGAAGAACGTTTTATATGATACTTAATTCCTTACTATGTGATAAAGATGGGTTGAGAATGGATTTTAGAAAGACATTTGGGAAGGGATATTTTTGAGATTGCTGTCATTTCTGTTACAGAGGAAGAATTAAAATCAATGAATTTCAGGGATTTGGGGTTGATAATCATATCTCTTATTACTTCCTTATACTTAGAAACAATTGATACATAGATGTTAGATCAAAAGGTAGTGACTCAATGGAATATTACTCATCGTTTAAGAAGAATGAAATTATGGCATTTGCCAATAAATGAATGGAACTGGAGGATATCTTGTTAAGTGAAATAAACCAATCCCCCCAAACCAAAGGTCAAATATTCTTTCTGATATGTGATGCTAACTCACAATAAGGGGAGGGAAAAAGGAAGAATAGAAGTTCATTGGATTAGACAAGGGGGAATGAAGGGAAGGGAGGGAGGATGGAAATAGGAAAAACAGCAGAATGAATCAGATATAACTTTCCTATATTCACATATCAATACATGACTAGTGTAACTCCACATCATGTACAACCACAAGAATGGGAAGTAATACTCCTTGTATGTATAACATGTCAAATCATACTCTACAGTCATGTAATCTAAAAATTTAAAAAGTTAGTGGTTACAGTATTAACTAAAACTTTGTTGAAGAATATGTTATATTTTTTTACTGTCTTTGGTTTTCCTAGTGCTTCCTCATCTGTGCAGATTTTGCAATAATCCATCAGAGGAAGAACTTGAGACTATAGAGAAAAAATAATTCCAAGCGAATATCACTTGTTATCTTATGAATACTTGAAGAAAACTTGATATTTATCCTTAATTTTATTCTGAATAGCCTGCAATATTTTGCTCTGTTTAGAACACCCAAAGTAAAATGTGAAGAAAATGAAATTAAAAGTACTTTGATAGTGTCTTTATTCAGAAACGTTTATTTGAGAGTTAAGTTTATGAAGCACTGAACAGAGATATCCTATACATGTATGCTAATGAATAGTACTGTGCTGTCAATATTGCTAATCCACATATTAGGTACAAAATTATAGATTCAGCAGAAAACGTATATAAAGTTTCATACAGCAAACTGTAAACAAAGTGGAAATTGTTGGCCACTTAACATAGTGCTGATAGGTCCCCCTTTCATTAGGATTCATCTTTAAACATGCAAGGACTTAAGTTAAATCAATATATATATTTTTATTCCCGACTTCAACCTATGTTTAGCCAAGCAAAATGGCAAGGGAATAGTTACAAGATAAATTGTATGTCTTTACTTTGTTACAGGCTATTTGTCACTATAATGTATTGAAATCAAAAGAGCCATCTTTGATATCATTCTTCAACAATGCGTTCACTTTTGTCACTATTCTGCGCGTTGTATTTGTTTAAAAAACAAACACGTTTTAGAGGATCTATCTTTGAAACATTTAAAATGAACTATCATAGCACTTGGGTTTTATCACAATGCATCTGCTTTTTTTTTAACATAAATGTCATATGTCTACATACATATTTTAACATAAGTTCAAAAATAATGGTTCCATAGATGGTTTTGGCTAGAGAAATTGTGGTTTTCCTCTTTCTTTTAAATCCCTTTTTATAAAGGGATTCATGATAATTTGGGGACAGATATATCAACTAACTGGGAAAATTAAAAAATTTCAATTCTATGACTTTTTAAAATGTAGAGGTGACTTCCAAGGTGAGTGTTTGTGTTTGGTAGCATGTAATATTTGCCCATGGTAAACAGATTTATTGGAGCTATGCTAAGGTAACATCTGGGAAAGCGGATGGTATGCAGTATTTAAATACCTTGATTTCTTATTCACCATTATTTATGAGAGAAATTTGACATCCTCTGTTCTCAGAGGTTTAATGGAATCCCTTGAACAGCTGCATAGGCACAAGAAAGAGTTGGAAGCAGCTTATATAAGGAATAAAGGAATACACAAAAGTTTTAAATTACGAAGATAAGCTAAGTGAGATGCTTAAAAAGAATAATGGAAAAGAGCAGCTCTTACCAGTTAACTTGGAAAACAAAAAGACATTAAAAAATCACTTTAAAAATTCTTGCCTTCACTTGGAAGGTCCCCTATATTCTTGCTGTTGTGTAGGGCAAAACCTGGCTTAAGTGACCAGGTGACCAGTGTTTTAATATTAGGACTGTCTGAAAGCTACATCCAGAATTCAGTTGTATTCTTCCATTCACGTGCTCACTTCTTAGCAATTAAGGACTTTTATTTCTGATAATTTAGTGATGTCAAGGGTAATTCCTAAAAACTAATAAAGTGCTGCAAATGTAGAGACTACCTAAGGAAAAGGAGGCTGGACAAGAGCAAAAACAGCCTTCAGAACTTGGCAATAGAAGTCACGTGCAGTGACACATGTCTGTGATCCCTGTGCTCGGGAGGCTGAGGCAGGAGGATGGCACCTTCATTCAAAGGCAGCTTTAGCAACTTAGCAAGGCCATAAGCACTTCAGTGAGACCCTGTCTCTAAATAAAAAAAATAAAAAGTGTTGGGGATGTAGCTCAGCTGTTAAGCACCACTGGGTGCAATCCCTGGTACCAAAATGGAAAAAAAAAAAGAACTTGGCAATATCGTAATAATGAATTTAAGCCCCAAAGTTCTGTCAATCTAAAAGACTTTCAGAGGAATGTGACTGTTCTAGGAGAAAAGGGACAAGGTACAAAAAGTAATGTGATTTCACTTTATTGAGGCTCAAGGTTTTAGCTCACAGGATGTTTATCTGAACATTATAGAAATATGGTTTAGAACAAAGAGCTCTGAGGTTAAAGCACAAGTGAGTGAAAAGGAAATAAAATGTAAAAGGTTTTTCTAAACAATTTAGCCATAGGGGAGTAACTAAAATTCAGCAAGCATTTTTTTTATGATGGTGACATTTTCTTATTTGTTCTATTAACTAAAAACTCAGATGAAATCATGTATATTATGCTTATTAACTATGAAAACATTACCACCTTGGTAACTAATTTGCTGAAATAGAGTCATAAATATAGTGATGATATAACTGCAGGAGAATCTACTTGAAAAAATAAATTGAGGAATGTAAGTTCAGTAAAATTAGTTTTCAAAGAAGTGAGGTGGAAGATGATCACATAACAAATACGGAGAAGCAAGATAATAGAAATTATAGGCAACAGTGTAAAAAAATAACTCTTGTTTTCAGCATGGATCACACAGCTCCTACCCCAGACACAGGACTTTTGAAAATAATATATCAAAAATAACTCTAATCAGAAGGAAAAAAAACTCAACAGGAGACATTTGGCAAGAGTCAGAGTGTATTCATTTTACTAGGTGTTCAATTTTAACTTGGTGATTTACTGGAAGTGTGAACAACTTCAAAGGGCACAGAAAAGAGAAATAAAGAGTAGAAAATGGGTCAATAGGGGAAGGAAATTTTACTTGGAAAAAAATGAAAGTAGCACTTAAGAAGTGGAATGAAATGACCCTATAAAGTCACACAGCACACAGGAAAAAAATGAAAGTAGCACTTAAGAAGTGGAATGAAATGACCCTATAAAGTCACACAGCACACACCATGGCTAGCCACACATGTTGGTCTCTGAAGGAGACTCATGTGGTTTTTAAAGTAGCAGAAATGACTGTGGAATTCTGTTTGGAATATATTGTTTCCTAATTTTCCAGAATGAAACTCAATGTCTCATAAGCACCATCCAGCATAAAGCACATTCCAACTTAGTACTCCTGATTATCTTTCAAAATGCAATGTCTATTCCAGGACAGAAAATAAAGTTGCTGTATTTCTCTGGGACTGAACTTGAAAGTAAGTAATGAAGGCTCTGCTCTACATCCCTCAAGAGACACATGGTCTCTCCTTTTCCACTGTTCTTGGTTTTTCTCTCTGACTTATTTGCTTCATTGCGGGAGTGTCTGGAATTCCATCCAGTGCTTGACAAAGATCCTCTGGACGATGATTGCAAAGGCTCATCCTAAAAGGAATTGCCGGATGTTTTGCTCCGGAGCATGGTGTTTTTTCTGCTGTGTTTTTCTGATAATATATTACTCATTTCAGTCTGAATGGATTGCTTAAGGGGATGAGGGGAATACAACAAAAATTCCAAAAAATATTACCTACAATCTGAAAAACAATGGGTCTTTACCACTAACAAAATTAAAAATAATTTTGCAACCGTGCAATGAGTCTCTGAAAGCCTCTGGAGAAAATAGTTATAGATCTGTCTTTGTTTCCAACAGGCTGGTTAAATTTTAACAATGGTTTTGTTTATGTGTGGTGGTGAGGTAAGAGAATAAGGTTCCAAAACATTCCTTCCTTCCTACAAAGGATATGTCACCCCTATAATAAATGTTGGCACACAATAAC
This sequence comes from Sciurus carolinensis, assembly GCF_902686445.1. Classification (NCBI taxonomy): domain Eukaryota; kingdom Metazoa; phylum Chordata; class Mammalia; order Rodentia; family Sciuridae; genus Sciurus; species Sciurus carolinensis. The sequence goes on from NC_062216.1 coordinate 25,090,452, forward strand.
CATTGGGACCGCTGTCCTCCTGTAACCCTTAACTCAGCAATTTAGATATTAACCAGAGGGACCTAATAGAAATGGTCACATGAGATTACTTGTCTATCAGTTTAACCGCGAGAATAATAAGAATAGTCTTAGGTCACATAGAGTTTAGATATTAAGGAAATAAACATTGTATTAGCTCATCAACATAGTTAGATATTCTTAAAACAATTGTGATTAGGTAAGGATGATCTGTAAGGTTGTTGTTTTCTGCCTATGCTTTGGAAACTTATTAATATTAACCACAAGACTGCCATTATAGCCTGAAGAAAAATGTATATAAACCCAGCCCTCTCCAAAATAAAGTGGGATTGATTGCACCAGAACTAGAGTCTGTGTCTTTCATTCTCCATCCATCGCCGATGCTGTCTCCCTGCGCCCCATTTACCTGTGTGGAACCCATGGACTCCTGCTAGGGCTGGACCCTGGCACTTCATTCTCTCACTGTTTACAAGCTCCCTCAGTTTCCTCTTCCTGTAAACCATATGGATGACTCTCTTTGTCCTCCATGCATGCTAGTGTTTTGGGTATAGGACTCCACACACTGATGTTACTGTATATGTCTTTAGGTATATTTTTTAAACACTGTAATTAACTTTTATTTTTAAATTTTATTGTGTTATCTCTTGTAATTACATTTCTTAAAACAGAATGTGATTTATTTGGGGTTCCAATTGGCTGGTTCTGCCTGAGTAAGTTTCCTCTCTGGATTTAATCAGTAGTTGCCAGAGTTAGACAGTAGAGTTGGATGCTGGATCTGTCTTAGCTCAGTCAGCAAATTCTGATTATGAGACAAAAGAACAATCTATAAGTAGAAAACACTGAACAATTGCTGCAGTGGGCACTCTCTTATTTCTTAAAAACTGATATTGACTCAGATAATTTGTAGGCATTAAATTGAGCATTGGGAATAAATGCTCAATTTATTTAATTGGGGAGGTAAGAAACACATCATCCCCATTTAATAGAATCAGATCGATCAGAAATTTACACAGGAAAAGTCACATCCAATGGTGTTAGTGCTAACATTCCAGAGTAGTGCTTAAGAAATTTTGAGAGTAAGATATTTTATTAATAATTTTATTATAATGATGTCTCAGTTACAGAACATGCTATTGAATTTTCTTTCTTTTGATATTTTCCCTAGAGTGGATTGTGCTCAACATGTTTAGAGAGGTATTTTTCCCCTGGAGTTTCAGATAGTGGTTCAAGCCAAGAAGAATGTGTTAAGATTCTTAGAAAACAGCATGGACTGTTTGAATTGCAGTTATTCCTAGTTTAAAAGGTACCAGAAAATTTTTAAGAGATTATAGCTGAAACTTTTGGGTATTAAATTTATCAAATTTTACTGTAAATTAAAGGTTTGTTCATAGAAAGATAGGTTTGTGACAGTCATGTTTTTATTTATAGAAACATAATTGTAATAACAATATAATATTACTACACAATAATATTAATAATAATAATGATAAGTGATGTTTATTGAGCTGTTGCTTTATGGCAAAGACTGTTGTGGGAACTCAACAAGGATCAAGTCATTTAATTTTCAGAAAAATGCCATGAGTTATTAATGAATGTTATGGTCATTTTAAAATTAACACTGATAACTGAAGCAGGGTGGTCTGAAGTAAAGTGGCAAACTCATATCTCTATCACAGGGTAGGCCACAGTTTGAGCCCATCAGTCTGACTATAGATCCACTAAAATTTTTAGTAATTTACAGTCATACACATAAGAACACATTATCATGAGACTTTCAACTCAGTACTGCAATTGATGCTTTGTAATTCCTTTTATCAGTGGTTTTGGTGGTAGCCCATGGAATGTGACTCACAAGGAGAGTAAAACCTGTTGTGTTTTCCTCTAAAATTCCATAAAGAAGATAGTGCTTTCTGAAGGCATGATTTACTGCAGATGCCTTTATGGAAGTGTCTTTAAAATGGTCTATAAGCATGTAAAATTAGTATTGTGTTATGTATCAATGCTCTTTATCTGCAAATTTATGATATGAACAGCTTACCTAAAAGTACATTTTATTTTAAAGCACTATGATAAAATAAACCATTCTACAAACTGAGTGATTCTTATTTTTTCTTTCTTTGTGTATGTGTGTGTGTGTGTGTGTGTGTGTGTGTGTGTGTGTTTCAAAAGACTCCCTTCTTTTTATTTATTTTGCTAAAACAATTTTGTGGTATGGTGTGCCTTTTTAAAATTCCCGTGATTTGATAAATACACTACTCATTAATTAACATTTGTTTTTAGAACACCTGTTTTTTTCAGTCCATAAAATCCTTATTATTAAATTACTACTTTTAAAACTGTTGTAAAGTTAATTACTAACTTACTTGCTCAGTTCTTAAGAGAACTTGAGAATGGTAACTATGTATATGGAGATGGACCAGATGGTGCTACTTATTGATAGTGACATGATGATGATATTTCCATAGAAATGGTGGAGAAGAATTCAAAATTAAGGGTAATAAGCAAAGAAGAGAGCAGTATTATGTGTTTTAAAGAAGAGTGCATTCACGCATCATTTTAATTTTAAAAAGATATAATATTTTAATTTGTTAAGATGGTCATGACTGAAAAAGATGAAGCTATTTTGTTCTAAAGAATCATTACGGTGAAAAAAGTAGTTGATCTGAGTTTCATTGTTTGAGTATGTTGACATTTACCAATGCCATAATTTAGTGATGTGTGATATTTTGAGATCTGTAGAGGACTGAAGGAATCATTCAGAATTTATTTTTTATCCTTTACCTATGTGATTTTATGAAACATCTTAGATGTGTGACTTGGGTCCCACCAAGGAAACAATTTGGATTTGTAGTTAAGAAATGAGAGTAGGAGCCAAAAGTGGGAGAAATGATCTTCCAACAAGTGGGGTGGCAGACACATCTTATATCTTAGGGATGAGGGAGCTGAAGACTCTTGTGGTTGGGCCCAAGTATTATAGGCAGGGGGCAGTGAAGGCAGATAAGGGTTCACCAGAGCAGCTCTGTGGAGCAGGTGTGCACTGTTCTGGCTGCCAATCCCTGGAGCCTGACTCACAGGTGTTGTGAGCAAGGTGATTACATTTAGTGAATTTTTCTTCTACATCAAGTTGATTAACTGGATTTTGTCTTCCATAACTAAAACTCTGAATAATGCAATGGTTAATGTTCCCTAGTTTATCCACTAATATAATATTCTTCTTATTAGAAGTAGCTATTTTAGTTCTTTACCCCTGTGTCATCCTTTCTGTGGAAGTACCTATTAAAAATTATTTCATAGAGGAGATAGTTTAAATGTTCCACAGAGCTTTGTGGAACATTTGTCTGTACTTTGTAAAATGGGCATAATTCAGGTTTTATAGGCAGGATTTGGGAGTTTATAGGAAATCTCAAACTCCAGAGCCCTTTAGTTTCTCTATTGGTCATTTAGTTTATCTTGCCAAGTCTGGGCAAAAAATAAGCCTGAGATTTCTGAACTATTTTTAAGATAAGAACTTCAGAAATGTTGAAAGCAATGGAAAACAATTGTGCCTAAATTCATAAAATTATTTTAAAGCAAAAAAATTGAGCCCAATGTAATTGATGTTTGTCACATCATTAACAATGGTCAGAGCTGAATGCAAGGACTTCTAGAGCTTTTGTCCCATGCTCTTTCCATTTCACCATATTTCATCACCATATTTCAACCTTCACGAAAATGCACATGATCTTTGTTCCCTGTGCTATTGCTGCTGACTCCTTTAAGAACAGATCAGAACAGATCAGGTTCAGGCTTCCTGTATTTGCTCTCACTGCTTCTACCCTACCTCCTGAAAAATCCAACCCTGTGAATTAATTCATTTCATTTATCTCTCCAAGTTCTGCTGCCAGGAGAAAGATAGCTACACAGTTTACCTAATAGAATTGTAAACTATTTCCAATGTTTGTCCACTGTGAGTGTTGAGTAACTTCAGTATCCTCATACCTTAGCCTCCTTCTGTCTGGTAATCATGCAAACTTATTCTCCTAAGTGGAGAAATCTATTCTCTGTCTCTCCACCCTTTTTGTTAGCCATCAGTCCAATCTTTTCTGAATACTGAGAAAACAGGACCCTTGTCTATTTTAAAGCACAACATCCTTTCTCTACTGGTTTATTCATTTGACACATATTTACTGTGAATGTCTACTAGATGCCTGATAGTGTTCCAGGCTCTAATGATACCCCCTTAGATAAAACGGACATTTCTGTTCTCAGGAAGTTCATTTCCCATTAAGAAAGACAAACAGTGCATCCACTAAGTGCATGAATATGGCAAGGGTTGGGGAAATATTGAAGCAGAACGAGGGACACATTCTGTGACTGGGGTAGGAAACATCACATCAAATAGCATCAGAGAATCATTGGGAAGTTGACCATTGATCAAAGATATGAAGAAGATTAAAGACGGTGTGGACATAGTGAAGATGTTGAGAGAGAGAGAGGAGTTTACAAAATTGTGTTGAATGGATAGTGAAATGACTTAGTGAATGTAGGAGGACATGACATAGGATTCCCACTGAGGACCCAGTCAAGAATTGTGGGTATACATTTAAAGTAAGGCAAACTAAAATGTTTTGGGATGTGTGTGCATGGGTATGTCCACATTCACATTCCATTCTGCAGGTTCAGATGTGTGGAGCACACAGAAGTTTGGATTAAACCAGAACTGTGGCATAATGCAGCAAAAGAAGATAAAAACAATTGAGAATATGATTGTAATGATGGCCCATGAAATTTACACTGAGTACAGAGGGAAGAAAGGCATAATCTGCAGGTGAGGACAGTGAGAAGCAGGGAAACACTGAGAGTGTGTCTCAGTGGACTCAAATAATTATTGAAAACTTTGTTAGTAACACTGATCAACATTATGTTCCAGAATATATTCTTAAACACTGAATATATTCTGGGACATAATGCTAAATGCTTTAAGTGGATTATCCCTTTTAAGCTTTGCTTCAGTCATATAAGGTAGATATCATGGCATGATCCTCATTCTGCAAAGGAGGAAATTGAAAGGGCAGTTAAAATGGGAGTAATAATAATGCTGGCCCTCTCTACTGCACAGGATCAATCACCCTGAGATAAAATGTCTTTCAAATGTTTGAAACCTGTAATCTACTCTATCGATATAATTACTTACTATTTCAATAGTCAGGGAACTTGAGCGTCCACAGTATAGAATCCAATTAAATGGCTAAAGGCAGCATAGGGAGGAGTCTTCAGGATCCTCAAACAAGTCTGAAAATACCTGTGGATTTAGGGACATGTTTTCATTCCTATGCTCAGTAGTCTAATCTTCATACACATTAAAAAAAGCAGCACAGAGTATGGATACAAGGAAAATTAGAATATTTAATTTCTCGTAGCTTACTGTTTTTCTTCAAAAGATAATAGATTTCCATATCTCATTTCATAGACTTTAAAACCAGCTTTTAACTAGAATTTCAGTACGTATCAGCTCAATTGCAGAAATAAGCAAGCATGATCTACTTCTGAATAAGTGTCCAATGGTAGAATATGCATTCATCAGTGAGTACAGAAAGTCTAATATGATCATCAAAGACTGAATTAAACAGTTTCTCTAAATTAGACCCTGGAAGGAGGAAAATAAAACTCATCACATGGACTCATAAAATTAAACTATAAGCTGATAAAGAGCTGTCTCCACCTTGGCTATCCTTTCTAACCATCATTTGTAATCTATCTGTTTAACTTAAGAAAAATGAGTCCATATCCCGTGTCCAGCGCACCTTGCTGAGAAGACATTACCAGAGATTGAATGATTTAAGTGTTGCCTCTGGGATTCAAAGCCCTTAGGCCCCAGATATCCCAGTTGTCACTGCAGAGGATAGAATAGCCAGGGCTGCAGTTCTCTGATAGTTATTTTCTACCGTCTTCTCTATTTTGAGTTAGTGGACATTGTATAGTCACTAGTTTGAGTAACTTCTCTAAATTGCCCTTGTAATTGGTGGCTTTAAAAAGGAGTTTTAAAAATAACTGGATATGGCAGCCAAACTAACCTCCCTCCATGAGTATTTAAAAGATGACAGTGGAAAAGTGAGAAGAGCTTTATTCTGTGATCGTGTGTGCCACATTAAATCAGGGCAAGAAAGCAGCAAGCATCATCAGAGGCATCTAATCCATTCCCATGGTAACCAAGGACCATCAGTTATACTTTATTTCTTGGTACTTCTCCCAAAAGAGGTTGTCACTTTTAATTGATGTAAGTGATAGAGCCTTCCTGAACTCTACTGGGGAGTTAGTTCTAGGCTAACGTTTTTTCTCAACCTCATTTCATCCCAACTGCACTTAGGAAAGACAGCAAAACCTTATTTTTATTTACTTCTTTCTTTTCTTTAACACATCTCCCCAGAAATTCTGCAACTCTCTAGAAGATTTGGCTTTAAACTATTTGAGGCCAAGAGTAAAAATATATTAAAATATAATGTACTATGATCCTTGAAGACTGTGTATCCTATGTAAGCCATGACTTCCTTAGAGATACCCTCGCTTTATCCTGACCCTCATTTTCATTTCTTTGCTCCAGAGTTGCTTTGTCTTGTTTCCAAACTTCACCAAACCATGAATAAACACCTCATTAGAAAAAAAAAAAAATGGGAAGATGATATGAACAGGCAATTTTCAGACGAGGACTCTTAAAAATTCATTAGTAATCAGAGAAATACAGTTTAAAACCACTACTAGACAGTGACATCTTCTTAGACAGCCTGAATGATGTCAAGGGTGAAAAGGATGTGCTGCTATAGGATTTTTATTCATCACTGGTGGGAGTGAAGATGTTTCCATCCATCCTAGAAACCAATGTGGCAGAACATAGTCAAGCTGATTACATGTGTCTTCAAAGATGCAACAAATTATATTCTAGACATATATCTCCAATAAATTATTTTAAAGGTGCATAAAGGAATTTGAAAGAGGGTGGTCACCAGAGCAAATGTATGGTGACGGCATTGAAAGTGGTCAGATCCATCAATGGGCAAGTTGAAATCTGGAATGGGGGCTCCCATTAAAAAATATTCTACAGCTATTAGAAACATCCACTTAGAGTAAACCCATACCAACATGAATAAATCTGAAAAACAAACTGTTGTATGAAAAAAGAGTGAGGTAGATAATACCATTTAAATAAATTGAATCTATACTCAAAATAAAATTGAGACAAGTCCCGGAGCCAGTGGAGAGCTCCGACCCGCAGGCAGCCTCTGGGACCAGGGCAGGGCAGTCAGAGAATTCTCCAGGCGGCCCTGACCCCTCCGGCCGCAAGCTCTTTCCACAGGGTGATCCAAGATGGCGGACTAGAGGGTGACTGCATCTCCTGTCCCTCCAGAACCCAGGATGCAAGAAGGGGAGGCATTGAGAGACTCAGACTAAAATAGAGCCACGGGGTGAGTCTACCCCACTGGGTGAAGCTCGGCCTGGGCAGCAGACCCAGATAGGGGCGGCTTATCAGAGCAGGGCAGGGCAGTTAGAGTCTTCCCCAGGTAGCCCTGCTCCCTCTGGCAGCAGGTTTCTTTCACGGCCAGCTTCTCGGAGCAGATCACGCAGTGAGAGCCTTTCCGCACAGAGCCAGCTCATAGCCCTAGAACTTGTAGCGGGCTAGGGGCAGCTTCCTTCGGAGGCACTGCATTATCAAGTTCCACCAAGACTTCAGGCTACTGAAGGCTGGGAGGTGATATACTGGAAACCTACAGGGACACTATAAGCCAATAGAGGAAATCTGCAATATCTCAGAGTCCCACTGATATCTGACCAATATGAGAAAACAAGGGAAGAAAATGTCCCAAACAAACCTAAATACTATATCAATAAAACCCAATGACAGCACAGCAGAAGAAATGTCAGAAAGGAAGTTCAGAATGTACATAATAAAAACAATCAGGGAAGCAAACAAGGAGATTAAAGAGCAAATGCAGGTATTAAATGATCGCACCAATCAACAGTTAAAAGAGCAAATACGGGAAGCAAGAGATCATTTCAATAAAGAGTGAGAGATACTGAAAAAAAAAAAAAAAAACAGAAATCCTTGAAATGAAGGAAACAATAAACCAAGTTAAAAACTCCATAGAAAGCATAATGAATAGGATAGAACACCTGGAAGACAAAACCTCAGATATTGAGGACAAAATATTTAATCTTGAAACAAAGTTGACCAAACAGAGAAGATGTTAAGAAATCATGAACAGAATTTACAAGAATTATGGGATATCATGAAAAGGACAAATTTAAGAATTATTGGGATTGAGGAAGGCACAGAGAAACAAACCAAAGGAATGAACAATCTATTCAATGAAATAATAACAGAAAATTTCCCAAATCTGAAGAATGAGATGGAAAACCAAATACAAGGGGCTTATAGGACTCCAAATATACAAAATTACAACAGACCCACACCAAGGCACATTATTATGAAAATACCAAACTTAAAAAATAAAGACAGAATTTTAAAGGCTGTGAGAGAAAATAATCAACTTATATTCAGGGGGAAACCAATAAGAATATCAGCAGATTTTTCAATCCAGACCCTAAAAGCTAGAAGGGCCTGGAAGAACATTTATCAAGCCCTGAAAGAAAATGGATGCCAACCAAGAATCTTATACCCAGCAAAACTTACTTTCAGATTTGACGACGAAATAAGATCCTTCCATGACAAACAAAAGCTAAAGGAATTTACAAAAGAAAGCCAGCATTACAGAACATTCTCAGCAAAATATTCCATGAGGAAGAGATGAAAAACAATGATGCAAATCAGCAACGGGAAGAACTAGCCTAAAGGAATAGCCACATAAAGAAGAAACCAAATCATGTCAAAAAACAAAAATGAGTCAAATGACTGGGAATACAAATCATATCACAATAATAATCCTGAATGTTAATGGCCTGTATTCATCAATCAAAAGACATAGACTGGCAGATTGGATTAAAAAGAAAAATCTAACAATATGCTGCCTGCAAGAGACTCATCTCATAGAAAGAGATACCCATAGACTAAAGGTGAAAGGATGGGAAAAAACATACCATGCACATGGATGCAGCAAAAAAGCTGGAGTATCCATCCTCATTTCAGATAATGTGGACTTCAAGCCAAAACTAGTCAGAAGGGATAAAGAAGGACATTTCATAATGCTTATGGGAAGCACAAATCAGCAAGACGTAACAATCAAAAATATCTATGCCCCGAACATTGGCTCATCCATGTACGTCAAACAAATCCTTCTCAATTCCAGAAATCAAATAGACCACAACACAATAATACTAGGCGATTTTAACACATCTCTCTCACCACTGGATAGATCTACCAAACAAAAATAGAATAAAGAAACCATAGACCTCAATAACACAATCAAAAATTTAGACTTAACTGACATATATAGAATATACCATCCAACAAAGAACGAATACACTTTCTTCTCAGCAGCACATGGATCCTTCTCTAAAATAGACCATATTTTATGCCACAAAGCTACTGTCAGCAAATACAAGAAGGTAGAGATACTACCTTGTACTCTATCAGATCATAATGGATTGAAATTAGAAATAAATGACAGAATAAAAAACAGAAACTTCTCCAACACCTGGAGATTAAATAATACACTATTATATGATGAGTGGATAACAGAAGACATCAGGAGGGAAATAAAAACATTCTTAGAAGAAAACGAGAACAAAGACAAATCATATCAAAATTTCTGGGACACGATGAAAGCAGTACTTAGAGGAAGATTTATTTCATGGGGTGCATTCAACAAAAGAAGTAGAAATCAACAAGTAAATGACTTAACAATACAGCTCAAAGCACTAGAAAAAGAAGAGCAGAACAACACCAAAGTCTAGTAGAAGACAGGAAATAGTTAAAATCAGAGCCGAAATCAACGAAATTGAAACAAAAGAAACAATCAGAAAAATTATCAAAAGAAATAGTTGTTTCTTTGAAAAAATAAACAAAATTGATAAACCCTTAGCCACACTAACAAAGAGAAAGAGGGAGAAAACTGAAATTACTAAAATTCGGAATGAACAAGGAAATATCACAACAGACACGAGTGGAATACAAAACGTAATTAGAAGCTATTTTGAAAATCTATACTCCAACAAAACAGAAAACCTCAAAGACATCAACAAGTTTCTAGAGACATATGAATTACCTAAACTGAACGAGGAGGACATACACAACTTAAATAAATCAATTTCAAGCAATGAAAGAGAAGAGGTCATCAAAAGCCTAACAACAAAGAAAAGTCTAGGACCAGATGGGTTCTCAGCTGAGTTCTACAAAACCTTTAAAGAAGAGCTCATTCCAATACTCCTCAAAGTATTCCATGAAATAGAAGAGGAGGGAACCCTCCCAAACTCATTCTATGAAGCCAATATCACCCTGATACCTAAACCAGACAGAGACACATCGAGGAAAGAAAATTTCAGACCAATATCCTTAATGAACATCAACACAAAAATTCTCAACAAAATTTTAGCAAATTGCATACAAAAATATATTAAAAAGATAATGCACCATGATCAAGTGGGTTTTATCCCAGGGATGCAAGGTTGGTTCAACATCTGGAAATCAATAAATGTCATTCACCATATCAACAGACTTAAAGTTAAGAATCACATGATTATTTCAATAGATGCAGAAGAAGCATTCGATAAAATACAGAATCCCTTCATGCTCAAAACACTAGAAAAAATTGGGGTAGTGGGAACATTCCTAAACATTGTAAAGGCCCTCTATGCTAAGCCCATGGCCAATATGATTCTAAATGGTGAAAAACTGAAAGCATTCCCCCTAAAAACTGGAACAAGGCAGGGATGCCCTCTTTCACCGCTTCTATTCAACATCGTCCTTGAGACTCTAGCCACAGCGATTAGACAAACCAAGGAAATTAAAGGGAAATGAATTGGAAAAGAAGAACTCAAACTATCCCTGTTCGCTGATGACATGATTCTATATTTAGAGGAACTAGGAAATTCCACCAGAAAACTTTTAGAACTCATAAGTGAATTCAATAAAGTAGCAGGTTACAAGATCAATGCTCATAAATTCAATGCATTTTTATACATAAGTGATGAATCTTCAGAAAGAGAAATTAGGAGAACTACCCCATTCACAATAGCCTCAAAAAAAATAAAATACTTGGAAATCAATCTCACAAAAAAGGTGAAAGACTTCTACAATGAGAACTACAGAACACTAAAGAAAGAAATTAAAGAAAACCTTAGAAGATGGAAAGTTCTCCCATGTTCTTGGATAGGCAGAATTAATATTGTCAAAATGGCCATACTACCTAAAGTGCTATACAGATTCAATGCAATTCCAATTAAAATCCCAATGATGTACCTTACAGAAATAGAGCAAGCAATTATGAAATTCATCAGGAAGAATAAAAAACCCAGAATAGCTAAAGCAATCCTCAGTAGAAAGAGTGAAGCAGGGGGTATTGCAATACCAGATCTTCAACTCTATTATAAAGCAATAGTAACAAAAACGGCATGGTATTGGAACCAAAATAGACAGGTAGATCAATGGTACAGAATAGAGGACATGGACACAAGCCCAAATAAATACAATTTTCCCATACTAGACAAAGGGGTCAAAAATATGCAATGGAGAAAAGATAGCCTCTTCAACAAATGGTGCTGGGAAAACTGGAAATCCATATGTAACAGAATGAAATTAAACCCCTATCTCTCACCCTACACAAAACTCAACTCATAATGGATCAACGACCTCGGAATCAGACCAGAGACCCTGCATCTTATAGAAGAAAAAGTAGGTTCAAATCTTCTACTTGTTGGCTTAGGATCAGACTTCCTTAAGAGGACCCCCATAGTACAAGAAATAAAAGCAAGAATCAATAACTGGGATAGATTCAAACTGAAAAGCTTTCTCTCAGTAAAGGAAACTCTCAGCAATGTGAAGAGAGAGCCTACAGAGTGGGAGAAAATCTTTGCCACTCATAGTTCAGATAGAGTGCTAATTTCCAGAATCTATAAAGAACTCAAAAAACTCTACACCAACAATACAAATAATCCAATCAACAAAAGGGCTAAGGAAATGAACAGACACTTCACAAAAGAAGATCTAGAAGCAATTGACAGATACATGAAAAAATGTTCAACATCTCTAGTAATAAGAGAAATGCAAATCAAAACTACCGTAAGATTCCATCTCACCCCAATTAGAATGGCGATTATCAAGAACACAAGCAACAATAGGTGTTGGCGAGGATGTGGGGAAAAAGGTACACTCATACATTGCTGGTGGGGTTGCAAATTAGTGCAGCCACTCTGGAAAGCAGTATGGAGATTCCTCAGAAAGCTTGGAATGGAACCACCATTTGACTCAGCTATCCTACTCCTTGGCCCAAAGGACTTAAAATCAGCATACTACAGAGATACCGCCACATCAATGTTCATTGCTGCTCAATTCACCATAGCCAGATTGTGGAACCAACCCAGATGTCCTTCAATTGATGAATGTATAAAAAAACTGTGGCATATATATATAATGGAATATTACTCTGCCATGAAGAATGATAAAATTATGGCATTTGCAGGCAAATGGATGAAACTGGAGAATATCATGCTAAGTGAGATAAGCCAATCTCTAAAAACTATAGGATGAATGATCTTGCTGATAAGCGGATGAGGACATATAATGTGGGTTGGGAGGGATTAGCATTAGGGTTAGGATTAGGTTTAGGGTTAGGGTTAAGGAGGGTGGTAAGAATGGAGGAAGGAAGGACTGTATAGAGGGAAAAGAGGGGTGGGAGGAGTGGGGAGGAAGGAAAAAAAATAACAGAATGAATCAAACAACATTACCCTATGTAAATTTATGATTACACAAATGGTATGCCTTGACTCCATGTACAAATAGAGAAACAACATGTATCCCATTTGTTTACAATAAAAAAAAGAAAAGTAAAAAAATAAATAAATAAAACAATAAAATTGAACATTAAAAAAAAAAAAAAACAATAAAAACAAAGATATCCGTTAAGTTCATTACAGTGAGTCCCGAGGGTGAAGGAGAGGAATACATTTGAAGAAGAAGATAACAGGTAAAACAATGTACAGATAAACTAATAATTATAATAATGGTATAGTTATAGGATTTCTTTATGTGGAGTTTGTTCACTCTCTTTGAGATTTGAAAAATAACACAAACTATCCTTACCATTCCAGTAAGCTCTCTACTCAGCCAGCTCTGCATGGGCACTGAATTATCCACATGTCTTTGCATGAATACTGGATTTTATTTCATGCTATCTCAGCTAAAACAATGTTCATTCATTTTCTTTTTATTATAGATTCCTATGCACAGAAATTATTTGAATTTTCTGTCTCCCTCCCATGTTAGTGCCCTGAGTTATGCCTGGGACTTCACTTGATATATGACTTTTGAATTGAGGAAAATGAGTCTTTGATTTTCCTATCCAGGAAGTATATAACCTATTTGTCAGAGAGAGTTAGGCCCTCCTGATGAGTTTTGGACTTGTGGCTTCTACTACTATGAGAATAAATATTGCTTTAAAAGTCACCAAATTAGTGATTTTTTTTTTCTAGAAGCCCTAGGAACTACACACACACACACACACTCACACACACACATACATAGATGTGTGTGTGTGTGTGTGTGTGTATATATATATATATATATATATATTAGTAAAAATGAGAAGGCAGTTCCTTGTCTATTATTGTCATGAACAGTGTTGGTAACTTGCCTTTTCGCAATACTGGGAAATGCAATATCTCACAGTAGTTATCTCCCAGTGTCCATAACCAGAAATTGTGGGTTCAGATTATAGCTGTGCTGGATAGTAGCTGTATAATCCTGGTCAACTATTTTAAGTTCTCTGTGCCTCAGTTTTCTCACCTGGTAGTGTGTAATAATAATGGTATTATTATTATTAATGAATGCTAAAAATGGATTAAAGCATTTTATGCTTTCAGAACTCTGCCTAGTGTATAATAAATATTTGTTACTATTTCATGAAGATACAGATCTTCAACACATTTCCTTTTTAATAGAATCTATATGTAAATTGGGTCATAGATATTATACACAGAGTACACAGATAATATAGGCTATATTTAATGCGCTTCAGTGCTTGAAAACTATGCATCACAGTAGACTGTCTTTGAGACGTCACACATCTTCCTACACCCATACTGCACAACCTTTTCCTTCCTTCCTTAGTTACTCTACCTGTGCTCTTCCTAGTGTGCTCCAATTGAAGTATGAAAGAACAAATTTATCATTATTGTGCTTTATTCATTTGGTATTTCCTCTCCCAGAAATAGGTAAGAATTGCTATTTATTATTCTTAAATTTTTTTAATGTAATTCCCATCGACTCTGCTGTACTCAAATTCTTCATAACTTCCCCTTTAATGTGGACAGTGCCTCATTATTAAAGGCTTTTATGAAAACCAATTAATCAAGAACAGCTCATTTCCAACTGATCATTGTTTTGTACAGAATACTCACAAGCCTGAACATGGTTTCAAGATCTGTGAATCCCCTTTGTGCCTCTATTTTTTAAATTCCAAATTTGTTAGGTTTAGCACAGTTGATTCATTCTTGTTTACTTTAGTTCATACAAGGTGTATTTTTTCATTGAGATGAAATTATTGGTACCTTTTTTCCTGTTTTGTCTAGCAATGTCTTCAAAAAGTTTTCATGTCCTTGCATATTGTATTATTCAGTTTTCATATCCATTGGGCTACATTTAAACTTTGCCATCAATAATCTTGCATTTAATATTGACTTCTTTTAGCAAAGTTTATGTAATCTGTTTTTGACTGGCTTCTGTGGGCAGCTATTTCAGCAGTCATTGGCCAAGTTTACTGCTTCCTGCCTTAAATTCATTTCATACAGCTGTACTCCAATTCTCTTTCAAATGGATCAAGATTGTCTTCAAACTAAGAATTCCCCTCTTCAGGATCCCTATCACTGACTATAATATCTATGGCACCCTTTCATCTTTAAAAGTAAAAATAACCCAAAAGCCACCTTAAAATATCTTTTATTTTTTGTCAGCATAAACTCACTCTAAGAACCAGTCCAGCTCTATGAAACTCTTCTTCTTTTCAATTACTGCCACCCCCTTTTGTGTGTGTGGGGGGGTATATTCTCTTTCTGTGTCCTGATCCCACTCTTGGGGATATTCTGTTAGGTCACCTGCTTTCTAAATTCACCCTTTCAACCCTTTTAGAGCTAGCAAGGTAGGACAAAGAAAAGCCATTCAATAGTTTTGCTTCCTAATCTTAACACTTTATTTTTCAAAGGGGTTTCTCACAAATGCTCTCACTTCTTATCAGATCTGAAGGGAAGAGCATCTCACCAGCAGCTCTAAGCACTTGCCAATTAAACCTGTGCTATATTCTGTAATGTTTTGGAGCTCCTTTTGAAGAAGGATCTCTCTGTCTCAGATCTGTTAAATTGTACCCTTTATATTGCCATTTATGCCACAAGGGGTGTCTGACCTTGGGATACATTTTGTGAGTTGAATTTTCATAGCATATATGACTTCAATTTTGAATTTGTCAGT
The DNA here is from genome assembly GCF_902686445.1 of Sciurus carolinensis. Classification (NCBI taxonomy): domain Eukaryota; kingdom Metazoa; phylum Chordata; class Mammalia; order Rodentia; family Sciuridae; genus Sciurus; species Sciurus carolinensis. Next base: position 25,106,077 of record NC_062216.1, read on the forward strand.
TCCTTTTTTCCCAGACAAGAAGTAGGGCAGAAAGGGTATCCTATTTTCTGAAAAGAAAGCTGATATCTAACGTATAATATAGTTTTACAACCTCTCAAGGTTTATGGAAAATACAGAAAAAAAAAAAATCAGGTAACATTTTTGCAAAGGATTCCAGCATGGAAAAAGAGTATGCAGAGTCACTGAAGGCAGCACTTACTTTTAAAATTGTTCTGGACTCCTGGAGCACAGAATGTGTCCTGAAATTAGTGTGTAACATACTGTATATCAGTAATCACTTTCTGTTAGTTGGATAAATTGGTAAAAACGATTCAAAATTTAAACTTTCAGAATAATATGTGACTATTCTATATTTTTGGGGGGTGGTTCTGGGGATTGAATTTAGGGGCATTCAACCACTGAGTCACACCCCAGCCCTATTTTGTATTTTGTTTAGAGACAAGATCTCACTGAGTTGCTTCGAGTCTCGCTTTTGCTGAGGCTGGCTTTGAACTCACAATCCTCCTGCCTCATCCTCCAGTGCCACTGGGATTACAGGTGTGTGCCACTGTGCCCGACTATTCTCCATTCTTGTAAGAAAATATCATCAATCTGTTTTCACGCAGGAGATAAAGTGAAATTAATCTATTAGAAGATAGTGCAGAGACCTTCCTCTACTTTGGGAAAGGTAGAATAGGTGAATTCTTTTACTTATTCCTCCTGCTAAATATAACTAAAACTCCTGGATAATATATGTGAAACAAAGACTATTGAGAGGTTGGGAGAATCAAACAAGATATCTAGGACCTCCAGGATCTAAAAAGGACATGGTGGTTAGTTTCCTGAGTCTACTTTTACCTCACCTAATCTAGATTTGGACCCAACAACCCAGTGAAAGACCCAATGTAAGCTGACTCTTTCAAGTCAAAGGATCAAAAAAGGGGCAGGACAACCTTATAACCATAAAAAGTTTTAGCCAGTAATCACTAGACCGCACAGGAGTAGGGACTTCTTCCCTGTGGGTGGTAGCAGATCTCCTCCCGCAGCAGTGTTTGGAGAGACTTGGACCTCCCCAAACACTTGGTAGTAATGAGGTAGTCTTTACTTCCCCTTTGGGGTGATATCATGGAGATAAAGGGTAAAGTCCGGTCCTGAGGGCCACTCAGCAGTAAGGAATCGACTTCTTCCTCCAGGATGATATCAGAGGAGACAGTGTTGGGAGGTAGAGAGGCATCCTGACCCCCATAGTCAGGGAGCTACAGGGGAGGCTTGGTGGGAAGTCCAGTTGCCACCTCTTCCTTGTAGTGCTGAGCAACTTCCCTACCTTGGCTGTCAGTGGAGGCCAAGTTGGGAAGCTGGGCTTTTATGTTTTTCTCAAAGTAGTGTAGGCATTTCCTTCTCACATGCCAGTTTGGTATCAGAGAAAGGCATATGAAATAGAAAGTTTTAATGAGAGCCAGAATCTGATAGCATAGTACTCGAATATCCATGTTTGAAAAAACATCACTCAGTATTCCAAGAACCAGGAAGATCCCAAACTAAAAGTAGAAGATAATGCTGAGAGCTGTAAGAGTTAGTTGGCAAAGGGTTTGGAGCCACCATCACTAAAAAGTTTTAAGCAGCAATTATGAATACACTCAAAATCAATGTCCAGAGTCCAGAGTCATAGCAAAGGGCTTGGAATTCTATGCCAAAAACATATAATAGAACTGAAAAATACATTAAAATAATTTCAAGAAAACTTAGCAGATGGGCTGATAGGCAGAATGGAGGAGGCAAGTGAAGGAATTATGAAACTGAATGATAGAAAAAAATTTCCCAATAGATAGAAATTCCCCAATCTGAACTATGGACAGATAGATTGAAATAGAAATAATCTTATGGGTAGAGTCTTAGGCAGTTTAGGACCATAACAAAAAATTTAACATTTGTGTCACTGTAGTCCTAGGAAAAGCTAAAAAGCACAGAGCTGAAAAAGCCCTTGAATAAGTAAAGTTGTGAACTTCTCAAACTTGGTAAAAAAACATGAATCCACAGTTTCAAGAGTCTGTTCAAATTTCAAACAGTATATATCCAAACACACACAAACCAACTTCCCAACTTACCTTCTTTGAGGGTAAGTTGTCATTGAACCTTAGATCAGACTTTTTCTCATGAAATCACTCCAAATGCTGCTACTGCTGACAATCACACTATTTTATCTGTATAATAATAATGAGCCAATATTTTAAAGACAATATTCATGTTAACAAAACTTTATGTCATTAACATTTTAATATATCTTTTTTTCTTACAATGCCATCCACACTTTCTTGTTATATTCATGACAAGGATTATGATTCTATGAGTAGAAAAATAACTTTTAAGACTGTCTCATTACTATTGTTCATTTTCGTATGTACCTTTTTTATTGATCCTTTGATTCATTCCCCCAAATGCTCAGAAATGTTATTTAAATTTTTGCTTCCAGAGTATTGAACAAATTGGAAATTCATTACTTTTTTAAAATTTTAGTTTGTTTTTCTTTTTTTTTTTTTTTTTTTTTTTTTTTTGTGGTGCTAGGATTGAACCAGGGCCTCATGCTTGCAAGACAAGCATGCTACCAACTGAGCTATATCCCCACCCCTTATAGTTGTTAATTTAACTGATTGAATGTTTTTTGATATGTGGAAGATGACCTTCAAAATTTAAATTGGGATACCCTATAGTCTATATATTATTTAGCTTTTTGGCAACAATGTAATCTTTTATATACTGATGAGGGTGCAAATTGGAGAAAGACTTAGAATTTTAATAACTTAAAGTCTCTGAAGGAACATTGTGAATAACACTATTTCTTGTTTAACTTAATATATTCCTATGAAATACACCAGTGGGACAAAATGTTGAAGAAACACAAATAAACTTTTAAAGTTGCCAGTGATTTAATTTAACACAAGATTCTTTGGTATTTGCATACACAGATTGTATTATTTATAATTAACTTTCCTAGTCGTGTATTTGCGGCTTTCTAAATCCCTCAGTATCCTTCTGCCTTGTTGAGAAGTTCAGTCACATTTGACAACACCAATCTGGCATTTAAATATGACAAATGGAGACAACCACACTCATTCTTCAAATAACTTATACAAAGTGACATAAAAGGAGAAAAACCACCTTGTGTCTGATGTCACCTCTGCCTGTGGCTCTTATAGATTAGAGGATCCAAGACTGAATATTGAATTGTTTTTGATATGTGAGGAATGAGCTTCAAAATTCAAGTCTGATACTCTGTAGTCTGTGGATTTTGTGGTTTTTGGTAAAACAGTGTTTTTGTCTACCTATGAGGTTGCATTTGGAGAATTGAGAGCAACGGTTTTGTTCTCATTCATTTTCATGTAGTAAAAGGTAAAGAACTAATCTATTTAAACGTTAGACTATTCTAGAAAACATAGTAGTCAATTTGTTTGTTTTGATTATATTCAATTAATCTGTATAACATAGGAAATCTCCAAGTGCTGCTTTTAAAAAGTTTCAATAGCTGAAGTCTAAATCTTTATCTGATGTTCCCTCAGTGTATTATGAGTCCCATTTAATTATAAAGCCATAAACTTGCTCTATAAAAAAAGTTGTTAAAAACACCAAATATAGCCAACCTCCTTCTCCCTGTAATTACATGAATTCTTCTGCTCACACATAGCTCCAACCTTTGGTTGGAATAAGTTGAAAATGTTCCATTTATTCTTTTCACTATAATGATTAGAAGATGTGTTAGCTATCTTTTCTCTTGTTTTCTTTCCGTGTGTGCCTCCTATTAATGCTTGTTTCATTTCAGACACCATTGTAGATTCCAAGGGCCACTTGTAACAGCAAATTTTTTCATGTACATATTGTTCCTAAGTGTTATGAGAAAATATGAAAATTTTATATTCTTAACTTGCTTCACGATAAGATATCTTCATGTCAACAACTACTCAGCCATGAATCCAGATCAAATTGAAAATGTGTCTAGCAAATTAAGAAGCAGATGTATTAACTTCATTCTGTTAAAATCCATTTGATGAGAATGAATATCCAGATTTTCAAGTCCTCTAACTGTTTCAATGACTATTAGTAAGCAGCAGAAAAAATAGTTCAGAGAATTAAATCAAATCTTGGTACCAAAGTTGGAAAAAATGGCAGTCTCAAAGGATGAGGGCTGATACCCACAGACTGTGAATTTAGTGCTAGTTTCTCACTTTTGCACAGGAAGTTCATTATTAAGTACACAGATAATCACACGAAGACAAAGTTTTTTGTTTTTGTTTTTGTTTTTTTTTCGTAACAGGGATTGAACACAGGGTCATTTAACCAGAGTCATATCCCCTGTCCTTTTAAAATTTCTTTTTATTTTGAGACAGGGTCTTACTAAATTACTCAGGGTCTCTCTAAATTGCTGAGGCTGATTTCAAACCTGTGATCCTGTTGCCTCAACCTCCCAGGTCCAGCAAGACAAAGATTCTTTTTTTGGGGGGTGGCAGGGTGGGTACTGGGGATTGAACTCAGGGACAATCAACAACTCAGCCACATTCCCTAGCCCTACTTTTGTATTTTATTTAGAGAAAGGATCTCACTGAGTTGCTTGGCACCTCTGTAAATTGCTGAGGCTGGCTTTGAACTCTCAATCCTACTACCTCAGCCTCCTGAGCTGCTGGGATCACAGGTCCATATCCTGGGAAATGCCTCAGACTTAGGCAAACTGGAAGGTTGGTTTACCTGTTATGATGTAATTATATCCAGTTAAAGCTACTTATTTCAATGTATTTGGATAGAAACAATTATGGTTCAGGATAAATAAGAATATAAAAGGAGTTAAACTTAAAAATATTTGACAAGACAGTCATCAAATTTGTTTCGACTAACCTTTTTTAAGACGTAATCTTTCAATGAAAACCTTTGCTTTGTACATTAAACAATTAAATCTTAAGTTGGAACTAAAATAAACTTATGAAAAACACTTTAGTAAACTAACAAACATTAATTAAAACTTGACTGTGTTCTAAATCCTTTGTTAGGTTTTAAAACAGTAAGATAAATAAAATGCAGTTCTTTTTCTATAGGAGCTTAAACTTCAAGTTTCCAAGTTTCTATGGAAACAACATTGCAATTTTAATATTTAGATAATTGTACATACACTTATATGTTTATAATGTTCATAACTAGTTACAGTTACCAAAAAATGATTGCTTTTGTCAAAAATATACTGAGATACTAATATTTAGTCTTATCTTAAAGAAAAGAGTTCTTTTTTTTGGATTTTAAAGGGAGAGTTATTTGGACCAATTAAATATCAAATTTCAAAAAGTAACAAATATGGTTATTTTTGTATGAAGGAGTCAAATGTACTTCATTGAAGAAAAAGAGCAAAAAGTATGAGGAATGTGTAAACATCTAAGAAACAGCCTAAAGAAATAGCAGATATAAATTTGGTGATTTATCTAGTCTTTTTATAAGATATTTGGTACTTGAATAGTACTAGGTTTTGCAAATAATGCTGAAAAACTTTGGCCAAATTTTTAGACAAGCCCAAATAAAACAATTTTTAATCTTAGACAAATATTTATATTTGAAATAAAGAGAACATATTTTGTAATGGTAGTGACAAGACATCAAAGAAGAATTTGATAAAAAATATGTTTAAAATTTCTCCTTTTGCAATAGGTATGATGTTTTGACAGTGCAATTTTGTCACTTCTCTGCACATGCACAATTTTCTTTCTCACACACACACACATTTACAGTTAAAACTCTTTACTGAATTCTCATTGCTCTAAGGACTAAGATCCATATTGTTATGGTTTGTATATGAGGTGCCCCCCAAAAGCTTACCTGTGAGACAATACAAGAAAGTTTTGGAGGAGAAATAATTGGGTCACATCCTTACTCTAATCAATGAATTAATCCCATTAACTGAGTGGTAACTGGAGACAGATGGGGTGTGACTGGAGGAAGTGGTTCATTGGGGGTGTGGCTATGGGGTATGTATTTTCTATCTGGAGAGTGAAGTTTCTCTCTGCTTCCTAATGGTGTGAGCTGCTTCCCTCTGCCACACTCTTCCGCCATGATGTTCTGCTTCACCTCAAGCCCTAAGGAATACAGCTGGCCTTCTATGGACTAAGACCTCTGAAACTATGAGCCCTCAAATAAACTTTTTCTCCTCTACGATTGTTCTGGTCAGGTCTTTAAGTCATAGCAGTGGAAAAAGCTGACTAAAACACATATCTTACCACATCCTGAGTGCCCTGTATAGTGTTCCACCAGCTTCATCCCATAAAATCCTTATCCTAGTCATATCCGTCTTCTTTTTCCAGGCTCACGTGATATTTTTACATACTGTTCCCTCTTTCTAGAAAGTTCTTAGTGCTATCCTTCATTATCCATATTCCTCTGGTCTTAGCTTCACTTACCAGACCCCCAATCAAGGTCAGGTTTCTTTGTTTTTATGGTCTCATTGAATCATATTCCATTACCTGATACCTCTCACTGTAGGTTTTTGTAGATTCACTAGTGTTTGGTTAATATCTCTTCTGCACTTGTCTGTAAATTTGATGAGGTCAGGGACTGTTTCTGATTTTGTTCACCAATATGAACAAAAATGATTGCCTAGCCCAGTGACTGGCCCTTATTATTTGGATAAATAAATATTTTAAAATTCTGTCTTGCATGCTGGTATTTAAGACATAGTGATTAATTAATAAGGATTGGTCAGGAAGATGAAAGGAAATATCAGGAGAGTGTTAAAATTTTAGAGGTTGATATAATTTGTTCCAGATTCATGACTTCCCTTTTGCTTTATGCAGGTAGATATTTACACTGCCCACTCCACCCCACTAACATAATTGAAGTAATTTAAATAAAAAGTTCTTAAAATGTCCAAAGAGAAGTAGGGAATAAAACATTTTCAAGTAATTCAATAATGTGCATTTGTATGTCATAATAATGGGTATAAAGTAATATTTGCTAATCTGAGAGTGGATGAAGGTCAAAGAAAGTTTCATGGAGGTGGAAAAGCACTACTGAGTCAGGTCGCTCCTGGGCCATCACAGTTAGTTCTACCCTGAGTTTGAAGGAGCCATCTTGAGAGGTAGGATGGGAAGCAGTCACTATTTTGGTCCTTCATTTGTACAGAACTAAGGGAAATCAACTAGGTTCAAAGGTTGTTTCACAATCGGATGAATAGCTGTGTGTGTGTGTGTGTGTGTGCACGCACACATGCATTTTATAAGCAAATAAAATTACTGATTGCACATAAAAATATAACCCAAAACATGTAAATCCTTAAAACAGCACTAATAACAAATTTAGAATACACACTTCTGCATTAGAAAGTTGATCAAATAATTTAGAATTTAAATAATTACTTGAATTCCACACAATGCAGTTTGACTTAAAACACAAAGAAATGAATAAAGTTGAAAGACACTTAAATTCCATGTCCTGGAGGTAAATGATTATCGATGATGATGTTTTTAATAAGTATTACAGATGGAAATTAATAGCTTCCCATAGAATACCATTTCAATGTTAAATTACACAGTAAATCAAAAATTATTTAGGGCTTGTTTAAAATCTCTCTTGGGGAACTTTTAAACTTCTGTAATTTTACAGGTCTTTTGTGAGCAGAGAATACAACTGTTCTGCGTACTCTTTATGGTTCATTCTATCTAGGATTGAAAGGGGCTTTTGCAAATTCAGGTTTTATGTTTAGGGGCCAGGTAAGCTGATAGCTGTTATTTGTAAGCATGAAATTGCTTCTGTTCTCTTTAATATTTTTGTTACTTTTAGTCTTTAAACGACTCTGGTTAATCTCCACAGACCTCCCTCTCTTTCTGTGCTGGGAATTACCCCAGGGCTTTGTGCATGCTAAGCACATGCTCTGCCACCGAGTCCTTTCAAAATGTAAAAGCTTTATGCTCATCAGCCTGGACTGGAGATGAGATGACAATTATTAAAACTAGGTAGTAAGTATGTGAATATGCACCTCTTACTTTTGTATATATGTTTAAAATATTTGGTAGTAAAAGTTGGGAAATACATTAAGATATCCCTTAGCTAAAGGCAGAGTATGAATGTAGTGTGTGTATATGTGTCCCCCTCAGTGGTTCTTAAATGTTTGGGCCAGAGCCTGTCTCTTGTTCTCCTATAGTTTGTGCTTCAGTGATTCTGGATGATGTTAATAAAAGTAACTTTTGTAAGATGAAGTTTTGTTTCAGTAAGATGTGATTAAAATCTCCTGGTTTCATTATTTCAAATCTTTAACTAGTTATTTGGTTCTAAAAGGATATGAAGAGCCAAGTTTACTGTAGAATAATTTTTCTAGCCACATATAAGTCAAAAGTCTTATGAGATCATCTTTACATATTTTGTATCATCCACCAGCACCAAACAGGAGTTTAACCTCTCCTGTTGTGCCATTTCTGTATCCAAAATTGTATCTTAATGGAGCAAACATTCACTAGGAATCAAGAAAACTAGATTTTAGTGTTTCATTGGGCAGAGATCACTGAGAAAAATTCATATTGTTACAAGGAGATTGCATTGTGTTCTTGGCTTTTGTGCTCTCACATGAGACAATTTCAGGAAATACTTAGTAAAAGTATTCCAAAGTTTATCAGAAGAGAAAAAGGAGGCACTCTCAAGTGAGAGAATGGATTCTCCCAGAGAGGAAAGTGACGATGTGCCCTCTTTGTTTCCTACTTTTTTTGAGCCTTAGAGAAGTTTCTAGAGTCTCACCCAAGTACCACCTCTCAATTGTTGACTAACAGTATGATTGCATCAGATAAAAGTCCCTACTGAAATTTTATGATCATTGGTCTTTGCTTTTAATTATTTTGCCTTTCTGAGTTCTGGAATCTTGGTTTAAAGGTTGTAAAAGTCTCCCCTTCAGGGTAACTTGTATTTTTACCAGCAGGAAGGCCCTGATAATGTCTCTGCATAACAGGTTCTTTGGTGCATATGCTATTGACTTAAATAGGTTAGGGCCAGAGTGGCCTAGGGTAAGTGGCCACTTTTCTTTTTCAAAGAAAGCAAGTGTGTGTGTGTGTGTGTGTGTGTGTGTGTGAGAGAGAGAGAGAGAGAGAGAGAGAGAGAGAGAGAGAGAGAGAGAGATGGAGGGCAAGAAGTGGGGTAGCAGCACATAACCCATTACAGGTTCCTACTGTTCCTATCTATCTACTATCTATCATAACCATACTGTTTAGCTTCCTTAAAATCCATGAAATCTAACTATAACTGAATGCAATAGGTTCTCCACTTAGCAAGTATTTTACTCAACTTTTTTGTTGCTGGGAGCAAAACCCTGACAATAGGAGGAAAAGTTTATTTTGACTTAGAGTTTCAGAGATCTCAGTCCATGATTGGCCAACTCCTTAGCTCTGGGTCCCAGGTGAGGGAGAATATCATGATGGAAGGGCATGGAGGAGGTAAGCAGCTCAGCACATTGTAGCAAGGAAGTGGAGAGAGCTCTGCTCACCAGTGACAAAACATAAACCCCAAAGCATGCCCCCAGTGACCTACTTCTTCCAGCCAGACTACTACCTGTCTACAGTTACTGCCCAGCTAATCTACATCAGTGGATTATGCCCTGATCAGGTTAAGGCTCTCAGAACCCAATCAATTTCACCTCTAAAATTTCTTGCATTTTCTCATTTATGAGCTTTTGGGTGACACCTCACATCTGAACCATAATAGTGAGTAAGAAGCCAATGAACACAACCAGAAGATAAAATAATGGAGAAACATTTAACACTTGCAGCAAGTAAGGAAAGTACTGAGGTTATTTACAAAGTCATGTTCTTCCTGAACAAAGAAAGTGTCGAAATTTTATTTGGGGAGTCTACATATAATCAGGTAAGAAAGTATATATAGGGGTTTGCACTTTTCTGATCATGCTCTTTAAGGTCATAGGTCACATGTTCAGAAAGGAAAGAAGGTAGTGCACATCTTTCACAAAGGAAAGATGGCAGACAGGAAAGCATCTTCAGTTTAGTATTATAAGGAATCACTTTTACTCTAGGTTGCCTAAATGAATAAGTCAAAGTTGCTTGATGATCTTGGCTGATTCCTCATAAAATTCTCCAAAAATTTTAACTGAAATAAAAAAGAAGGAGAGAGAGAAAGAGAGAGAGAGAGAGAGAGAGAGAGAGAGAGAGAGAGAGAGAGAGAGAGAGAGAGAGAGAAGAAAGAAAAGAAAGAACAATTCCAAAAGTATGTTAGTCTTTTAAAGGGTCAACAGCTCTTTCCCCCAAAGTGTAGGACTCTTCCCCTAATGGTACCTGTCTCACTTAACAGCTAACATAAATTCATAACTACAGGTTACCTCTCTTATTTATTTCTTATTAACCCATTGCCTTCCCCAAAGGTCTCACATTCCAAACATCCTTTGACCAGAGCCCTGACCAGTATAAACTTTATTCTTCACTGAGAACAAAGGTATGGAGCACAAACTCTTTCAACCCTCCTCCTCTTTATTTATCAAAGTTTTCTGCATCATTCGACTTTTGTTTCAGTTTGTGCTTTTCTGTGACTTTGCTCGCAGATTCTCTGTGTGAACTTCCCAAGCACCATTGATCCACTTGGCCAAGTCCCTGATTTTACTTTAGTCATCCCACGCACGTGTCAATGGTTCTAGCTTTCCTCTGTTCCTGGGGGAGTGAAATCAATGACTCAATCATCTCATTCCCACAGCACCGGTTCAGAGCTCTATTGTAGTGGCGTTTCCTAAAGTGATTATTTTCATGTGCTTAATTGAATGTGCTGCTCCTCCTGCAAAATTAAGAGTGACTTGAGGGAAGCATATCTTTTCCCCTTTGTATCTCTAATTCCAGGGCACAGGGCATGGGATGTGGTAATAGGAACTTAATAAATGTTAACTAGAATTGAAATATTTCTCACCTCTGTCTGAGGATAAAACAAAAACAGTGTTTTCTTCCTCCTGAAAAAAAAAAAAAAGGCTCTATGAATTTTTGACTCCACCTCTCCACATTTAAAAGATTGTCTTTTATTTTTCCTTGTGTACAAGTATTATTCTTCTTCAGAAAATAGATGCCTTTCCTGAGTATGAACAGAAAGGGAAACTTAAAATATAGAATAGATGAGCAAATTTTCCTAGATTTGTAAATGGTAATGGCAGATGTCATGTTCTTTATGTACTGATAATGAACAATGGCACTTCCAAATTGTGTATGAGAGACACAAAACATGCCAAGACACACAGACACCACACACACACGCACACACACACACACACACACACATACACACTTCATTCTTCCCTTACCTGAGTCCTTGCTGCTCCCATTCTCAGCTCCTTTTAGAGCAAGACTATCTTTTTACTGATATTCCTCTGCTAAGGAAAAGTGTAGAAGAGAAACTGGATTTGATTGGTTTATCATCTTAACCTTGTCCTTCAACTGCTTTGCTTTTACTTTATCTATGTGAAAGATTTGAAAATAAAAGAGACTAAAATATTTTTCTGTCTTACTCATGTTTGCAAAAACTAATGATCTATGATTTTATAAAGCTTTACACCAAATATTTCTGCCATGACCTATATTCTTTCTGCTGTGGGGAAAATTTTCCATTGGCTCATTTGCCTTTGAAAACTTGATAACTTCAGTCTGCAAGATGAGCTAACAGAACACAGATTAACAGGCAAAAAGAACAAAAAATTGTAAATATGCATGTCATGGAAGCTAGACACAAAGTTTGAGACTCAAAGAGGGGAAAAGTGGTAAACAGATACAGAGCGAAACAGAGGTATAGGGACTTAGGCTTCTGGGGGGAAAGACATAGCAGAGACCATGGAATTTAGCATAGTGGAGGCAGCCAGTATCAGTTATCTGGTGCTAAAGATGTAGTGGAAACCTCTATCTGATCAGGTGTCAGACCCATACTGCCTTCTTCTGGTAAAAAGAACTTTCCTAGGCAGAAAGGAGGGGATCAGCTAGAAAAGCCTTGGCCTGCATCTACCTTGTACTAATGTGAAGAGATATAAATTTCTTTTGCAAAAGGACAGCTTTTCATGTCATTCTACTGTCTGCAGAGGTCTGCAATTTCTCCAAAATTCCAACTCTAATTACGGTAAAGAAACATATTTGGGGTCAGCTATTTTACTTTCTCACACTGGTTAGACAAGACAGGTGTGGATGCTGAAGTGGAACTGAAATATGTTAATACTTCTTCCTGTTTTCCTCAAAGGCTTAGATCATCGTAAACATAATTTTTAAGAAGCATTTTCCCATTCAAGTACTAACCAGGCCCGACAGAAAGAGAAATTAGGAAAACTACCCCATTCACCATAGCCTCGAAAAAAATAAAATACTTGGGAATCAATCTCACAAAAGAGATGAAAGACCTCTACAATGAGAACTACAGAACACTAAAGAAAGAAATTAAAGAAAACCTTAGAAGATGGAAAGATCTCCCATGTTCTTGGATAGGCAGAATTAATATTGTCAAAATGGCCATACTACCTAAAGTGCTATACAGATTCAATGTAATTCCAATTAAAATCCCAATGATGTACCTTACAGAAATAGAGCAAGCAATTATGAAATTCATCAGGAAGAATAAAAAACCCAGAATAGCTAAAGCAATCCTCAGTAGAAAGAGCGAAGCAGGGGGTATCACAATACCAGATCTTCAACTCTATTACAAAGCAATAGTAACAAAAACGGCATGGTATTGGAACCAAAATAGACAGGTAGATCAATGGTACAGAATAGAGGACATGGACACAAGCCCAAATAAATACAATTTTCCCATACTAGACAAAGGGGTCAAAAATATGCAATGGAGAAAAGATAGCCTCTTCAACAAATGGTGCTGGGAAAACTGGAAATCCATATGTAACAGAATGAAATTAAACCCCTATCTCTCACCCTACACAAAACTCAACTCATAATGGATCAACGATCTTGGAATCAGACCAGAGACCCTGCATCTTATAGAGGAAAAAGTAGGTCCAAACCTTCAACTTGTAGGCTTAGGATCAGACTTCCTTAACAGGACTCCCATAGCACAAGAAATATAAGCAAGAATCAACAACTGGGATAGATTCAAACTAAAAAGCTTTCTCTCAGCAAAGGAAACTCTCAGTAATGTGAAGAGAGAGCCTACAGAGTGGGAGAAAATCTTTGCCACTCATACTTCAGATAGAGTGCTAATTTCCAGAATCTATAAAGAACTCAAAAAACTCTACACCAACAATACAAATAATCCAATCAACAAAAGGGCTAAGGAAATGAATAGACACTTCACAGAAGAAGATCTACAAGCAATCAACAGATATATGAAAAAATGTTCAACATCTCTAGTAACAAGAGAAATGCAAATCAAAACTACCCTAAGATTCCATCTCACCCCAATTAGAATGGCAATTATCAAGAACACAAGCAACAATAGGTGTTGGCGAGGATGTGGGGAAAAAGGTACACTCATACATTGCTGGTGGGGCTGCAAATTAGTGCAGCCACTCTGGAAAGCAGTACGGAGATTCCTCAGAAAGCTTGGAATGGAACCACCATTTGACCCAGCTATCCCACTCCTTGGCCTATACCCAAAGGACTTAAAATCAGCATACTTCAGAGATACAGCCACATCAATGTTCATTGCTGCTCAATTCACCTTAGCCAGATTGTGGAACCAACCTAGATGCCCTTCAGTTGATGAATGGATAAAGAAACTGTGGCATATATATACAATGGAATATTACTCTGCCATGAAGAATGATAAAATTATGGCATTTGCAGGCAAATGGATGAAACTGGAGAATATCATGCTAAGTGAGATAAGCCTATCTCAAAAAACTAAAGGACAAATGATCTTGCTGATAAGCGGATGAGGACATATAATGGGGGCTGGGAGGGGTTAGGGTTAGGGTTAGGTTTAGGGTTAGGGATAAGGAGGGTGGTAAGAATGGAGGAAAGAAGGACTGTATAGAGGGAAAAGAGGGGTGGGAGTGGTGGGGGGGAAGGGAAAAAATAATGAATCAAACAACATTGCCCTATGTAAATTTATGATTACACAAATGATATGCCTTGTCTCCATGTACAAATAGAGAAACAACATGTATTCCATTTGTATACAATAAAAAAAAGAAGCATTTTCTCCTTCTGCCAATGTTATCATATTTATATGATCCTATTTTTTTACCATACTCATGTAAGATAGTTTATATAATTTTAAATCTAACATTTAATAAGCATATGCCATTCAGTGTTCAAAGTATTTCATCTACTACATATTCATTTGTGGCAAAGCTGTGAGATTAGTGGGTGCTCTTTTTATAATTTTATGAGGGCTTTATCTTCATTCTCATTTCACTTTTTTCCTCTCAAAGTCTCCACCTCCTAATGCTATCACACGAGGGTTAAGATTTTGACATAGGAATTTTTTAGAATTTTAAAATTTTAGCAGTATTGAATCTTCAGCAAATTCTTGGATCTGTACTAGGCACATTATTTCATTATTACCAATAGCTAAAATCTGCTGAGCTATTTTTTTGTGCTAAATCTTCTATATGCACAGATTTCTTTAAACCATGCTTTCATTAATAAGATAGACACCATTATTATTCTTATTTGATATAGACTGAATTTTTGTGTCTCCCTAAAATTCATATGTTAAAATCCTAACCCCCTATGTGATGGTATTAGGAGGCGGAGCCTTTGGGAAGTAACAAGGTGTAGATGAGATGGTGAGGATAAAGCCTTCATAAAAAGAACCCAGACCCTCTCTGGCTCTCTTTACCCACATGTGAGGATACGCCAGGAGGAGGGCAATCTTGAATTTGAAAGAAGGGCCTCACCTCAGAACCTGGCCATCCTGGCATCTTGATCTCAGACTTGTAGCCTACAGAACTGTGAGAAATATACTTCTGCTGTGTCTAAAAAAAATAGGTCATAGTACTTTTGTTATAGCAGCCTGAACAGAATAAGAGACTGCTATATACATCCCTAAACTGATGCTAAAACAAACTTTAAAATAGAGATAACAGCTAGTAACAACTTCATGTACTGAATGCATCTGTTTAATTCCAAATCTGGTGTTCGTAAGGGTGCTCTGTGCTCCAGCTCCGCCTTGATGGGGTTTGCTCCAATGCAGAGCATATTATTTGATGACTTTTATTGTCTCCCCTTGATTACCTGTCTCTAACAGCTTAGACCTTCAAAATCTGACTTCTGTTGTTATCAGTGTTTTAAAACTCCTTTTTCAAAGATGGATAGGGACTGTCTTCTTGTTCCCATCTCTCATCTTATTTAGTTTGTTTATGTACCAAGGTTTCACCTTAAAGTGTGATTTTTATGGATTATATAAGGTATGTGTATAGCATCTACCATGTTTAGCATCTAAAAATATATTTAGTCATTAAAGACCAAGCTAATGCCAATGACAGTTGAGTCCTTTGGCCCTTTGCAGAAAGCTGTGTTGAATGGGCACAAACAATAAAATAATTAAAAAGAAATTCTAGTCCTTAATTATCTTCCTCAGAGAACATTTAAGAGACTCAATATTAGCCCCAGCTAATCCTTGTCAAACCTTCTATCCTCCCTTCAAATCCCCACCTCCTGCCATGCAGAAACATCTCCTTCTGCAAACATGAAAGCCCATTCTGATGCCAGTTTGTGGAGTCTCCCTGGTTTTTTCTGTGTACTGTTTTCATGCTGCTTTGGAATATGTCTGAATCCTGGAGGGCAGACAGAGTTCTGGAGAAAGAAGGAGGAGTGTGGAGGGAATGGGGGGGACAAACATCACCACTCACCCCTCAAATGTTTCTTCTTCTGTACTCTGGGGTTCTCCTTTTATGCTTCTCCAAACACACCGTACACATGTCCTTTTCTGACACTCTTCTTCCTACGCTAAAAAGGGATTAAAGAAAAGACTCCTCTACATTCTGCTGTCAGCTGTCCTCTCCTGTTGGCTCTGTCTTTGGTGATGTTACCTCTTCCAAGGATTTTTCTCATCTATGTGGATCACTCCAAAATCTAGCTTTCTAACCCCAGTCTCTTTCTCAAGTCTTCTATCTGTTCTTTCCTTCTTTTATTGTATAAGTTTATTTTCACTTAAATGAGTGAATTGCATTGCCAATAAATCAGGATTAAGCCCAAAACTAAACAATCACATATTTTTTCCCCCAAATGGTCTTTCTGGTCTTGTTCTTCTGTAATTTTGTTAAAGGTTCTGCCCTTCCCTTTATCTTTGAGGTTTTCTACTTTCTTAATCCTAAATTCAAAATGTCATCAGGGGCAGTCAACTACTGCTACTGTATCTTTTGTCTCTTCTTCCCATGGCCATTGTCAATATGCCAGATAAACTATATTTTTGACCTATATTATAGCAAAATGAAATCATCTACTCAGTTCTAGTTTCTCCTTGATATAAATCATTCCTCATAGCATTTACAGATCTATCTTCCCAAGCCACAGGTATAGAAAGCTGTTCTCCTGATAAGGAGCTTGCAGTGTCTCCTTGGCTTTCTGAACTGAGTTTAAATTCCTCTAGCTAGTATTCAAGGCCGACCACAGTGCAATTGGAGATTTTATTTACAGACTTCTATCAAGTTTTTAACCATTCCTGTACTCAATGTTCTAATCACATTGGATATCTCTGTGGTCCCTGAGTTTGCCTGAAAAATTCTCATGTCTTTGCTTCAGTTGATCCTCCTACCTAGAAAGATGAGCATTCCATTCATCTCAGCACGGTGAGAGTCAACTCAGTATTCAAGGCTCATTTACAAGATTGTTTCAGAAAAAGTCCTTTGCTGTTCTGCATCCATGCAAAAGCAATCTGCTTTGATCTACCTTGAATTCTTCATTCTTTGGTGTCAGTCTGTATCATGTTTTACTACTTCCTGATGCTGTGTTTTCTCCCCAGTCGTTGTTATGAACTGTTTAGAGGCAAAACTTATGCTCTATTTGTTTTATTTCCTGTAATAATACAGGTTACCAAGCACATAGTAAATTCTCAATAAACACCACTGGATTTACATAAAGTACCTGCAGGACTAGGCCAATGGCTTAATCTGTGAGATGCACTTTCCTCATCTGTGAAACCAGGAGATTGCACTACATAGACCTTTACAGCTCTTTGATTATCCCAAGATTTCTTTGGTTTGCTTAAGTGCTAGCGCATAGGTTTGGAAGAAGAGCTTTCATACAGTAACCACAAACTTTTAAAAACTGACTTAGGAAGATACTACAGTTGGCCCTGACCAGAGTTTGACAGCATTTATTACATCTGTACTGAATATGCATAGATATTTTTTGTCATTATTTCCTAAACAATATAGGGTAACAACTATTTACATAGCATTTATATTATGTTAGATATTGCAAATAATCTAGAGATGATTTAAAGTTTGGCAGAGGAAAGCAGCTGAGGACATGGCCCCAGGAAGCAGAGAGAGAGAGAGAGAGAGAGAGAGAGAGAGAGAGAGAGAGAGAGAGAGAGAGAGAGCTTTGCTGAACCATGATAAGATACATACCCAAAGGCACAGTCCCGGGGACCTACCTTCTTTGTTACACTCTACCCGCCTACATTTACCACCCAGTTAATCCCTATCAGAGTATTAATGCACTGATTAGGTTTGCGCTTTCATAACCCAATCATTTCACCTCTGAACTTTCTTGTACTGTCTCACATGTGAGCTTTTGTGGGATATCTCATATCTAAACCATACCAACATGTAAGGAATGTCCTGAGAAGTTCACTCTAACATCTGTAGTTAAAATGAGAAGTAGACAACAATTTTAAAATGTCCTTGATTGATTAAGGTGTTTGGATCTATAACAAGTAACAATCAATATCTTCCTTACAAGTAGGGCTTTAATATGCAATAAAAAGTCTGCATTGAAATGTCAAGTAAATATTGTTTTATTCTGCCAATAATTAGTTATGTGACCAATCTTGATTAATCAAGTAAATAGAAAATTTGTGGATAATATATAATTGAATGTGACTTTTCAGATTGCTATGAAGTCATAGGCTAGAAAGTGAAAAAGGCTCATTTTTTTCCCCTCAGTTTGACAGTAGTTGTCAAGAGGAAATTGCTTCTGGGAGCTTTTCAAATGAAGGATAAGATTGTTTTTTATTAAAGATTCACAGAAACAATAAAATATTAAGGTCTATTGCTTAGATTTCAGGCACTTTTGCTTGGTGACATGTCTCAAAAATAAATTTAGTAACTCAAATAGTCCAAATATATTACTTTTGTGGCAACATGATGTTAAAATGGGTTATAAGACAACAGGATTTCTTAAGAATCCCAAATTGGTGCATATTACTCAGTTGCCAACACTGATTCTTTTTCAGCCCTCAAGTTTCTTCTTCACTTGTCAGATAATAAATAAATGACACATTCGTTGAGAGATTTAAAAAATTAAATGCTTCCACAGAGATAAAGAAATACTTTCTATATCTAAATTTAAAAAATCAGAAATCTGTCTACCATCATATCTTTAACCCAATCATTGCAATGCTTTGGAAGGTTTCTTTTAGCCTCCAGGGCAGAGATTCAGTATGAATTCTACTAATAATTTCTAGGTCCATATTTGATTCATATATCTAGGGCTACATAAAAACCTCCATATAAACTCATTTAAGATGACTTACATTTGTTAATTAAGAATTTATGATTTGGCTGGGCACAGTGGTGCATGCTTGTAATCCCAGCAACTTCAGAGGCTGAGGCAGGAGGATCACAAGTTAGAAGCCAGCCTCAGCAACCAGCCTTAGCAAGGCCCTAAGCAACTGAGTGAGAACCTGTCTCTAAATAAAAAAGTAAAGAGACTGGGAATGTTGCTCAGTGGTTATGCAACCTTGGGTTTAATCTTCAATAACATCCTCCCCCCACACCCTCAAAAGAGAATTTATGACTTGGTAGTAAAAAAGAGTAAATGAAGTAATCAACTGGATATGAGTTCTGACCACAACTTACGATATTCATTATTAGGGCTAATATAAATAAGTTGGTGAAAAGTTTCAAATAATGCTATTCATCTCACTGACAAAAGTCTTAATGTTATTAATTGAAAATCAATTTATTAATCTTATTATTTAAATTTTTGCATTACTCTTGCTTTCTAATTTATTTAAAATGACCGTTCCATGCATTCAGTGAAGATGCATTAAGTGGTTCACAAATGAGAAACTCTGCTCTATAAAATAAGAGATTTGTGCTGCAATGAGACTTTTCTGAGTGCATACAGAAGGTTGATTTAAGGTTTAGAAATGATGGTTAATTGGAAAGAAGTTCATTACCTTAACAGTAATGAGTTAAAACTCCATTAATTTTAAGTATTTTTGATAATTAGATTTAGATATATAGTAATACAATTATTAGTGCATCAAATAGATGGTTTGGATGTTGCTGTTGTCAACTGGATGTTCTTCACAGTGTGGTGGTATTCTTTAGGGTGTTAAACAAGCTCTCAGGTGTGCTCTAGCTGATTGATACTTGCACACAAAGCACTGGTTTCTGCACGTGGACACTAGTGTATCAAGGTTGGGAGGCAAGTCTGCATACTTCCAAAAAGAAAAAAGGAAGCAGGCAAAGAAAATAAAATATCAACACTGTAAGGGAGCAATCCAGCAAACTCCAAAATGTGTGGTCACTGACTGGGTTTCTTCAACAGATCATTCACCTTTTGAAAAGAGCAGAGAAGACTAAGGGAGCATAATAATCAAATGCAATGTTTAGACCTCATTTAGCTCTTGCTGTGTTGCATGTCCTCTCCAAAACTCATGTTGAAATTTACTTGCCATTGAATACGTACTAAGAGGTGAGATCTTTAGGAGGTCTTTAGGTCATGAGGGCTCTAGGGTTAGCTATTAGGTGAGTGGGTTCATGATAAAAAAGATAAATTCGACATAATTTTTCTGTGACTCCTGTGTTGCTTGTCCTTCTGCTATGTGTGATGTTCACCTCGACCCTCACCACAAGCTGGGCTATGCTCTTGCACTTTCTAGTGTCCAGATCCAGGGACCAAACAAATTCTATTATTTATAATTTATCCAGTCTGTGGTATTCTGTTACAGTAGCAAAAAGACTAAGGCAGATAACAATTCAAAGAAAACAGCTATAAAAATAATTATTGACATAAGCAAGGATAGTTGAACATGTATTGATGATATCACATAATTAGTGATACATTATTTAAAGTATGATAATTTTAACATAGTGATGTTAAATTTTTAAAATTTTTTTAAATGAGTTATTGACATAGTTAGTTATAGATGAAATGCCATAATATCAATGTTTTGTTTAAAAATTTCCAGAAAAGGATTAGAGGAGAGAGAGAGTGGCTAAAATTGAATGTACAAATACTGATAAACGTTGAAGTTGGGTGGGTGATGTAATAACTCTCCTTAAGCTATGATCTTAATCCCTTGGTGCAGCTATAACAAAATACCATGGAGTGGATGGCTTATGAGTAACAGAAGTTTATTATTCACATTTTCAGAAGCTGGAAAGACCAAGGCATTGGCAGACATGGTGCCTGGTGAGGGCCCATTTTTTAGTTCCTAGATGCCTGTCTTCTGTATCTCTTCATGTGATAGGAGGAGGGGAAAGGGGGTCTCTCTAGGCCCTCTTTTATAGAAGCACTATTCTCAATCATGAGGTCTCCATCTGCATTATCTCATCATTTCCCAAAGGCCCACATCCTAATTCATCACCCCAGGGGTAAAGGCATCAACACAAATTTGGGAGGAAAGCAAACATTCAGATCATAGAAACTACGCTCTCTGCTTTTGTGAACATTTTTTATTTTCTGTAATAAAATTTTATTATTTTTCTTATTTGTTATAATGACTCTTTTAATAGACTACTGCATAAATTCTCTGATTCACCAAAATAGGTATCTACAGAGTCTTGGAAAATAACATATTATGGTCAATGTGATCCATAATAAATGTATGGTTTCAGAACTATAATGGAAGTCTATAGTTAAATAGAAGAAATGCCATTTGAATCCTCTTTTATTTAACTAATTTTCATATAGAATTTCCCTTTTTCTTTTCATTTGAAATATATGCATAAAAGTGCATACAACGAATGTGTAGTTTAATGAACATATAAAGCAAATATGTGTAACCTTACCCACATTAAGAAATATACTACTGTCAGAAGAACACAAATCACTGTCTACCTTCTTGATCATACCTCTCACCTTTTCCCTTGATTCTGATTTCATTTTGCCTATTTTTGAATTTTGATATGTGGAAATTATATTTTCCTTTTTGTGTACTACCTGTGTTTATGAAATTCACTGATTTTCCCCCTTGTTTCTCTAATTCAATCCTTTTTATAGTTATACAGTGGGCCTTCTGAATCCATGGGTTTCACATCTGCAGATTCAATTAACCATGGATATTTGAAAAAACAATTGCATCTATACTGAACATGCACAGACTGTTTTTCTTATCAGCATTTCCTAAACAATACAGCTTAATGAGTATTTGCATACCATTTATATTTTATTAGGTATTATGAATAATCTAGAGATGATTTAAAGGATATGTGAGGCATAGGTTATATGCAAATTCTATGCCAAATTATATAAGAAGCAAGAGTGTTTACAGATTTTGGTATTTGAGGAGGTCCTGAAACTAGTCACCCATGGATACAGAGGGATCACTGTACTTTGGGGGAGATTCAAAGGCAGAGAAGGCTGGTGCTTGACTATAAGGTACCATATTGATATCTATTATCCGGTTTTTGAGTATAAAGATTTCTAGAGAATTCTTGAGTAGCAAGATTATGATTTCTATAGCTAGTGGAATTGTGCATCATTTTACATGAGAGTCTTGAGCATCTATGTACTTCAGTATCTACGGGAAGTCCTGAAGCCAATCCCCTAGGAGAACAAGGAGAGAACAGTGCTGCTGCTTCAGGTTACATTTTCTGCATGCAATTTGGGTACCTGGGCACTTTTTTGAAGACTTAATGCCCTGGTGTGGAATGTCTACACTGTGCTATTCTTTACCATAGATACTTAGATCACTTGTATTTGTTTTATATACTTTTCTAAATGTGCATTATTGTCTTAATTTCATTTTACTTGTTTTGTGAGAAAAATTTTATTATAAGTTCAAAATATTTCTAATTTTCTTCACCATTTCTTCTTTGACCTGATTTAGAAGAGTGTTTCTTTAAAAAAAAAAAAAATCTAAAATCTGACTGACATACATACAGAAAAGTACACAAATACAAATAAACAGCAAAATTGAATAGCTTTATAAATTGGCCACCTTGAAATCCCTCTCATGCCCCTTTCCAAGGCTAAGATGAGACGGGGGTAAAGGAGGCAGAATTTCTTTAGAAGACATTGTTCAGGTCATGCATGTGTAGAGCCAGACCTTGGGATCCATCAATAAGTCTGAGAATGTCTTCTTAAATTTTTTCTCTAAGCCGCCTGACTATTCTAACTCCAGTTCAAATCCTCAAAGCTATAGGCAATAAATAAATGAATTAGTATGACTGTGCTCCAATAAAATTTTATTTACGCAAAACAAGCAGTGGGTCAGATTTTGCCTGCAGACTGTATATTGTGAATGTGTGGCCTACATTCTTTCTTCTGACCTATATAGCAGCTCACTACTTGTCTTCAGTTTTACCAACCTGTTTTTAATCCCATTTCAGAAAGTTCATCTTTAATTTGCAGAAAATCTATTTGCTAATTTTTCCCCAATCTGTGGTATCATATTTCACTACTTCCTATGTTGTAAAGATATTTTAAGCTTCACTTTTATTTATTTGTTAACCATAGTAACTAAGTTCAACATGACTGAGTTGATCAATGACTTGATTATGATCTACAACTTACAGTATCTGAAGTCTTTGGTGCTCTGCTTCTGATGACTTTGATCATGATACTTGAACATTTATTTCCCTTTCATCTTATCTTTTCAATGACCTGGCAAAATTTATTTTGTAGAAATGAAGATACATTCATTTAGGGTTGTGGTTCTCAATGTGTGGTCTATGGGCCAGCAGGAACCGCATCTCCTGAGAATTTATCAGAAAGGTGAATTCTTTGGCTTCACCACAGACCCACTAAATCAGAAAGTCTGGATTTGAAACTCAGCAACCTGTGTTTTAATAAGCCTTCCATGTAATTCTGATGCATGATTCAGTTTGAGAACCATTGCTGCAAGGAAGATTTTCAGTGTCTATATTAAGTGCTTAAATTATTTGGAAACTGGTCAAAGTTACACCTTGAGTTTTTTACCTTCTCAGATAATGTCATTTTGGTTGGCTAATTTGTTCAACTTGAGTGGAAAACTTACCTTTAGGATGTAGCCCCTCTAGCCTCTACTTAATGTCATAGTCTCCTACTAGGACTCCCCCTTAGCAGACCCTGAAATTTCCTTTCTGTTCCTCCTATTTCATATGCCCTCCCCAACCAAAGTTCATAGCTTGCAAAAGTGTCAAGACTTTAAATGAAAGGAAATTCCGTGCAATGTTTATCTTGGTTCAAAATTGCCTTTCAGTATAGCTGGCAATTCTTTACCATTTTGTTAGCTCTTTGAAGCTTCTAAGATAGTATTTTTAATATTTTATATGGAAATTTCAACGTGTTCCCAGAGTTACTCCCAATTTACTAGTCCTCCGTTGTAGAAAATGACCTTATACGGGTATTTTAGTTCATTTTAACTGAAACCCAAGAATAACAACAACAACAATAGACTGTGCAGACAGTTTACCTTAGTGAGAACATGACACTGATACGAAAAGTTCTTAAAATGCTTACTTTGGGTTTTGAGATTAACACCTCAATCAAGTACAGATTTTCTTTTAAATAACACATTTTGGCCTTGTTAAAACTGCTCTCTGTGGATATTGAAAGGGCTTTTGCTTCATTCATTCATCACAAGTTGATGAGAAAAACAGCAATCCCCTGAGAATTAAATCCATAATCTCTGGTGGTTCATTCATATACTTATAGAAAAATCCATATTGGCAGAAAGTTGATGAGTTCTGTCATTCTGAGGAGGAATGTTGCTTAAAGGAAGTGGATTTTTTGACTGTTGGATGAAAATAACACATAGGCAAAGTGAGATTGTACAGCACCATCTGCTGTTTGCTTTTTTTATGTATTGTATATGATTTTTTTTATTGTAAACAAATGGGATACATGTTGTTTTTTGTTTGTACATGGAGTAAAGGAATACCATTTGTGTAATCATAAATTTACATAGGGTAATGTTGTTTGATTCATTCTGTTATTTTTTCCCTTCCCCCCACCCCTCCCACCCCTCTTTTCCCTCTATACAGTCCTTCCTTCCTCCATTCTTGCCACCCTCCTTAACTCTAACCCTAAACCTAAGCCTAAACCTAACACTAACCCCTCCCACCCCCCATTATATGTCATCATCCACTTATCAGCAAGATCATTCGTCCTTTGGCTTTCTGAGATTGGCTTATCCCACTTAGCAAGATATTCTCCAATTTGCCTACAAATGCCATAATTTCATCCATTTGCCTACAAATGCCATAATTTTATCATTCTTTATGACTGAGTAATATTCCCTTATATATATATATATATATATATATATATATATACCACAGTTTCTTTATCCATTCATCAGTTGAAGGACATCTAGGTTGGTTCCACAATCTGGCTATTGTGAATTGAGCAGCTATGAACATTGATGTGGCTGCATCTCTGTAGTATGCTGATTTTAAGTCCTTTGGGTATAGGCCAAGGAGTGGGATAACTGGGTCAAATGGTGGTTCCATTCCAAGCTTTCTGAGGAATCTCCATACTGCTTTCCAGAGTGACTGCACTAATTTGCAACCCCACCAGCAATGTATGAGTGTACCTTTTTCCCCACATCCTCACCAACACCTATTGTTGCTTGTGTTCTTGATAATTGCCATTCTAACTGGGGTGAGATGGAATCTTAGGGTAGTTTTGATTTGCATTTCTCTTGTTACTAGAGATGTTGAACATTTTTTCATATAACTGTTGATTGCTTGTACATCTTCTTCTGTGAAGTGTCTGTTCATTTCCTTAGCCCATTTGTTGATTGGATTATTTGTATTCTTGGTGTAGAGTTTTTTGAGTTCTTCATATAATGTAGAAATTAGTGCTCTATCTGAAGTATGAATGGCAAAGATTTTCTCCCACTCTGTAGGCTCTCTCTTCACATTACTGATAGTTTCCTTTACTGAGAGAAAGCTTTTTAGTTTGAATCTATCCCAGTTGTTGATTCTTGCTTTTATTTCTTGTACTATGGGAGTCCTGTTAAGGAAGTCTGATCCTAAGCCGACATGTTGAAGATTTGGACCTACTTTTTCTTCTTGTCGGGGATTGAACCCAGGACCTTGTGCTTGTGAGGCAAGCACTTTACCAACTGAGCTATATCCCCAGCCCCTTGCTGTTTGCTTTTAAAGGACATTCACATGAGAGTAAAGACAGAGAAATAAGTGCACTTAATTTAAGATTCCAAACCTCCTCACTAGGACCTTTTAAAAAATAGTGTGAATATATTGTGTTTGGATGGGCAGATATTGAAATTTCATAGAATTACAGTGATATGTGGTAGATATGGCAGTATTTAAACTAGGTAATGAAGTCTAGGGAAGGACATGTGAATTCCAGAGAAAGGAGACCAAAAATAATATTCTGGAGAAATGTAGAATAAAATAAAATTCTGTCTTGTGTTTATAAATGACTGTTGCAGCCTTTGAATATACTGTTTTCGGATAACAAAAGTCAATGTCCAAGGATCCTGGAAACTTACCAGCAACCACACTAGAAGCAGATATGGAGATTATACTGTAAGAAATACTATCTCAGAACATTTCAGTACCAAGATATTTTGATTAGCAATCACATCACCATTTATTTTTGTAAAATCTGGATTGAAGCCGGCATCTTTAGATATTTTCTGTTGGTTATGATTGTGAACATAATCCTGGTCAAAAGGGTTACCCTTATCTGAAACATCCTGTGATAATTTCTATAAATGAATCTGTGAGTGAGCTTGGTAATCAACTGAGGTGATGCAATATCCAGATTTGTTTCTTCAGTTTTTTCTTAACTCAATATCTAAAATTTAAATGTCTGTGATATGGGTTGTAAGATAGCTCAAGAGCCTAACATTCCCAAAAGTTCCTCATTCTTTAATTTATCTGAGGAAAACTGTCCCTTCTCCAAAGCTCAAAAGTATGCATGCTGACTTTCAAGAACACAAAAAAGTTCTTCATAGTAGGACAGGACCCTACATGTCACGTACCAATTTATGATATGTTTCTCTTGCCATTCATTAAGAACACACCAGTGCATGAAAGTGGACTTTCATTCTAATTCTTATATTTCAAAGCAAATGTGGTTTATAGCATCACTCATTTTTTTCCTACTCAATCTATATCCTATCTATTCTAGCAGTTGCTGTCACCTCTTTTCCTGCCTTGTGTCATATTTTTCTGTTCCCTTAAAAAATATTAAGCACCTATTAAGTGTGCAACACTATGCAAAATATCTAGAAACCCCCATTCTGCCTTAAAGGATCTTACTCTAATAACAACTTAGAAAACGCATTAATGTTTGGCAAGAGGTATAAGCAATGGCTTATGGGAATTTACATAATTGGAGTGAGATTTCATATTCTGCAAAGGTACACATTTTTTATTTGAAAAATGTAGTTGACTTGCAAATGTAGTGTTGCCGTCTATATAATTCATATTTATATATAGAGAAAATCGAGCAAAGGACATTTATTTAGTGAACACAGAATCACATACAAGATCAACTGGTGAGCTGGAGCCCAATATTTAATGAACCATCCATGAATGTAACTCCTAATCAACCAACAAATGTTCCCAGGTGAATCCTAAAGGTATTGACTTGATGCAGTGTCTGGCAAATTTGCTAATTAGCAAGACTACATCTCCCCTCTTCTTTTATCAATCATGTTATTTGTTCATGTGTTTGTCCCAATAGCGGACACCGCACAATGACTATTTGGTGACCATGTTGTGTTATTATTATCAGAATTGTAGTAACATAAATATTTAAAGTACTTGGATGTTGAAAAATGCTTTCAGTATATGATTACTGAGTACACGAAAATTCCTTTGACTTAAAATCTCTTCTACTGTTCTTCAATGTATGCCTTTTTTTTTTGTATAGGAGTCTAAAAGAGTAAAAAGACTGAAGAATAATACTGTGTATGCTCAAGTTGTTTGTCAATGACTTTTATAATCAATTGCATTAAAATTACCAATTTCTACTATAAATCTAAATTACGGATGCCAATCTCTGTGAATTTTGTTTTGTTGTACAATAAAACTGCTGTTACTTAATCTTTGGAAGGAAAAGTAGAAACTGAAACAGACATAAATGAAGATTAGAGATTAGGTTTATTATGCTAGGTCTAAATGGACACATGTAGGCATTTGTACTCTGTGGCTAATGCTTGTAGATTAAATAATTGTATGCCTGGGAAATACTAGGCAAGTGTCTGAAAAAATTAATATAGCTAAAAATATGCAAATAATCTGGCTGAAAATTATGAAAAATAACCCAACAACTTTCTTATATATTAGCAATAACCTCTTACAAAATGTAGTAAAAATATATCCTAGTAGTAAACTCAGAAAAAAATTAAGACCTATAAATAATCTTAACAATAAATGTATAGAATTTGTACAAAGAAAACTATCAGAAATCACTGGAAGACATAAAAAATTTAGTAAGAAGAAATATTTCTTTCTAGAAGACAAACTGAATGTAATAAAGATTTTATTTCATCTACAATTGTGTGCATAGAAATATAATATGATTGCAATAAAAATTCTAGCTGGACTACTCCAAAATTTACTAGCAAATACAACTGGTAAAAATAACTTAAATTTTTTTTTAATTTTCACTAATGGATAATAAAGCATAATAGCAACATTCAGTCAAACCTTTTATGGGTAAATGAAGTAAGGATAAATGAATATTCAACAATAATATATTGTTCAGTGTATATTATTGGGAAAACTAGTTGTATATAAGGAAAAAATAAAATTGAATTGTGGTGCAAAATAACTTCTCATTAGTTCCTGATATAAACATGATTTACTGTATTCAGTATGCAAGGAATGATTATGTTAATGAGAAGTCTCAGAGACAACTTTGAGATTCATTTTTGATATTGTGACTCTGGAGAAGACAGAATGCCTCAGTACTGTGTTATTAAGAAAAATAACAAAAATGGAAAAAGATCCAGAATTTTAACAGGGCATCAAAGAGTGACCTGAATATCAGTCCTCCCACTCTCTTGTAGGACAAGACTATATTTGACCAGGTAATTTTGTGCAGTGCATGCTGGCCCTAAGAGAGGTTTGGTATTCACACAGACATTCTGGAAGGCAACTTAGCCTATCATACGTCCCTATTATTTCTCTTAAAACTTCCATGCACTGGAATGGGAGGTAGCAACCCATCTTAGTCAGTTCTTTGTTTCTGTCACCAAGCCAAAAGAGAAAAAGTTTATTTTGGGATCACAGTTTCAGAGGTTGTATCCATGGTCAGCCAACTCCATTGCTCTGGGCGCAGAGATGGGCAGAGGATCATGATGAAAGGGCATAATAGCCAGGGATAAACTATCATCCCCAAGGGCACACCCCCAGTAACCTACTTTCTCCAACCTCATCCCACCTGCCTATAGTTACCACCGGGTAATTCATTTAAATTATTAATCCATCAAATGAATTAAAACATTGATGAGACTGATACCGCCGTTTACCCGTGACGAGTTCTGCTCCTTCTAATGTTGAAGATTGAACACTAGAGAAGCACGCCAAGGCAAGCATATTAGGCAGGTTTTATTTAAAGGTAATAACACAGATTTCTCCCGGCAGGAAGAAGGGGGCCATGGCTGATGTTCTAAAGTCCCCAGAAGTGAGCGCACCCTACATCTTTTATAGGTTAAAGTCTCTTTTGTTCTCCAGTTCTCTCCCCCCCTTATCTCTCCTTCCTGCCTACGTGACTAGGCCTGGTTTTGCATTAAATGAGAAGCCATGGACAGAGGAAGGGCCCAGGTGATTCAGGCAGATAAGGGCCCAGGGGGCACCAATTAGCAGCCCCTTGTTTGCAGTCCTTGATAAAGGCAGGTAAATTTTGGCAATCAATGGGCTCCGGGGAGATCCTTGACATTCCAGGGGCAGTCTCCAACTTCCAGAGGCAGATGGCTTTATGGCTTCATTTCCTCGATTTGACCCGATTTCCTATTTCTACACTAACTACCTGTCCTTAATTCTGGCTTCAAGACTAGTTCTCAGAACCTAATCATTTACCTCTGAACGTTGTTATATTGCCTCACATAAGACTTTGGGTGATACCTCATATCCAAACCATAAAACAGGAGTAGTTCAAGAACAAAGATTTTTTCAAGTAAATTATGGCTCAACAATGTTGGCTAAGAAGTTATATGCATACATAAAACGAGGTGTTGAAATTAAAAAAAAAAATTAACTAATACTATAGTTCAAAAGTAAAATGTTATTGAAATTGTGATTTACATTTCTTCTACTAGCAATATTGAACAGTTACTTCTTCATGTTTACTAGTAGTTTGTGCTTCTCTGATTCAATTATTTGTATGTTTGGGATCTTTACAAAATTTTTCATGTGTTGTATATGCTTATGACTCTTATACTAAACAAACTTTTAAATCAGAAAATCCACAAAGACTGTTTTCCAGAAATATCAAGAGATTGTGGAGATTTTTTCCATAATGAAATAATAGAAGTCAAGTTTACTAATATAAGTAGGTACTAATTTATAATGTGCCTTGAATCTCAAGGAGAGCAAATTGAATTTTATTCTAGGGGCAATAGAGAACAACTGGAAATTTCAAGTAGGTATGAAATGAAATAACGTACTGTTTTAAGTTTGTTTTTTTTTTTTGGATAAGGGGAAATTGTATAGAGCAGGCAGGCTCCTGCCTCCTGGTCTCTGTCACCATGTGGTGACCTGCTGTTTTCACCTTAAGTAATCCTTGGTGTAAAGTGGACAATCTGGTTTGATAAAGAATTATGTCCTGGCATCGAGTAAAAGAAAATTCTGGCTCCAGATTAGAAATTTTGCTGCAGGTGTGGATATTAAAAAAGAGAAACAATTTCTAAAAACAATACAAAGTGATGAGGTGAGGTGCTTGAATAAGTTACAATGACATGGGTCAAATTTCCAAATTTCCAGTGTATCAATGTTTCCAAGTGTAGGAACTGAACTGCTCAACCAAATAACATGACTCGAACAGAAAAAAAAAAAAAAAAAAAGTTAGAGAACAAATGTATTGAGCTTTCACTATATTATTGCCTTATGCTGGACACTTTGAAATATAACATGTTATTCAGTTTTTAATAATAACCCTGCCACTGAAAGAGCAATATTCTCATTTTATAAATAAGGACCAGAAGGCTAGTGGAGGTCAGGTGGAATCTAGGATGCAATGGATATGTGATCGTAAACTACTTCTGAGAGTGATTCAGTGGAGCCTCCACTGTCCAAAGACTTATGAGTAGATTATTAGAATTTACAAAATAGTTCACTGATTTTCAACTTAAACTTGAATTTGGGTAGAGCCAGAAGAACCAGAATATACTTTCATGTTAGTTCATAGCTGGGTGTGCAATTATTTTTACATATTTAACTTTGGATTTGTAACATTTCACCAAAACATTCTCATTTTTATGTTTAAAAATAAACAAACATTTTTATGTATGACCATTAATTGAACATCGATAACTCTATGTCAGAGTTGAGATTTTACTCAGAATGCCTGTTTCTTTATTTGGCGGGACTGCATATTTTGTATATGAATTACATTTGCCTTAATCACTATATAAAGTTCTAACTTGCAGTCTGGCCAGTGGTACTCACTTTCTTTATACTAAATCCCTAAGACAGATTTCATTATCATTATTTCACATAAAAAGGAATAACACATATAACACCTAAATAGCTTTATTCTTGTGGCCAGTTACACGATTCAAGACAAAAGACGATTTTATTTTAAATCACATATTCCTCACCTGGATGTCCTCCACCTTCTCCTGAATTCTAAGACTACATTTTGCTTTAGTAACCAAACAGAATCCCTTGCACTTCCATCCATGCATTGTGGGGAGTGATGTTGAACTTCAGTTTTCTTGCTTTTTTTTTTTTTTTTTGCTCCCATTGGTAATTTCAGAGATAATCAAGATTTATAAAAGTTGCCTATTTGCTTTTTTTAATTTTAAATAACTCATATTAATTTGAATATTTGTAGATCTAACCATAATGTATAGTCCATGATAACAGTTTTATTTATTTATTTTCTTTTTATTTATTTATTTTGGTACTGGGGATTGAACCCAGGGGCACTTTGCCACTGAACTGTATTCCAGTCCTTTTTATTTTTTATATTGACACAGGGTCCTTCAAATGTATGATTGTCCTTCTTCAGCCTCCACAGTCACTAGGATTATAGGCATGTGATTCACTTGATAACAGTTTTTAATATTGTCAACAAGTTCTAAAATCATGATCTGTTTTATTTTTCTAAATATATTAAGTATATTTCTTTTACAAAAATATTGTTTTCCATTTAATCAAAATGATTTTGCTTTTGAAATGTGATACTGTTGATTATAGTTATTTTGTATTTTTATGGCTTTATGGATAATTTTGAATATATATTTTGAAAATAGAGTCATGCAGTCAAGGAGGTCCTCATCAGATCCAAACAGATGTCAGGGTTATGTTCTTGAATCTCCAAATCTGTGAGCTAACTAAATCTTTTCTTCTTTGTATATTACTCATCTCAGGTATTTTGTAATAGCAACAAAAAGATACTAATACACCATAACCTTTAAGCATCTTTGAGTATCTTCCAGTACCTTCCCAACCATCTTCCAATCTACCCCCACTCAAATCTCTTCCATTACTCTGACCTCTTTTCAGTTCCTTAAAATATGGCAAGTACTTTTCTGCTTAAGTACCCTTGCTCTTGCTTGTGTTTTGCCTAGAAAACTTTTCTCTTATATTCATGAGGTTTACTCACCTCTCTCCTTTGGACCTCTGCCTAAATATCACCAGTGAGTGACATGTTCCTTTATCACCTTGTAGGAATGTGCCACTTTGACCCCAACAACCCCATATGACTTTAAAAAAAAAAATCTTTGCCCATACATGTAAGAGAATTAATTGAATGGTTTTTTTATAATAATTACCAAAAATACAATGATAGTATGATATAAAATTTTTGTGAGATATAGGTGGTAATAAATAAATTATTAGAATTCTGGTAATATAACTAATTTAGCTTTAATGAAAACAATCTCATCCAGCATAATCTTTTCTCTGTGACTCCAGACTCTGATTAACCTTGTCCTTGTTGTGCTTTATGGTGGTCAGATTGAAAGTCAAGATTCATATCTTGAAGCTATAAAGAATAAAACACACATATAAGTATTGCATATTTTAGGTCCATTAATTTCAATTCCATATGTAAATAGATGAAATTTGACATTTGATTATTGATCTTATATACAAGGTTGTCTTTGTAAAGTTTATAAGAAAATGCTTATAATTCTAGTAGATTTACTATCAATTGATAAGATCTGAACACAAATAGTAGAGTCTAGGTCCAGCATAGCCCCAGTGAACCTGAAACTCCATACATGTTACCTCAAATATATGACCAGGCTAATTTCAATGTACGATAAATTATTTCTTGCTTCTAAATTGTTTTTAAAAACCAGTTTCAGAACAAATTAAAGATAGATTATTTTGTAAATAAGCAGTTGAATTGCAATGACTTATTATTTTCAATTTTAGGACCATCTTTTACAACTAGCTTTGGATGTACGCACAAACTAAAACACAGATTATTGTCCTGCAGTGCACCTTCCTGAGAGATCTGATTAGCTCAGTAGGTTACAAGTTTTATCCTCTCAAGAAAATGTTTATTACTTTCAGGTTAGGGTTAACTTATTCCCTAAAGATGGTTTACTTTGTAAAACAAGCTTATCTTCCCAAATCCTCTCATCCACTGGTGATGAGATAGAAAGATGAATTGAGTAATCTATTAAAACATTAGTTTAGAAACGGCAGTCCATTCATAATTTAATTTTTTATTTGCCATATTTATTTTATCATAGGTTTATAGGAAAAAAAAATAGGAAGTTCTTATTCCCAAGGATTTAATAAAAGTGAGGAGTTCATTATATGGCCAATTGTTGTTGATAAGTTGACAGCCTTTGAATAGACCCCAGAAAATCTGTGGCTTTCTTACTGCAGAACCAAGTTCTGTTAACAAGCCCCTACAGCACAGGTTAAACTATTCGATTATTCTTAAAATGTTTGACCTCTTTCCTTGTACCCTGCAGGGGAAAGGCTTAACATTTAACCAAAGTGAAGAATCCTTGCTGAGGGTGAAAATATTCTTTGTTCCCTAGCTGGCTGCCTGCTCGACTGACTTACGGTTGAAATATCCTAGTTTAGACTTAATAACTATGAAGAAGGTACAATTTTCCCCCTGATTTTGCACTTGTCTGTGATTCATAAATTTTATTGTAAAGACTATTAAGTATATTTTGACGTTTTCTCTAAAATCTAAAATGATCCTCAGTGTCTTCTGATCTGAAAACTATATTCGATTGTGATTTCTTTCAGTGGTTTATTGTTTTTCTAATATCTGAACAACAGTAGATGTGCACAGCAGTAGATGGAAACATATATTACAATTGGAGGACGATAATAAAATGAACACCCCCATACCCATCATGCAGGCAAAGAAATGGAACTGTACCCTCTTGCAGCAGCCTGATTGTGTCTTTCCCAGTCTGCCCTGCCCTGAAGTCATTGCTTCTTGAATTTTGTAGTAGACATTTCTTTGCTATTATGGTTGTTGTCATCCATATCCAATCTAATTGGTATATTATTTAAATCTGTAAATTTTTAGGCATTTATTATAAAGAAAAATCATAGTGCATGTATTCTTTTATAACTTGAGTTTTTGACCACTGATCTTTTAGATTATCCATATTTATTGTTGCTTTTGGCTGTTATTCAAATGATTCATAGCTGCAGAGCATTCCATTGAATACATAGATTACAGATCCTTCATCCATGCTGATCTTGATGGTCTTTCGGGTTGTTCCCACTTTGTGGTCATTTTGACTGATGCTATTAGAAATGCCTATAATGTCTCCTGGGGGTCCGTGTGCAGCATTTTCTCTCTGGAGCTTTCCTAAGAGAGGAACTGTGGGATTATAAGGTGTGGACATGTCCTGTTGTACAATATATAAAATTTTTCAAAGTGGTTCAATTTATCTATACATTCAGTAGCATATAAATTCTAGTTGCTTCACATAGTATTATCTGAAAGTTTATGTAGAAATTAGCTTACTGTTTCAATTTGCATTTTTTCTAGTCAAGTAAAACGTATTTGCATTTTTTTCTATTTAAGCAAAACATATTCTCATGTGTATATAAGTCATTTCTCCTTCTTCTGTGAAGTTTTGTTTATGTCTCTTGTACACTTTAAAAAACATGTTAAACATATTGCATATTCTTCTTTAACCTTAATGGTGTCTATCTCCTTACCCTATGGAATATAAAGAGACATATGTTAAAATCTTTCAATAGAACTTTGGATCTGTTGGTAGACATGCTCTTGTTTGCTTTATATATGCAAAACTTTTAATGCACACAACTTAGCATCATTTTACTTTTTGGGAAGTTGTTATGTTGCTGAAATCTTAACTACTTCTAATTATATGGTCATACTATATAGCATAATTTTTATTCTTGGAAACTTTTGCTTGAATTAATTCTTACAGTTTGACATTAATATAACTACATTTGTTTTCCTCTGATTAATATTTATACACACAAGATAAACTGCATTTATTTTCAACTTTTATCCATGCATGATTTTTATGTGTCTCTAAAACAGAATATAGTTTTGATTTACTTATATTTTTAAATCTCACCTGAAAATATTTTAAAAGAAATTTTAGTCCATTTATTTTTATTTTAA
The DNA here is from genome assembly GCF_902686445.1 of Sciurus carolinensis. Lineage (NCBI taxonomy): Eukaryota > Metazoa > Chordata > Mammalia > Rodentia > Sciuridae > Sciurus > Sciurus carolinensis. The sequence goes on from NC_062216.1 coordinate 25,141,101, forward strand.
TAATTGATATTTTTTGATTTATTCCTATTTGCTTACTTTACACTTTGTTTACCTTTGATCTTTACCATGATTCTTTTTCTCCCATTTTCTTCATTGTTGAAATTGATGGATTATTTTGTTTTCATTCCCTTTTGAATTTTGTCTTTACCTACTGTGTCAACACAACTGTCTCAACTGTCAGATTGTGGAGAAGACAGTTGACAGTCCTTGTCACTTTTGTTTCAAAGTAATATTTTCTTTCTGGCTACTTTTAAGATTTTTTTTTATTCATAGCTGTTCTATGATGTCATTGTAATATATTTGCATGAGGATTTTATTTATTCTGATTTTTATTCCTTGTTCTTACTAAATATGATTGGACCTTGCTCCAATTATGAAATGCTTTCTTCTGTTCCTTCTTTAAAGTACTCTTCTGCCACCTTTACTCTATCTTCACATCCTGGGATTTGTGAATGGACATACATTTGACCCTCTAGTTCTACCATTCATGTCTTAATTTCATCTTCAAATTGCTTCCTGTCCTCTCTACACTGCATTCATGACCTTTTCCTAGCTTAACGTTTTAAGTAATTTTCTTTTCATGCACGTCTGGACTGCTTGTTAATGCACAAATTAGTGAGAACTTTACCTTCAAATATACATATTCATGTCTAAAGTATTAATATTACAAATCTGTTTACTTGTTTTTTAAAGCTCTTTTATTTCTTGAAAAATGAACCTTTTTATTTTATATTAGGTGTCACAATTCTAATATCTGAAGTTTTGTGAGTTTCAAGTTTTTCTTGGTTATTTTCATTGACTTTTTCTGACACTGCAACTCTTTCCTCTCTATATTTAATTATTTTAGGCAATGCAGTTCATAGTTTCCTTGAAATTTCATCTGTGTAAATTCTTTGAAAACTGAGGTGAAGGTGAGTTCATTGCACTACCAGTGCAGAAATACTTGGGCTATATGTAAGTTTAATGTTCTTAGGCAAGTTAGACAATATGAATTAGTTTAGAAACCCGGATGTAGGAAGGATTATGATTCATATTCTTGAGAGGAAGTTGCTTTCTTCTATTGAGCATGAATATCAAGACTGAGTACCATGTAGATCTTTGGGAACAGAGGTTTAATGATAGTCATATTAATATTACATAGGGTTCTCCAGAAAAATAAAACCAATAGAATTTATTAACGTATTTATTTTAGAAAGTAGGTCATGTGATTGTGAAATCAAGAAGCCCCACAATCTGCAAGTTGGAGAATCAGGAAAGTGGATTTCATCACAAATCATAAGGCCTGAGAACTAAGAGACCAAAGTTGAAGTCACATGAAGCAGGAGCTCCAATGTTTGAGGGCAGGACAACATTGATGTCCTAGGTCAGGAAGAAAGAGTAAGTTCACCCTTCCTTTGCTTTTTTGTTCTACTTAGTGTTCCCTCAACCAGTGGATGGTGCTGGTCTACCTTGGAGAAGGTGGATCTCCTTTACCCAATCAACTGAGCAAGTGCTAATATTTTCCAGAGAAACCATCACAGGTATATTCAGAAATATTATTTATGAGCTCTCTGGGCATTTCTTCATATTGTCAAGTTGACACATAAAATTAAACATCACAGTAAGTCTACCTCTTACTTGGCATTTGGGCTCTTGGATGAGTTAAGACTATGTTTAAGTCCCTGAATGTTGGGAGGTCAGAAAACCAATGCTCAAGTTCACTGATTTTAAAAAATGCCCACAAGCTCTAGGACAATCTCAGGAGTTCTACCTGCCTTTTTGGATCTTTATAGTCTTCCTACTCATTACTTTCTGTACTGTCTTCTCGTGTATAAAGTTATAGTTTTTAAAAATATTTTTATCTCACCCATTTTGTGATTTTTATGGGGAACTTCTTACATTGCTAAAAATGAAACTTCTCTAAATGAGTTATTTTATGTGTGTGTATATATATATATATATATATATTCATCTGTTGCTTCATATATAATGACATAGGTAGGCAAGATATGGATTTTAAGAAGTTTCCCCTATAAAATTAAAAACATAATCTCAAGCCTTGAAATCATTCTTTATTGATATTAAAATATTAAAAGTAAACAAAAGTAAAAAGAAAACAACTTTTAATGAAATTATGAATCAGAAATTTTGTCCTTCTTTTGAACAGTATGTGATTTTCAATAAGTAAAGCAGATTTGATTTCATATGGATATAGACAGAAATAAACCAGGCAAGAAAGTCAAATACTGAATGATTTCACTTATATGTGAGGTGCAAACAAGTCAAACTTATATAAGCAGATAGTTATATGGTATTTACTAAAGGTTGGAGGTGGGGAAACAGGGAAATGTTAGTCCATAGATGTCAGATAGGAATAATAATTTTAGGAGATCAATTAATGTATATCATGGTGACTATAGTTATGGTATATTATACATGTGAAAATTGCTAAGAGAGTAGATTTTAAGTGTTCTTACTACAAAAAAGAAGCATGTAAGGTAATGCATATGTTACATTTCTTGATTTAGCTTTCCCCAATATACTCATATTTCAAAGCATCATGTTATATATCATAAAATATTTATGTTTAATCAAAATAAATATTTTTAAAATTGATCAATGAACAATCATGTGAAATAAACTGGATATAACTACAGCTATCATTGTCTGTTTCATTAATTTTCCTCAATCTTAGTAATCTGGCCATAATGTATGTCTTCCTGATCTCTTATATTGTGCAAACATGTATTTTAGTATTTGGTAAATTTTATCTCAGTGTTTCCTCTAGTGACACATGTTTGAGATATGTCTTCCTGGTAATGCTGTATTCTTGCTTAAGGACAGAACTCGGGAGGTGACTTTATACCAATAATAGCAAAGTTGAAAGGTCAGCATGTCAGCATTGCAAATGTGAATGTGCAGTCAGAGTGGCAAGCAGCAAGTTGGCAATCCCACCTGCATGAGTACTGTGGACATACCACAGGACCTGACAAATTCCTGTCTTCTATACTGTCCTGTTAACCTGGGAGCTACTCACAGCCCTTATGATAATTCTGTTTCCTGTTTAGTGAGAGCTGCTTCCTAATATTGGCAGCAATATTTCTGATAAGTTACAAATAATAAAAAAGACCAAAGTGAAGTCTTTCCAGTTATGAACCAGTTAGTAGTAGGATTTAGGGTAAATGTAGAAGGGTTTTTCTTAAGGTTAGGACCATGAAGAATTTGAATGAATATAGGTTTATTTTATTTAGTATTCTTGAATCCAAAGACCCACCAAACATTTTGTGGAGACCATAAAAGAAACCACATTTTCCTCACTCTAAAGCAGTACTATTCAAGTGAAGATGCTAAATTATTTAATCAAATATTAATTTATTTAAGAGTTATGGAGTAGGCAGTTTCAATCATTTTGTATTTGCTCAATCCAAATATAGAAGAACTACTCTCATTTGTAAGTCTAATAAACTAGCCCATCTTTTCAAAGAACATGAGACTTAAAAAGGAATAAAGATTGTCAAAGATTTTATTTTATTTTATTTTTTCATATGAACAGTCATTATGAGGTTATTTTCAACCTATAAGGCCTAAACCTATATGAAAAAAAGCTTTCTAGATCAGAAATAGTCAAATGCATTTTTGAATATTAGTATGTAACTATAGGAGGCTCAGTGAGGAGTTAGTGAATTATCTTTCAATTAGAGAATTTAACCTATTTGCACTTAAGGTAATTACTAATATGTAAAGTTTGACTACTGCAATATTTTAAATTGTCTTTTGGATGTTTTCTAGATCTTTTATTCCTTTCTTTTGCTCTTGTTGTCTGTATGATTGGATAATTTCCTCCAGTGAAATAATTTGATTCCTTACTCTTATCTTTTGTGTGACAACTATAGACTTCTGCTTTGTGATTACATAAATACATCTTTTATTATAATTGGCTATTTTAAGCTGACAACAACTTGACTTTGATCACATAAAATTTCTCTACAATTTTCCTCACTCCTTCCATACTTCATTTTTGATATCACAGCTTACTTCCTGCTTTGTTTTATATCCCTCAACACATTATTGTAGCTATTGTTTTCTTTGAACCTTTGTACTAAAGGTACAAGTGATTTGCACACCACCATTACAGCATTAGCGTGTTCTGTGTTTGACTGTGTTCTTAATTTTACCAGTGAGTTTTATACTTTCATGCATTTTCATGTGACTAATTAAGATCCTTTTGTTTTATCTTGAGGAGCTCTCATTAGCACTTGTGAGACAGTTCTAGTGGTGATGAACTTCCTCAGCTTTTATCTGGGAAAGTTTTTATCACTCCTTCATTTCTGAAGGACAGTTTTGCAGGGTACAGTACACTTCATTAGTAGTTTTCTTTTCTTCAGCACTTTGAATTTATCAACCCATTCTCTCTTGGTTTCTCCTCCAGCTCCAATGTCACTCCCCTATATGTGATCTACTTTCCCCTTACTGTGTTGAGGTTCTTTGTCTTTGCTATCTGAGTCTGATTATAATAGTTCTTGGTGTAGTCTTGTTTAAATTGAATCTGATTGGAGAGCTCTGACCTTCCAGTACCTGGATAATTATTGCTTTCTACTGTTATTTATTCAAAGATGTTTTCTCTCCACTTACCTCTTTCTTCTCCAACTTGAACTATTACTTGAACAATGGATCTTTTGATGGTTTCCTCAGGTCCTGTAAGCTATTTTAATTCCTTTTCATTCTTTTGCTGTCTGACTATATATTCTCAAATGATGTCTTTAAATTCAAAGATTGCTCTGCTTTGTCGTTTTGCTGTTGATGCTTTCAAATTATTTTTTTATTCCATTTGGTATATTTCTAGTCTGAAAATTTCCATTTGATATATTTTCAGTAATTGAACCCCTGCACTAATTTTCTACTTTGGGCTATTGATTGCTTTCCTGAATTAATTCAGTTATTTCTCTGTATTTTCTTGCTATTTGCCGAGCTTTTAAAAAAAATACTATAAATTCTTTGTCAGGCAGTTTGCATATCTCCATTACATTAAGAGATTATTTTCTTCTTTTGGGTGGTGATATGTCTTCTTAGTTTTATAAGTTTCTCATTGCCTTAGGCTGATGTCTGTATTTGGTGAAGCAGTCAGTTCTGGCAGACTGGGTGGTGGTCTGCTATGGAAAGACCTACCCCCAGGACGGGGAGGCAAAGGTGCTTGCTGTGTGGGGTGCGCTGATTCTGGCACCAGTGGAGGGGTTATGAGTTAGTCTCTGTGCAGTTCTGTCAACTGAGGTTGGTGTTGACAAAAATTGTAGATATCCTCCGAGTCAAATGCTGTAGGTGTCAGCATTGGCCACAAGGGTTGTTGAGCTCTTTAGTGATGATGGCTGCGAAGGTTCTTCCAATCTCTTTTCCTACCCTCATGAAAGTTGGGGCTGATGGAATCTCTCTCAGCACCAGACATGGCATAATGGCTTACTTGAAGTGTTGGTGTCACAGGTATGGTGAGTAACACCCATGGAGTGGCCTTGGAACTGAACCCTAAGCAGGGCCACATGTGGAAGGATCATGAATCTGGAATGGGAGCACTATCGGCAGTGGTGTTGAGTTTGGATGTCCCTCTAATCAATTAGCAACAGTATGTGAGATGGGGATATTCATAAAGCAGCTAGTGAGTGAAGAATGAGAACACAGGCATGAGCACTTAGAATAGACCCAGGATCAGAGTGAAGTCCAGGTCTCTCTGAGGGCTCACTTGGTGCCGAGAGTGCAGACACACACAGTGAGGCCTTGGCCCAGATTCCTGGAGTGTGGACCAGATTGCTGTGGCAATGGCGCTCAGGTCTGAGCTCCAGTTTAGGTATGGGTGTTTGTGGAGCAGTTGCAGCTCTGCATATGTGGCATGTGCAGGGTTAGGGGACGTGATGACTCCTTCCCAAGTAGTTCAATGACTGCCATTTCTTTTTGGGAGAATGAAGCTGCATCTTCTTCTCCAGGATTCCCTGCCAAGAACAACTATTGGTGACCTGTCTACAAGAGATGTTTGTGTTCTCTGTAGAGAAATGTCTGGTGACCCACGGTTCCCACAGCCTGACTAACACCATCCACCTGTACCTTTCTCCTTTCTTTCTAACTGTCTTAGGTATGTGGATCTTACCATGAATCATTTCTAGGTAGATATTCTGCTATTTTTCTTTCCTGTGTTGCTTTAGAGTCCTCAGTGGGTCCTGGAGCCCTCTCTGGGCTATTTTGCTTCATGAATAGTTCTCTATATTTGTTTTTGTGGGGAAATTATGGATAGTATCATCCTTCATCTCATTGTGGTCTCATAGTCTACTTTTAAATTTGAGTTGCTGAAGCACTGTGACATCAACTATAACAGAATTTGTTATTTCTGTAAGAGTGATAGTGATATCACCTTTTTCATTATAAATTTTCTGTTCTATGATTTTTATCCTATGATGTTAATATATATATTAATACATATTAATATATATATATTTTCATTTATATATATATAAATGAAAATTCATATTAAAAGTGGTTTGGCTCATAGAATCTTTCTCTTTCTCTCTCTTTCTTTCTCTCTCTGTTTGTCCTGGGAGTTGAACTCAGTGGTTCAGCCCTCTTGCTAAATTGCCCAGGCTGGCATTAAAATTGTGATCCATCTTACTCTGGCTCATGTGCCACCATGACCGGCAACATTTCTTTTAAAAAGTTTTAAGTCAGTATTCATCATAAGTCATCAGTTAAATCATAGTTTATTTAAAGAATGGTATTTATAAAACAGAAATTTATGCTAAATAAAGGCATTTTATTAGCAGTTAGCCTTTCCTTCAGAATAGTTTCTACTGCTATTTAAAAGTAATAATATGATAATTATTCTGAAGCACACTGCCTCTAAACAGCCCTGCCTATTAGTTTTTCTTCCACTTGATGCCAATAATAAATGGCTAATTTCTTGTTGTTTTAAATCTTTACACTGTTCTTATATTTTAAAAATGACTTTGAGTTTTGAATATGTATCTGTTTGCATAATTATATCACCATTTATACCAGGTTAAGTATGTTATATGTTGGGGAATTGAGTAAAAATGTCAAGTCCGTATACTATTCCAAAGATTTTAAAACTCAACTACTTTAAGACTATAGGTTTTCTAAAAATATGAGGAGTTGGGGAAAAATAATAAATAATGGAAAGGAGTCTTTTCATTATCACTTGCCATTACCTAAACTAGGTAACATTTTCACTATCCTTCAGGGTTTTAAGTAAGTATCTGTTGAGTTCATGGACAGATATTCATTTCACACAGATCGACTATGCTTTATCATTGAGCATTCCTGCCCTCCATAACTACTAAGCATCTATATTGGGTGAGATAGAGAAAGGAATTTTGGGATACAGAGAGAACAGAGTCTCAAAAGAGAAATGCCCATACACTCTTAAAATGTATAACAAACAACTCATGAGTAATCCAGTTTATGACCTGATATTCGAATCCTTGTTTACAGCTTGCCTATTTATCGATGTGAAAGAAAAAAACCCACAGATAACCACAGTGCACCTAGAGAAACCACTCCTTTAGGGGAGTAGGCACAGTAAGAACTTTGATGACCAATAAATGACCCTAGCTACATTATAATATTAATATGCACACTCCTGGGTAGGGATTTAAGATTCTAATGAGATATGATAGTAGCAAGTAGTGTGATGAGAGTATGTAAGAACAGTGTACAAGCACAAGGAATTCTGGCATGGAATTGTGTAATCTTGCCTGACTAACTCTAGTTCAGTCCCCTACTACAATCCTTCCATAAATGTTAAAACCCAAGATCAAGATGAGGAAACTAACTCTGTTTGAGATTGCCCACTCAAGTGTGTACTTCTCCTTTATAACAAATCTCTTGCTCAATTACTCATATCCAACACATTCTTAAATACTTTTCTGAATGTGGTCAAGAACCTCAAAGGTTCAAGTACAGGTCTCCTCATCTCCAGGAGACTTCCTCAGACCACAGTTTGGTGACAAGATCAAGAATGACTATAGCTGGGATTTAGTAGAGAATAACTGCAGAAATAGGTAATTCAGATCATGCTACCCTAAATTTAACTTTAGATGTTCACAATTGATTTTATGGTCGAAGTTCAGATTTACCAGTGATTCCATTTAGCACTGTAAAATTGACTTTGGGTATGAACAATGACTTTGTCATAGGGATGTTGGGATTTCAGCTCTCTTGAGTTTAGAAATTATTATTAGAATAGATTTTTTATAGTGTATTATGTTTAGATAAAATTGAAAAGACTGTTTCTGTCTTATTTTTGTTCTATTAAATTGATAAGAAGTATCTTTTAATCAAAATAATTAGAAAGTTATCTTAGTTGGAGCAAGACAATAGCAATAATATGTGTGATTTAGTCAACTGTTTCACTACTGTGACCAAAAGACCTGACAAGAACAATTTTAGAGGAGGAAGAGGTTATTTGGGGGCTCACAGTTTCAGAGGTCTCAGTTCATAGACAGCTGGCTCCATTCCTTGGGGTTGGAGGTGAGACAGAACATCATGGCAGAAGAGTGTGGTGGAGGAAAGTAGCTCAAGGCATCATATCAGGAAGGAGAGAACTCTGCTCAACAAGGACAAAATATATACCCAAAAGACATGACAGCAGGGACCCACCTCCTCCAGTCACACTCAACCTAGCCATAGTCACCACCCAATTAATCCCTATCAGGGGATCAACTCACTGATTAGGATAAGGCTCTCAGAACCCAATCATTTCACCTCTAAACTTCTTGCATTTTCCAACACATTAGCTTTTGGGGGACACTAATATCTAAACCATAACAATGTCACAGGTAGAAATTTCTGAAAACATCTCAGAATGAAATTACCTTCTAGATGAATTGAAAAGAAACCACAAATTTGAAGTATTTTCTTGTCTTCACTTAATTTTATTGACTTCAGTTCTGTTGTCTGGTCAATGAACATAACAAATGCATACTGATTCTGCTAAACTAGATTTGTCCCATAGTTTCTTCTGTGATGATAAACATGCTGTATGCCTGTCTTACCCAATAGAGTCGCCCTTGTCAAGCACAATGGGTGAGCACTTGAACTGTGGATGGTGTAGCTGAGGAACTGAATTTTAAATGTCACTTAAAATTTAAATTTAAATTTAAATGTTAAATTAAACATTTATGTTGTGAGCTGGTTGCAGTGGTGCATGCCTCTAATCTCAGCGACTTGAGAGAGAGGCTGAAGCAGGTGAATCACAAGTTCAAAGTCAGCCTCAGCAATTTAATGAAACCCTAAGCAACTTATCTAGACCCTGTCTCCAAATAAAATATAACAAGGACTGGGATGTGGATCAGTGGTTAAGCACCCCTGGGTGGTTTTTTTTTTTGTACAAAAATTAAATTTTGAGTTTGAAATCTTTAATTTTAATATTTACATATGACTTGTGACTTGTGGTTATAATATTGGATAATGAAGTATGATGTTTTACACTGTGTGAAAATTAATCACCTGAACCATAATTACTTGCAATCAAGAGATAAAAAAGTGAAAACTACAAGAACTGACACCAGAACTTTTGAATTATCATTCCTTTGTGACAAGACCAGGAATTCCCATGTGTTAACAAGATTATAGTGTTTATGACAAACATAACTCAGGACTCTCTTCTCTAATGTCTACTTCATAGTAAGACCTACAATAGAATTCCCTAGTAACTCTATAGCTATTTGTTTAATTTTTCTTTATATGCTCATTATTACTTGGTATGATATTAGTAAAAAGTATATATACATATGTTTCAGATTTTCTTCCTCACTACCATAAACCTTATAAGGGCAAAGACTTCATCACTTTTCTCTTTTCTTCTCTTTTCTTGGGATCTGAAATGGATACGGTGGGCCTTAAATGGAGTAGGAATTCATTTTCTGGGGTTATTTCTATAACTTTTACTACTTCAAACCTAAGATGAAATAATTATGAGTATTAATTATTTGCTTTGAGAGTGTGGCATTAGAGTGTACTCTATTCTGTTTAAATATTTTCCATTTTTATGAATTCAGTATATTAAAGTGTATTATAGTACATTAAAATCAGAAAAATGCATTTAAAAGTGTTTCGGTTAAAAGTCTTCATCTTGACATGCAATGTACACTTCAGCTCATTCATTGTCTTATGCAGGTGTGCTAACTCTGGTTGAATAAGAAAATCAGCACAAGGTACATTCTAAAATTCTCTAAAAGTATACACAGAGAATCAAACAGATTTTTAATTCACCACAATATAATTAATATAAGGCTTTATGGAGGAGACAGCTTATGGAATGAGAAAAGGAGTTGAAATTCAACTTGTTTTTCTTTAAGAGGTTTAAATTCCAAGAATTAAGTGAATTCTGGAAAGAAATTATTTTTGTGGGTTTTAAGAGTCAATTTAAATTCATCTCACATTTCCAACTCTAGTACTTACAATTTAACTCAATATTTAACTGATTATACCCATACATAATTTCTAGATGCGTACTGTGCATAATGCTGCTGTTCTTGCTCTCAATGGATGACTCACAGGGAGATAAGAGTACTCTTTTCTGCATTTGGGGACCTAGGTGGTTTGTCCAACTGTGCATAATGCATAATCTGCCACTTGGTAGAGTAGGAAAGTGTAGGTTGTACTGGTTGCTGTTTTGAAATACTGCAATCACTAAAATTATTATTTTTACTTTCTATAAAAATGATTTGTATGCATGCATAACAAAAATGCCATTAAAATCAAATCACATTTGTGTCATGTTTAATAATTGACTGATCATGAGATGTACTAAGACTGATTATCTTTAATTTTCAACATATTTAATTGTCAGATATTTTAAAAATTATAATCTAATACTAACTAAAGTGAGTTTTCTTAATTTGTAGTTTAGTATAACACCTAACATTTTCCAAAGAAGATGCATATAACATGGAATGATCTTTTCTCCATTATGGAATTTGACTTCTGTAAATAGTATCTCTGTAAGTGATTTGAATGGAGGTCCAAGGGATTATTTATGAAGTATGGAATTTGAAAACAGAATGAAAAAAAATATAAAAATGTTTAGGCATCAGAATCTCCAGTGTTGGTGTAAGGATTATAGGTTATATTAAAGGCAAAAAAGTAAGGGAGTTAGGCAGCTAAAATTCAGACTTTTCTTTCTGTTCCTTGGATATGAGACCTTGGGCTAACTACCAAACCATTTTCAGTTTCAATTTGCAACAGTAAAAGTCTAATAATTAAAACTTAGAAACTAAAAAAATCATTTTACTTTTCTGTACCATTTTCTCTTATACTTTGAGTAATTATATTTCAGGTAATCTTGTTTGTCCATCAGAGGCATGATACCCATGTGGATTGAACTTGGAGTTCAGTTTTCAGCTTTAATCAGCATACTTTCTAAATGGTAGAGAAAGACTCACACATTTATCCTTTCTTAGATGTAATCACACAATTTGGAGAAAATGATGTTAAAAATCTCTTCCCTTGAAGAGAACTCAAGAGCTGAGTAAGGTCAGTACTAACTACTGACGGATGAACTGTCATTGGCCTCTTTAGAGCACAACCATCAAATGCCTTGCTCCTGTGCTAGAAAATAAATGCAATCGGTAATTTCTGATCTGACTTGGTTGTCAGGAGTACAAATCTATCAGAATGCTACTAGCTTCTCTTCACATTTGACTGCATAGATTATGCCCTCTTGATTGATTACTTGATTTTGAAAACATCATAATTTGATTCACACAAACTGAAAAACATGTTATGCATAAATTAGCCTTTCTTTGACCTCAACAACTTTTCTTCAGTTTTTGAAAGATATTATAAACAAATGAATACAACACAAGCAATTTAATAACCATAAAGGGCAAATCTAAGAAACTATTAAGAACCATAAATAAGACTTTACATTAACATAGGTTGAACAAGATGGTAAAATGGGACTCTCCAACAATCATCTCTTCACAGAAATATCAATTTAAATAACTATCCATGCAAGAAAATATCTTCACGAGAACTAAAGAAAACAGGTGAGATTTCACAGTACCTCATTTTAACTTGATAATAAGAAAAGACAAATTGGAAAAGATAGACCCATACCACCTCTCTCCCAATACCAGTGTGAAGAGAGGCATCATCTGCTTGAGGGAAGAAAAGAAAAGTAAGTATGAGACTTTCCTTTGGTACATAGTCCTAGGTCTACCACCATAAAACTCAGCATTACAAAGAAACCTCTGATTCACAGTTGTCGCCCATGGAGGAGTCTTGGTTTTTACGATGAGTTTTAAGATGGGAGGCCATGACCTCAGCAGGACAGAGTTGTGTTTGGGCATGCACTACCTCGACCAACAGCATTAGCCTTGGGTCCTGAATACACTTCAGTTTCAGGCAGGCCATAGCAACCATGGCATTATGCATGCTGCAGTACAGCACAGGTCTCTGAGGCTGTGGGCTTCGGGTGTGAACTAGACAAGGTCAGCCTAGATGGCTGTGGCATTATCTGCATCACCCTTTCCCCTGCCATGGGCAGCACAGTACAGGGTGACAATGTCCACTTGGGGGAAATATAAATAAGTGAGCAAGACATTTTGCTTTAAACACAGTGCTGGACTCACCATAGTAAAACCCATCACTGAGCTCAGTTTTCTGGCCCACTTACAACACAGCTTAGAAATAACTTCCTGGATCTTCCTCAGATCTGTCGGTGCCAGGGACCTTAAAGCCTATACAAGACTTACAGTGTGTCTTGACTTAGAACACCTTTTAGTACTTATGGCTTCAGTGACTGCAGGCTTAGAAATTTCTGGAAGAGTTGTGAAGATGGACAGGAACAAATAAGACCAGACTATGAAGACTGGAATAAATTCCTGATTCTTTATTGCCCATACATTAACATGTATTCACAGGCATAAAAGAACTTTCATGGCATTATGATACTGCCAAATGGACTAAATAAGGCATTAGTGACTTGATGAGAGAGATAAAAGAGAGATAAAAATGTGTGATCTCTCAGGCAATTCTATGAAACAAATGGTATAATAAAATAAAAATTGAGACATCAGAAAGTCAAAATGAGCATAGTTGGGATGTAGTTAAAATTTAGAGGGTTTTTTCCCTTCATTTTATTTGCAGAGACTGATAAGTTTTTTTTTCTTCAAAATAACCTGATACAATTATAAGACATTTTTAATAAGTCTCAGAAGAATCATAAGAAAGTACCATAAACAATTACATGCCAACAAGTTGAAAAATTGGTAGATTTATCAATATATTCAACCTACTAAGACTAAATTATAAAGAAATGGAAAGTCTGAATGAACCAATAAAACCCAGAACTAGACAGATGCACTATTGAAGTCTTCAAAATATTTAAGTAATTAAAAAATTTTCTCAAAAAAATTAAAAAGGAAGGAACACTTCCACTTTTATGGGACCAGCATTACCTTGAAAACAAAGCTACACAGGACAATATAAGATAAGTGTGGGCCAATATCTCTGGTAAACATAGATGCAGAAATCTTCATGGAAGTGCTAGCAAACTGAATTCAACAATAAATTAAGAGGATTATACACAAAGTTCAAGTAGGATTTATCCCTTAAATGCAAGAATGGTTCAGCATATGCTAATTGATATGTGTAATATACCACATTAACTGAATGGATCTTATGATCTTCTCAACAAATTAAGAAAAAGCATTTGACAATACTTAAAATGCTATCATCATAAAAATGCTCAACAAACTAGTTATAGAATGAATGTACCTCAACTTACCAAAGTACACACATGATAAGATAACAGTTAACATCATATTCACATGTGAAAAATTGACAGCCTTTCTTCTAAAATGAGCACTAAGGCAAGGGTGATGGCTCTCCTCAATTCAACAAAGCACTGGAATTCCTAGCCAGATAAATTAGGCAAGAAGACCAAATGGAATCCAAATTGGAAAGGAAGATGTAAAACTATCTGTTTGCAAATGACATAATCCTTTCCGTAGAAAGCAAATAACAAACAAAAACCCGGAACTAATAAATTTATTAAGTTTTTTGTTTTTACAGTAACAATATAAAAAAGCAGTTGTGTTTCTACACACAAACAATGAAACATGTGAAAAGCAAATTAAAAAATTCCATTTATAAAAACATCAAAATATTTAAGAATAAAATTAACCAAAGAGATAAAATGTTTGTCTATTGAGGTAGTTGCTTCAACACTGCCCAGTTTGTAAATTTCATAGAGCTATTTATGCTTCTAATAATTTTTGCTTTGTTTATCTGAATGATATAAACAAACAGTATTCACCAGTCATCTCAGCATAACCTAGTCTATCTCAACTGACATGATTCTTTCTTATTTATTTTTTTAATGGACATCAGTAGTATTAAGAAAGTATACTTAACATTTCAAGTCTTGATTTTTTTTTTTACTGATACAATCTTTATAGTTTTCTTCAGCTTCTGGCAAAATTTTGGAGATATTGAATCAAGTTACAGATAAAATTTTACATGTTATTATTATTGAATATATCTTTCTACAGTATATAGGACTTTAACCTAAATTTCAATAGCTACTGTCTTCAAAGGGAACCATTGGAAGCTGCTGGTAGGAATGCAAATTGATGCAGCCATTATAGTAAACCATATGGAGGTTCCTCAAAATATTAAAAATGCAATTACCATATAATACTCCCACTTCTGGATACATATTCCAAAGAGTTGATATCAGAATCTCAAAGAGATTGTCTGTACCATCATAGTGATTCAGCTTTAATCACAGTACCAAAACATGAAAGCAACCTAAATGCCAAAATTGCACAGAAATACAATGGGATATTATTCATCCTTAAAAACTAAGGAAATCTTGCAATTTGCAACAACATGGATGAAGGTGATGGATATTATACTAAGTGAGATAAGCCAGACACAGAAAGATACACACAACATGATCATACTTAACTTGTTGAGTTTCATGGCTGCCAAGAACTGGGAAATGGGAAAGTAGAAGGCATTAGTCAAAGGGCACAAAGTTCCACTTATATGAGTTCTAGTAGACTGTGGTACAGTATATTACTTATAATTAACAATACCATATTGTTTTTGCTGTGGGAAAACTTTATGTTAACTGTTCTTTGTTAACTATTTTTATGTTAACTGTTTTTTTTTGGGGGGGGGAATGGGGAGTAAGGGTGAGGGAGTTTAACCTGGGGCACTTCATCACTAAAATACATCCCTGGTTCTCTTTTTTATTTTATTTATTTATTTATATATTTTGTAAGAAAAGTTCTGGTCTTTTTTTTTCTTTTTTTTAATTTTTTTTTTTTTAATTTAGCTTTTAATATTTTATGGACTGCATTTTGATTCATTGTACACAAATGGGGTACATCATTTCATTTCTGTGGTTGTACACAATGTGGATTCATACCATTTGTGTAATTGTACATGTACGTAGGGTAATGATGTCTGTCTCATTCCACCATTTTTCATGCCCCCTCCTTCTCATTTCCTTCTACATATTCTAAAGTCCCACCACTCAATAAGTTGCTGAAGCTGACCTGGAACTTGAGATCCTCCTGCCTTCCGAGTTGCTAGGATTACAGATGGGAGTCACTACACCCAGTAACATGTTAACTGTTCATATCACACCAAAATAATAATACAGTAAGAGGCTGGGAGAAAACTTTTAGAGACAACAAATAGGTTTTATGGTATAGACTGTGGTGATGATTTCATGAGAATACACCTATGTTGAAAATCATCAGGTTGTATGTATTGAATATGTGTAGCATTTTGTATGTCAGGCCTGCTTAATAAAAGGGTTAAAAAGAGAATTTTTGGATGTTATTTTAGATCTCAATTTTTTTCCTATTCTTTATTGGTTTGTGAAATATAAAATACATTTTCATGCCTCTGGAGAAGATGAAAAGACATGACTCATAGATACTGTGCAGGAGATAAACAAATACAGTCATTTTATTAACCAACTTATTTGGTGACAGTATAGTCTTTGCTTCAGGAAGAAAGTGGCAACCCGTCAGGGTCATTGAAATGTTGAGATCAAGATAAAATTTCACTGAAGAACTCAGCTGTAGAATACGACACATGAAAAGGCATTTGCCTCAGTTATTGTGAGATGATGATGAAGAAATATTTTAAGAGTGTGTTTCTTCTTATGCGTGAAATCCAGAAGCGACTAAGCTGATGCAGGAGCCAGAAAGAAGAAAAAGAGAGCAAGACCAAAACACAGTTGGGTGACCAGAGATAACAATTATGTACAGTATCCCCCATAAAGAAACAATAGATGTTTGAGGAGATCTGTTTAATGTGATTCAAACCTTACACATGTGAACATGTAAACATCTCCCAGTACCCAATTGCTATGCACAATTTCAATGTTTTTATGCACTGAATTAAATTTAAATTTTTTAAAATAATTAGAAAAATAAGAGCACCCTTTTATGAAGTTCAGGAATTTATGTGTAAGTAACCCAAACAACAGAATGAAATATAAGACAAGGATTCATATCTGAAAAATTAGCCCTTAGACCTAGAATCAAATAAAACAACTGGTATCTTTTATAATTTAAGACTCTAGAAAGTAAATATTAAGAACAATTGCTGGAAAGGCATGGATTATACTTTTTATCTGACATCTTCACCTACTTTTGGTTTTCTTTTCTCATTCTTTTACCCAGACATCCCCCACATACCTATACGCATGCACACACGTGCACAGGGAAACACACACATACATTAACCTACTTGCAGATTCTGGCATATCTAGGAGCACCTGTGCAGAGTTACCCCCTGCCCCCACTGGAAGTGATCAGTGAAGATAAGAAATATTTCTCTGAAAGTTCCCCTGGGAGTTCCCTTCATGGGCCTATGACCAAGGAATGCGTGGGAGCACTTGGAATGCCCATTCTCTTCCTCCCCTTTCCCCACCCCTCATGATAGGTTAAGGACTTCTCTACACTGAGTACATTTCCTACCTGGCATTTTAGGAAACTTGGTGTTTAGATTGATATTTTCAGATCTGGTGGGTGGAAAATATCTTGATAACTTTTCATTTAATTCTCCAAAATACAGCCTATAAATATATGACTTACTCTTCCCAACAGGATCTAGTTCTAGTATAATCTCGTATATCCTTCTCTGTGTAGGAGTATGTTGGGAAATACATTGAAATTCTTTCTTTAACAACATTTTCTGTTGATGTTCAACATTAGCATTATTTTGCATGCATATGCAGAATCTCCATACTTCTGCAAGTCAAAGTTCCTTGGTAATTGATTTGCTACGTATAAAATGTTCTTTAACGTATTACTTCAGCAATTATTGTAATGTATTCTTTTATTGTAGTTAAGAATCCTTAACAAGAGAACTGCCCTCTTAAATTTTTAAGTGCACAATACAGTAGTAACTGAAGAAAGAGTTCCACTACTTTAACTCATAATATAATTCCTTTGTAACTCTAAATACGGTTACATCCTATAGGAACACTGCCTCATTGGCTCACAAATACCTTTTTCATTCTCTATTACCATAATGTTTATGTCCTTCACACTAGATTTTGTATCTTTAAAATTTGTGCACTATTGTTGCAACTCCAGATGTGCATTCATAAATATTTAGCAACCAGTTCTATCTCCTCCAAGAGTATGTACATGTATATGTACATAATATTCATACGAATTTACTGACACAGTTTACAGAATAAATAAAATGATATGCAATATGCAATCCACAGATACATTCAATTTTTCCTGCAAATTTCATTAGAGAATTGATTCTAACAGAACATTTTTACTCATTCTTTGCTGAAATTTTGTATCCATAGTGTCCACAGTCAATCTATCACTGCAATTAATGGGCAGAATTCTTGTATGAACTTTGGTTGATATTTTCATTTATGTGACCACACTGTGTTGTGTGCAATGTGGGAATGTGTCACAATGAATTTCCTTAGTAAATATAATTATAATGCGCCAAACATTTTTAAAAAGACCAAGACCTATGTTGGAACATCATTTGTTAATCACTGTTGTGAGTGGCTTTATTGAACTGCATGAATTCATTGAATACTGTTAGGATAGTTCCTCAGACTGTTATGCTATAGACAGTGCAGCAGCTACAGGCACAACAAACTTTTAGGTGTAGTTTGCCTTATTATCATATTCTCCCTGTATACTGATGTCTTGACTATCACCCAACAAAAGAATCAAACTTTGATTTAAAGTTTGGGGTGTAGATGCTCCCACCACAGTCTATTTCAAATTATTAAGACGACTCACCAAAAGCAGAATTGGGGAAGGAAGCATGCTGACTTTAGTATGTATCTTCCTCAGTGTCTTTTTCATTCTTTGTGTCTTGCACCTTTGGACTCAGCAGCCTAATTTCTCTTGATACCTCTTAATCCTTGAGTTTACTTTCCTAGAGATTAAAAAAAAACAAAAGTTTAACTGCCCTGCCACTGAAAGATAAAATTAACAGTTTAATCTATTTACACACAAATGTTCAATTTAAGACATTCATAAATTACTTAAATTATATATCTTGCCATTGGTCTCTCTCTTTCTCTCTCACACACACAAACACATACACAGAAAGAGAGAGAGAGAGAGAGAGAGAGAGAGAGAGAGAGAGAGAGAGAGAGAGAAACATGGACTCATGGACTTTGGGTTCAGAAAGACCTGTATTCACAACTTGACTTCTGATATTTTCTAGTATGCACAAAGTTTCAGATGTCTTAAATTTTGAGAACTTTAGTTAATATAGGACCAATAATACCCACTTCAAAGGACTGTGGAGACTGCTGAATTATATAATGCATACAATATTCTTAAGACACACTATAAGGATTTGGTAAAGGGTTATATTTATTATTACTATACATTTAGTGATATGAATATAAGAATAGTGGATATTTAAGTGCACATTATGAACATAATTTTATTACTGCAAATATAAACACAAATCAAATGCCAATGAAATGTATAATTATGAAAGAGAAGAATCTAATGAAAGAGTTAAAAAGAGCTACCCTTACATTAGATGTCATTTTTATAAGTGAATGGGGAAAAAGTCAGATAATCCAGGGAAGGTCCTTGGATAGACTAAGTTAAAGTCAAAATGCAAATTCTTAATACCAAATGCACAGAAAGGGAAAGAAGATTGGATAACACTGGAGAATGGATATACTTTCTAAAAGTGAAAACATTTTCAGACATACAGTATTCTAGGGATTGACCTTCCCTCTCTGGGATTTCAGCTTGATGATATCTAGAGAAACATGACTGTTTTCTTTAACATCAAAGTCCTGAAAGTATTCTAAAATGATTCAAAAAGCTATTTGTCCTGAACTAACTTTTTAGAATCAATTGTTAAGTGACTTAAGTGATAATAAATCAGGAGCATACTGATTATATTTACCCTGAAATGCCTATGGAATTAAATATTAGCTGTCAAAGAGATGGAAGAGATGCAATTTAGATAGTCTCAAAGTCAATGCATGTGACCAATTACTTGAGTCACTAAAGAAAACAAAAGATCATGGCTCTATCTTTTTTTGATCTGTGATGCTATCCTAAGTTGTAAGATGAAACAACTTTAACATTGCTTTGTGTAATTTCATTGCAATTTTTGTGTTTATTCATAATATTATTATAGAGACAAAGAATCTAGTCAGCCAATCATTCCCTATTACTAAATTTTAAATGTCTTTATAATAACTACAAAGATTTGTCAGTGAAAGACAGTTTGGGAATTGAATATCATTGTTAGAAATTTTTACCAACTCTGCATTTTTATTATTTGTTATAGCCTTTCTCCTTTATCTAATTTACAGTTACATTTTCTCTTTCTTTTAAATATAAACTTACTTTGGCACTCCTAGAATTATATGTATGCGGTCAGAGAAATACAAATAAACTAAAATTCACATATTTAAATGTGTTACAAATGAAAAAGGTGGCAAAATCTATTCTTTTATTAGCTAGGAATAGAATTGAACCTCCTGAAGTAAAATTAGTGGACTTGAAGAGATTAGATTATTCAGTTTCTTCTAAAATTCAGTCTATAGAAGCAAATTGAGTTGTTACTGGAAATCAGTGGAAGTGACAAGGCTGGCTGGATGTGTGAGCTGCTGGGGTGTGGACCAAGAAGGAGGGTGTAAGTTATGCTAAGGTCTGGAGAGATGGTGACCCCTGCTTTCAAGGGCCTTTCAGACTGGGTCACAGCAGAGCAGAAACACTGTCACCCTGAGAACTATAGGAATAACACTTTAACTTCTTCCTTTGAAAGAGATGGGCACAAATCATTAGTTATTACATCAGATTCTTATAACCAGTCAAGGTAATGACCAACCTGGCTTTGAGAAGACTTAATGAAGCCTACTTAATCTAATTCGATTTTTATGATAGAATGACAAATCGAATAAGTGAGGAAAATTCATTGAAAGTTGTTGACTAAATATGAATTCTACCTTTATTTAAAAGATAATGTGATTTTCTTTAAGCCAATATTTTATATTGAAATGTCAGTTCCCTTTTTATTTAAATTATAAAATTTAAGAGTTGAAATATATTATCATCTTTGATTAGGCTAGAAATCGGCACCCTCGTTAAATTCTGAGTTCATATTCAAGAGGGATAGAAAGGGTAGTTTCAGTCTCTCGTTGAGGTTGTTAGACCCTGAAAGACAGAACTTATTAAATAAAAGAATGATAGCATTTTGACCTATTTGGTTTTGCCATCTTGTGCTGAGAAGTATTTCAATAGTCCAGTTTCACAATATATGAACAACTGTCCTTAGTGTTCTCTGAAGCAATTTATTTTTTGCTTCCCCTTTGAAGGCCAAAAGATGTTTGGAAGAGTCTTTTGAATCCCTCTTTATTTAAATCCTGCTAAGGTATTTTGCCACAGAACTACTGGGAATCCCTTAATAATTTTATAACCATACTTTTGAAATCCACCTAAATGCAAAATTTGATAACAGGCATAATACTCTTTCTAACTCTCAGTATTGCTTTTCATGTGAATGAATTTTATACGATTAAGCTCAAGTCAAATGGGTACCTGATTAATTAAAAATATATTTATTGGGCATTTATACATTATTAGTTGCTGTGCTAGACTTTGGGTACCAGACCTTGGGTGAGATACATAAGAGGTCCGCTCTTATCTTGTGCATATATGAGTTGAGAAGACAAACAAATATGCACTAACATAAACATAAAAACCAAGACCATAGGACTAGTAGGAATTATCAGATGCAATGAACAACAGCAAAGCAGAGGCAATGATATTATTGAGATTTGAAAGAAGAGCAAGAACTAATTTAGGAAGTGAAAGAAAATCAGTTCTTGGAACCCTGTGTGAGGACAGGAGAGGCAAAATTGAGACTAGAGAGTTAGGTGATGAAGAGCCTCGTGTGTCACTCTAAGAAATGAGACTTCATACAGACACCAATAGGAAGCTATTAAAGATTCGAAGCAGGGTGCTAACATGATCATAATTGCATTATGTAAATGGGGATATTAAAATTATAATTTTTTGTTTATGTTTTTGCTGAAGCCCCAAGACTATAAGTACCAAATTCTCTGAGGAATAGACCACCTCAGGAATATTTGCAAAGCACATGTCTAACAAGGAATTTTGTAACTTTCAGCTAACCATCAACTTCCAGAAAAGGAGGTTGTAAAAGAGGGTGGAGAAGCTGAAATATAGAAGTAAGAGATTGGAGAGATGATTGATGGAAGGAATCAGAGCGCTATGAGATGTGGCCCTTCTTACTTTGAAGATCCAGAAGGATATTTCAGATAACTTAATTATTTTTCCCCTGTAGTTTGGGGAAGGAAGACCTGAAAAGAAAAGGAAAAATAGTTGGATGCAGTATGCCTGTAACGTAGCCTGTAACAGCTAAGGATAAGCTGTGGTTTGTGTACGACAGGTCCATGTGCACAGTTCACATTAATATGATATGTGTGTGTGTGTGTGTGTGTGTGTGTGTGTGTGTGTGAGAGAGAGAGAGAGAGAGAGAGAGAGAGAGAGAGAGAGAGAGAGAGAGAGAAGAAGAAGGAAGAGGAGGAGACGGAGATAAGAGAGAGATATTAATTAATTGAATAATTTGGTGTTCATCCAGTTTAAAATTTTTTAAAAATCTTTTACTGACTGCATTTTGATCCTTTGTAGACAAATAGGGTGCATCATTTTGCTGCTATGGTTGTGCATGATGCAGATTCATACCATTCGTGTAATCATACATGGACATAGGGTAATGATGGCTGTCTCATGCCACCATTTTTCATACCTCCTCCCTCTCATTTCCTTCTACATAATCTAAAGTTCATCAAATTCTTCTCTCACCCTGTAATGAGATAAGGAAATAATAGGAATTGCTATAGTTGTGTGTTATGCAGTAATAATAAGCTGTATTTGGTATTTGCCTGGACTTGTAAAACTAAAATAAAGGCACCTGGTGACAAACTTGCTGTGTGGCAGGATGACACTCCTGAACAATGCCGATATGAACCTTGATCTATGATTTGAGTGGTGACTCCTATATAGTCGTGTTCTGGTCTTTTATCAATGAAGACCAGAGCATGACTGGGCTGAAAATCACTACTGAAACCCCTGGACTTTTGGAGGAAACTGTCAGCAGCACTGTGACCAGAGCACTCCACGTCGCTGTGTCTCTTGACTGCCCCAGCTACTGTCCATTCCATCACTGATTGCTGGTCAACTGTTGTCACCAAGGCCAGATGACTGGCCACCTCTCCTGTGACAACAACTGCCACCCAGCCTCCTGCTTATCAGACACCCAAGGACATCCAAAGACTTACAAGGAGCTGAGAGAGGCTACAGCTGAGAAGAATCCCCTCGGTCTTGCTGACTGACTTCTTGACTAAGAGACGTTGCATTGAGTAAGTCCATGAGGATTGGACTCTAGGTGAACAAGGGAGTGAATCTTCAATGCATTTGTGACTTGCTATTATTAGGAATGTCGAGTGTGCATTGCATGAATAAAACCCACTTGTTGGAACCAAACTTGATTCCTCTCTTACTCACTGCTCGAGACATACCCGCACCCCCCACTCCCATTATATATCATTATCCAGTTTTATGCCCATACGGGGACCCTGAGAAGCAGGAACTAAGGAGGCAGATTTAGTGGCCTGGTAGCAAGTGTTTCCCTGGTGCCAGTGACTGGGAGCAGTGATCCTCAGAGGTGGCCTTGACAATTTTCTTGTTCTGAAGTCAGCTTTGTCTGTAATTAATACAATTACTCCAGCTTTTTTTGATTAGTGTTAATATAGTGCATCTTTACACCTTTCCTATGGTTTTCCCCCAGTTTTCAATAGACATTTTTTCCCACATGAAATCCCTATTACAGCTGCAGAAATGTAATTGTAAATGTACACTTGTAAACTACATGTAAGGGCCAAGGTACATTCAGGGCCAGTCAGGGAAGCTTTTGCTGCCCCCTTACTTCTTGTCCTTCTGACTGCTTCAGTCACGGAGCTGCCAGAAACCACAAAGCTAGCAGAGAGGAAACTGGCATCGACTCCAAGTAGCAAGAAGGGCTGGCAGAGGGGAATTAAGTGTAAATTTCACAGCTTTTGTTATTTCCCTGGGAAACACACAGTAATTACAAACTCTTTGGGGTTAATGGGACAAGACAGAAGGAAGGAGTTACAGCTCTATAAAACAGGTTTGTAGGGGAATAGGGAGAAAACAAATTCACTTTATCCCCATGCCTTGAGTGTGTTCCCCTTTCAACATGCTGGTTCCAATTAGAAGGGCTTCTGATTGCCGTGTGAGAATTTTGGCTTCACCTATTCTGATGTCATGTGTGTGCCTGTTAAAGATTGTTGTGCTTTGTTGAAGAATGGACCCTATTATTACAGAATGCCTTTTTTTAATCCTTGACAATTTTCTTGTTCTGAAGTCAACTTTGTCTGTAATTAATACAATTACTCCAGCTTTTTTTTTTGATTAGTGTTAATATAATGCATCTTTACACCTTTCCTATGGTTTCCCCCCAGTTTTCAATAGACATTACTTTTTAGAGCAATTCGAGGTCCATAACAAAAAAGAGCGGGAAATACACAGAGCTCCCTTCTAGCCCCGCCCCCTGCTATCAATTTCCTGTATTGAAAGGGGAGATTTGTTGCAAATGATGGAGAGTATAAAGCTCCCCAACTAGCAACACGTCACACCACAGTGGAAGGTTTACTACAAATGATAACACATTGTTTTGTCCCTGAGTCCGTAGTTAACCTCAGGGTTCAGTCTTGGTATTATTCCTTCTATAGGTTTTGATAAGCGTATGAAGACACGCATCCACCACTGTAGGGAAAAGAACATAGTTTCACTGCTGCAAAAGGCTCTGTGCTCCACCTATGCACCTGCTCCTTCCCCTTAAGCTTGGTGACCATTAATGTTTCCCTTTATACTTCTGCCTCTTCCACAGTGCCATGTGGTTAGAATCATGCAGTCTGTATTCTTTTCAGAGTAACTTCATTCTCTGAACAATATACTTGTATGTTTCCTCCAAATCTTTTCACAGCTAGATAGCTCCTACTTTTTTCACACTGAGTAATATTCCATTGTCTGTATATAACACAGATTTTTTATGCTTGCATCTCTTTTTTATTTTTTAAATTTATTTAATTAATTTACATTTTTATTAGAGTTTTATTGTTATACATAGGAGTTGGGGCTCTCCAAATTTATACATGCGTCAAATTTGATTTCAGCTCATAACTCCCCTTTTCCATCCCTTCTTTTCCCTCTCCCCTCCCCCATTCTCCTTCCTCTGCTTTGCTAGATTTCCTTTCACTCATCTATTTATTTATATTTGATTGATTCTTTTTACTTATACATAAAGGTGGAATATCCTGTGTATATTTATATAGGCACATAATGTGATTTTTTAAAGAATTCATTCTTCATTGCCTTTCCTTACCCATCCCTCTACTCTTCCTTTTGATATCCTTCTACATTACTAATCTTCCCTTTATCTCTCTTTGATATCCTGTCTTTCCTCCCCCCTTTTCTTTATTTTACTCTATCTTCTGCATGTGAGAGAAAACATTTGACCTTTCATTTTCTGAGTTTGGCTTATTTCATTTTGCATGATATTCTCCATTTCAACCCGTTTGCCCATAAATGCCATAATTTTATTATTCTTTATGGTTGAGTAGAACTCCCCTTGTATGAATGAATGTATACATACATATGATATGATATGATATATATATATATATATATATATATATATATATATATATATATCACAATTTTCTTAATCCATTCATCTGCTGACAGGCACTTGGATAGATTGCATAATTCAGACATTGTGACTTGTGCTGATATAAACATTGCTATAGTATGCCAATTTTAGATCTTTTGGGAATATACCAAGAAGTGGGATAGCAGGTCATATGGTGGTTCCATCCCTAGTTTTTTTGAGGAATCTCCAAACTACTTTCTAGAGTGGTTGTACTAGTCTGCAGTCCCACCAACAATATATAAGTTTTTCTTTCTCCCCACAACTTCACTAGCATATATTGTTGTTGGTGTTCTTGATCATTGTCATTCTGACTAGAGTGAGATGGAATCTTAGTGTAGTTTTGATTTTCCTTTTCCTGATCATTAGTGATGTTAAACATTTCTTCATGTATTTGTTGGCCTTTTGAGTTTCTTCTTTTGAGAAGTTTCTATTTAGTTCTTTTGCCCATTTGTTGATTGGGTTGTTTGTTATTTTGGTGCTAACTTTTATAGTTTTTTGTATATTCTGAATATTAATCCCCAATTGGAAGAATAGCTGGTCAAGATTTTCTCCCTTCTGTAGGCTCTCTCTTCATGCTATTAATTATTTCCTTCACTGGACAGAAGCTTTTTAGTTTAATGGCATTCCACTTATTGATTGTTGGTTTTCTTTCTTGTGCTATCTGGAGTCTTGTTAAGGAAGTCTATGCCAGCACCTATATGATGGAGTGTTGGCCCTCTTTTCTTCTAGCAGTTGTAAGGTTTCTGATCTAATTCCTGTCTTTGATCCATTTTGATTTGAGTTTTGTGCAGCATGAAAGATAGGGATCTAATTTCATTTGTCTACACATAGCTATTCCATTTTCCCATCACCATTTGTTAACAAGACTGTCTTTTCTCCAAGATATATTTTTGGCACCTTTGTCAAATATCAGATGGCTATATATTTGTGGGTTTGTCTCTGTGTTATCCTCTGTATTTCAAAGGATCTAGGGTGATATCTCTTATTTCATCTTTAATTTTGTTAATTTTGTTCTGTTAGTTTTGCTAAGGGCTTATCAATCTTTTTTATCTGTTCAAAGAACTCACTCTTTGTTGCATTGATCTTGTGTATTGTTTTCTTATTCTCAGTTTAATTGATTTTGGCTCTGATCTTAATTATTTTCTGTCTTTTACTGAAATTTTGAAATTAGTTTGTCCTTTTCTAAGGTCTTAAGATAGAGCATAAGTTTATTTATTTGGTCGCTCTCTATGTTTTTTTAATGTACTTACTCAGTGCTCTAAATTTTCTCTTAGAACATTTTCATACTGTCCCAGAGTGTTTTATAGGTTGTGTCTTTTTTTCTCATTCATTTCTAAGAATTTCTTGATTTCATTCCCATTTCTTTGATACATTATTCAAGAGAGTATTGTTCAATCTTGATGTATTTATGTAGTTTCTAATGTTTTTCTTGCTGTTGTTTTTAGTTTCATTCCATTATGATCTGATAGGATATATGAGATTATATATATATTATATATAATATATATATAATATTTGCAGCCTAGAATGAGGTCTATTTTGGAAAAAGTTCCATATACTGCTAAGAAGAAGGTAAGTTCCTCTGTTTTGGAGAAAAATATTCTATAGATGTCTGTTAGGTCCATTTTATTTATAGTATTACTTAGGTTAAAGATATATTTATTGATTTTATGTTTTGAAAATCTGTGTTTTGGCAATAAAGGTGTGTTTAGATCACTCCGTATTATTGTGTTGAGGGTCTATCTGTGATTTTATGTCATAGAGTATTTCTTAATGTAATTGAGTGCCCTTACAATTGGGGCATAAATGTTTATGTTTACTCTCATTATATCTTCTTTTTCAATTGTTCCCTTTACCAGTATATAGAATACTACAATTATTCTAAGTTCATTTACCTATTGAAGGACTTCTTGTTTACCATCAAGTTTGGTAATTATGAATAAAGCTTTCATAATTATCTATATACAGGAGGTTTTTTGTTTGTACATTTTCAACTCATTTGGGTAAACACCAAGGAATATCACTATTGGATCATATGGCAAGAGTGTGTTTAGTTCTTTAAGAAACTTCCAAAGGATCTTTCAAAGTATCTATTTTGCAATGAAGGAGAATTCAATGAAGGAGAATTCTTGTTTCTTCTTATTCTTCCCAGTATTTGGTGTGGTCAATGTTCTGGATTTTGCCCATTCTGATAGTAGTATATCTTTGTAGTGATGTGTATAGTAGCTAGCAATCTTATTTAATTTTAATTTGCAATTTCCTAATGACCTTTTATGTAGAGTGTCTTTTCATGTGGTCATGTGCAACCTATATATCTTCTTTGATGATGAATTTGTTGAGCTCTTTTGCCTGTTTTTCAGTTGGTTGTTTATTTTTATATTACAAACCAGTGGAGTCTCATATATTGTAGATAACAGTTCCTTGTCAGATATATCTTTTGCAAATATTTTCTCTGTGACATTTCTTCTCACTTTCATGCCATGTTTTTCACACAGCACATGTTTTTAAAAGTTTAATGCACTCTAGTTTATTAGTTATTTCCTTTGTAGGTTATGAAAACAATCCAAACGTAATCACCATAACCAAGATCATCTAAGCTTTTGAATATTAACTTGAAGTTTAATAGCTTTGCATGTTATATTTGGGTCTGTGATCCATTTTGAATTCATATTTTGTGACAGTTCTAAAGTCTGTTTCTAAATATTTCTTTTTCTTTTGCAATGGGAGTCCAGTCATTATAACACCATTTGTTGGAAAGATCATCTTTTCTCCACTAATTGCCTTATTCCTTTGTCAAAGATCAGGTAAATTTATTCATGTGGGTCTGTGACGGGACTTTCTAGCCTGTTATGCTGCTCTGTCTATTCTTTCTGCCAGTACCACACTCTCTTGATCACTCTAGCTTCATAGTACGTCTTGAAGTTTGGTAGCGTCAGTCCCCTGACTTGGTCTTTTCTCTGGTTACTGTACTGGCTATTCTGGGTCTCTCAATATTCACTTTAGGGTCAGTCTGTCAATAGCCACACAATATCTTGCTGGGATTTTGAATGGAATTAAAGTGAATCTATAGATAATGTTGGGAAGAACTGACATCTTGACAATGTTTAATCTTCCTGTCCATGAACAAGGATAACTCTTTTTAAATTTGATATTTTGTTTTCCTTTATCAGAATTTTGTGGATTTCCCGTTCCTTCACTTTTAACTGGATTCTTATGTTTAAGGTGGCTTTCTTTTTCACAACAAATAATTGTTTCTTGCTTTTTTTTTAATTGACTTTAACAATCTCTGCCTTTAATTGGTATATTCAGCTCTTTCAGCATATTCTACTCTTATTAAACAGGAACCATTTTGATGTGATGCTAAGGTAGGGGAGGTAGTTAAAAATGTTTTCTAAACATTATTCAATCTCAGTCTTTTATTGGTCTCATGTCCTTTGCTTATGACCATCGCAAATATATTAATATTCTGTTTCGCCATCTCCAAACATATCCACTTGCCTTTTAAGTTTCTAGATTTTTAATTCTAGAGGTGCAGTTTGTTCTTGAAAAAAATGGTTAGTTTTATTTATGCCTTAAAACTCTTTTTTGAGAAATATTAAATATACTTTTAAAAGTACATTTGTACTGCAAATCCAATAGCTGAAGACTTTATAGATTCATTCTGTTGTTTGTTTCTGCTTCTTATTACTTGCATATTTGATTTCTTTGTCCACTTTGTGATTTTTTAAGTTGATTTTTTAAAATCTTTATATTTGTGAATTATTTCAGACTATGCTGAATGTAGAGTCTTCGAGAGAGGGATTTCTGTGGATTTTAATCAAGTACTCATGAGTCCGATCATTTTAAATTTTAAATTCTTGGTTTCATACTTTTATTATTAGCCACTGTGAATTAGGTCTGAAAACTCAAGTGATAGATTTTGGTTATTGATTTTTCAGTCTTTACTAAACAATTAAAAAGTAAGACACACAAAATTTTATTATTTATGTGTCAACTTTACTAGCTGTAGAGCTATTTTTATGCTATTACCATTATGTTGAGTAAAGCCATGTTTTGTTTCTTGTTTTGTATTAAAAATCAACATTCTAGACTCTCCAATTTGAAAGGGATTTGGTCATTCTCTTATGTCCTACAATACTATTATCTTAAAATCAAAGTCAATTTTAGCATGTATTTTGCCTACCTGCACCACTAACTTTTCATTAATCTTAAGAGATTTCTTTTCTTCACAACAGCTCTTGAATACACTTATGAACATGTATTTTATTTCATCCATCTCTTCATTAGGGGATAAGGGATCAGTTGGTCATTCTGCTCAAGAAGAAAGAGCAGTGATTCTTTGAAGGGTGGGTTTTTGGTCTGTGCATTGTTGCTGCGTGGTTGGTTCTAGATCTGCTTCTCAAATTCATATCCACTCACAGAGTATTGATACATTCCTGAAATGAGATATATTTATCTTTTTATTTTGAAATTCTGACAAAGTTTATGAATAATAGATGAAATGTGTATAAAACAGATATTACTTTTTCATCTTAATCATGATTGGATTGCCATATGGCTATGAAGAATCTAAAATTTCATTTTATACAACTAATTCAGATTCATACTAATAGGCACTGAGGGCAGTATTTTTTTATCCTGTTTTTCTTCCAGTTGTTAATATATATTTAATATATATAATTCTTCAAGGAGTTCTATTTAATACTTGAGTTTAGCTGGTTTAAGGTAGTGACTCACATCTATTGAATTTCAGTGTGGCAATACAGCTACAATTTTTTCAATCATAATTCTACTTATTCCATTATGTTCCCTGACCAATTTATTGACTTCTTTGTTTCTCTAATTTCTGATGTGGAAAATGGGTATAATAATGACACGTACCTCATAAAGTTGCTGTGGGTATTCAAGACTGACACATAGAATGCCCTATAAAAATCTTAGTGATAAAGGTGACAAGGATAATGATGATGATAATGAAAATGGTCTGGTAATGTGGGATTGAAGAAGAAAATGTTTGTAAGTTTTAGTATAACTCTGTTCTTGTGCTTCTTTGTCCTGGTGTTTATTTGTATTCAGAATACTAATTTTAAAACTTCCAGGCTTAAATTTCTACAGAATGAGATAGATGGCCATTTTCAGCACATAGGATCTTAAATCATGTGATTATAATGAGACTACTCTAATCATTCCTTCTCTTACTTGATCTTATTTCCTTCTCGCTACAGAATCATCTCTGACTTTGTTGAACCTGACCATTTTGAGAAGTCAGGCTAACTTGCCCATTTTTTCGAAATAGAGAAATTGGATAGTAGTGATAATCCCTTCAAAATCTTTCCACCACTGTCCAGGGATTAAGTCAAGCCTTTACCATATAAGCTCCCTAAAAATTGTCTTCAATCCCACTTTCCAATTTAACTTCTTTATTCCTTGCACCTTGCAAACTAGGCTACTCCTTGAATGTGTTATGATTTTCACATCTTTGTCTTTAAGATTTCAAACTTCTTATGAGAATGTCCTTGCCGAGGTTTATTTTACTATAGATTGACTTCTCCTCTCTGCTTCCAATTTCACTCCTTTGAATTCGTTCTTTACAATGCAACCCAAATGATATTTGAAAAACGCAAATAGGTCATGTTGGCTCCTGCTGAAATTCCCAAATAGCTGTTAGTTTCTCTCATGAATGAGTGAAAATTCCTTACTGCAGTTTACAGTATTCTTTATTTTTCCAGGCCAACTTTTCTTAGACTGCCCCACAATTCATTGTCACTGCAGACTTTTTAGATGATGTTTTCACTATCTCACATACTCTTTCATTTTATCCCATGTGACCTGATCATGGAAGAGCAGAGGGCAACTCTTAATTCATCCCTCAGATTTAGGGCTGCCAAAGAAAATAGAGAACACCCATTCAAATGTGAATTCCAAAAAAATCAAAATTTTTTAGAATACATATGGTAAGATACATTTATTTGTTGTCTGTCTGAAGTTCAAATGGGCATCCTGCATTTTCTATTCATATTGTCTTGTTTTAGAATGAAGTCAATATTTTCTTTTAACTTCTGTACTTTATGGCACTTACACAGTATACTAAAATGGTTGCTTATCTGTCTCTTCTACTAGACTGTTTGGGGGAGATGAAGCCTCTGTATTTATCAGTGAAATGTTTGCAGCAATTGCTATTGTGAATCTAATGTGTAAATCATAGAAACAATCAAGTAACAGAATATTTCTGGATGAGTGAATGGATGATAGAAAGACAAAGAAATGGTTATATTAGGACTCCTATCCAACACCTCTTCAATAAAAACTTCCCAGACATCTTCTCATGAAAAATCATTTGGTAATTCTTTTCTGAGTTTTACTAACAACTTTACATATACATTTCATGACTTTTATAATACATGTTCCATGCATAAAATCTACAGCTATTTGTTTACATGCCTATACTCCTTTTTCCTTGGAAACATCTAGTAGTTACAGCTTGCACCTTTATCATCTCTTTGTACTTTCTGCTTTCCACATTGACTTGTTAATCTCTGGTAGAGACAGAACAATGTGGTTTAAAGAAGGGTCATATCATTATGCTTTTTAAAGGGAAGTGTTAGCTGAATGTAAATATGGTATGTAATAATTGATGAAGAATGTGCTTTTTAGTTATGTTGATAAGAGAGTTGTTCCTGCCAGATCATTTGTAGAGTAACTTCTTCAAACTGGTGGGACTGTAAAACAGTACAACCACTTGGAAAGCAGTATGGAGATTCCTCAAAAGACTAGGAATGGCACCACCATATGACCTAGCTATCCCACTCTTTGGAATTAATTTAAAAGAACTAAAATCAGCATACTATCAGAATATAGGCACACTAATGTTTATAGCAGTGCAATTCATAATAGATTATGAGTCCAGCCCAAGTACCTGTCAACAGATGAATGGTTAAATAAAATGTGGTATACATGCACAATTGAATTTTATTCAGTCATAGAAAAGAATGAAATTATTCCATATGTGGTAAATGAATGGAACTGAAGGATATTATGCTAAGCAAAATAAACTAGACTCAGAAAGTCAAGGATAGAATGTTTTCTCTCATATGTGGAAGCAAGAGCAAGGGAAAAAATGAGTGAACCTATGGAAATAGAAGAAAGATCAATGGAGAGGAAGGAGGAGATTAATGGGGAAGGAATAAGAGTGTGAAAAGACAGGAATTGTGGAATGAAATTAAATTGTGCTGTGTGCATATAGGACTTCCACATTTACATATGTCTATAAGGGACCAATCTAATAGAAAAACAACAAGTAAATAGAGGGAATACCTGTAGAATAGAGGAAGCATAACACAGGAAGGAAAAAGGAGAGGAAAGAGAGAGTATTAGGGACTGAAATGGAACAAATTATGTTCCAAGCATGTATGATTATGTCAAGATGAACCCCACTGTAATGCATAACTACAATGCACTAATAAAGAAAAAGATTTTTTATACCCTATTTTAAGAAAGACTAAAAAGTGAAGTCTAAATGTGCAAAAAATAACAACTAATTCTCACCCTTGTGTGGTTGAGGGAAAGGATTTGGGTCGGAAGGATGGACAGGCTGCAAAATAAAAGCTATAAAGGTTATATATGAGAAATAAAGACAAAAGGCAAGACCATCTTAAGAGCAGAGATGTGAGGGGTTAAGCCATCCAGAAGGGTCTGGCTCTAACAAAGGAAGGAAACCGCACTTGCTTTATTTATATTGGTACAGATCAAAGGGGACCAGTAGAAGTTTCTTCAAGAAAAACAAGATAGGGGTTGGGGTAAGCAGACTGTTTGGCTCTAGCTGGTCACTCCCATCTCTGGTACTTGCACTTGAACCTGAGTGATGAGCTAAGAAAGGGTGCCACTTGAATCAGGCATTCTCAAACCGTGGGTTCTGAATGGGAGTTCTCAACACCAGGCTTTCCCTGCTTTATGGGTCCAACATCACTCAATTTACATATATAGATCATATATGGCTCTCATCATCTAATATTACCTGAAAGTTCTGTGCTGTTATTGAAAACATAATCTCAAGTAAATTTCTTATCTGCCTTATGAAGTAGGCATTAGTCTCCCTGTATCTACATATTATAGATGAGAAAATTAGACTCAGATATTTCCCAAGGCCTATGTATATAACATGTGGAAAACATCTAGGTTTTGGATGTTTAAAAACTCCCACTAACAATTAGCCCAACTACTATGGAAATCAGTATGGAGGTTTCTCAAAAGACTAGTCAGGGAACCACCATCTGACCCAACTATACCACTACTCAGTGTTTCTCCTGAGGAATTAGAGTCATGATACTACAGTGATACTTGAATACCCATGTTTAGAGCAACACAATTCACAATAGCCAAGCTATGGAACCAGTCTAGGTGTCCATCAATGGTTGAATGGCTAAAGAAAATGTGATATATATATATATATATATATATATATATATATATATATATACACATACATACACACACAATGGAATTTTACTCAGCCATAAAGAAAAATAAAATTATGTCATTTACAGAAAAATAAATGGAACTAGAAACCATGATGTTAAGCAAAATAAGTAAAAGTTAAGGGTCATATGTTTTCTCTCATGTGAAAAATAAGAAAAGGAAAAGAAAGATGGGGATGGAACTCATGAAAATTAATAGAGGAAAGGGACCACAGGATGGAAGGTAGGAAGGTTGGAGAAAGTGCTGGGAGTGGTACTGGCCACATTACATTGTTATATTTTGTATTACGTGCATGCACAAATATGTAACAACAAATGCTATCAGTACATACAGTTATAATGCATCAATAAAAAATTTGGGGGAAAAATCCAACATTACATAATATGACAAATTGCTCAGGCAAAGTGCTTGTTAAGCATGAATAGAAAATTTGAAAAATGTTTTCCAGTGTTTGGAAGATCCACCATCTTCGTGTTTCTAGAGAGCAGAATTAAGGGCAATGGGGAACATATATTTGGCTAGATTACAGTGGGAATCATCTAATACCTAGAGATGTTAGGTGTGAAAAATTTACTTAGACCTGGTATAATTGTATTTGGAATATAATTAGTTTGAGACTATTTATGAGAAAGTAGTTTCCACAGTCTCAGAAAATTTAGGAAATGATACAGAAGAGGTAAGTTACCCTGGGAATTCAGCAAGTAGTTTACATTAAAAAGAAAATGTTGTACAGATTCACAGATGAAAAACAAATAGGGCATTTGTTCTTTAAAGATATTGGACTTAATGATTATATCTGTTGTGAATTCCCTGGCTGAAATGTCAGACATTTTTCGTATCTTTCTATAAAACAGGCAGTATCTGGAAAAAGATGACATTTAAAAGCTATAAGCTCTTTAAATCTCTAATGTAAGGACTTAAAAACCCCCACTGGACATTCTGTTTCAATGTTTATAGTAACAGTTAAAAAGGATTCTTTATCAATGTGAAGTAAGTCTACTATTGTTCTTTGGGGAAATTTTGAAGTAGCTATTAACTTTAATGAGGAAGCTTTAGAATGAGACAGGAAGTGGTACATCCAGGATTTCACATGGATGTGCATGTTATGACAGAACTCTGTATCTACACTCTTTCCCTCCGTGAGGGAGAAGAACACTTCTTTTCTTTATGCAACTTAACTTATGTTTTGTCCTAAAGAGTTTCCTTATTTGAAAATTCACTGATAGGATATATGAAGTGGTATTCTAAAAGATTGTAGGAAGAAATCATGCTAGATTAATGTAGTTGAAATTTAACTTGTACTTTTCCAGAAGTGACTGGCACATGGATGTGATGGTTAGTAACCAGGACTTTGTGTTATGTGCCAGTATTGAAATGTTTTGTTCAGATACGATTGTGTATCTACAGCCACTAGATGAGAGTGTCAGTCTTGATTGTCCTGCTTGGGCTATTAATTCCTACTGCCTATTGATCCCAAGAAGAGGCAAATTCAGTCTGGGACCTCTCTTTTGTCCCAGTTACTGAGACCTCATTCTTAGATTTAATTCTCCTTTAAGATACCCATTGTTGGGTTAAAATGGTTCCTTTTACAAAGGAGGAGAATGGATACTGAAGGTGTTCTACATACCTGAAAGTGGAGGTACAGTTTCAAGGACTAGTAGTTAGAGTCCATGGGTGCTAAGGGTAGCACATGTACTGTTAGTCGTAAGTGATTGTGCTCTGATTCTCTCATGTAAGTTAAGAGGTTAAATAAATCTTATCCATGAAGTGTTTCCTTCTACATCAGCAGAACTAAGAAGTCAAAACCATTTCCAGGATATAATGAGAAGAAGCAGGAAATAACAACCCTCTCCTTTGTAAGCCTCTTCTGCATTACCCTAGGACAGTGTGCCAGTAACACTGGTTGGTATTGTTGGAACCATCAGAGTCACTGGGTAGGAGAAGAGCACAGAGAATAGCAGTGAGGAGCCAAAGAAGGTGAAGGTAAAGGCCAAAGAATGTAGACAAACCCATGAGATGCCGCTATGTCTGGAGAATGCTGCCATGAAAGTATTCCACCAAGAGAGCCTGCTGTGGAATTAGAGAGGACTGGAAGCCCAGCGGCCGCCCATGGAGATCCACCACAAGGTTATTGCCCAAGCCATGGTTCTACTAGGATATTCCCAGCCACTGAGTGAGCACAGCGGAGGGACCAGTGCCTTCCCACGCCTATGAAGCACAGTTTCTCCTAATGGACGACATCATCAACCTGAGGAATCACCATTGGTCTAAAACTAAGTTGTAGTCTCAGTCTTTTCACTTGATCTCCTTCCTTCTCTCTCACCTTTTGTAGCTGGCAGACTGGCATCATGGTCTGAAGTCTCTACTACTCCTGCTTCCTCTGCTTTAGTCTTCAGAGGGTGTTAATTTCTTCTTGAGATCAGAACTAACACTAGTGTGAGAGTTTTGCAAAAATGGTAGTGAGGACAGAGAACAATTGTAATCTTAGTGTTTATATAATTATGAGGAAAATGAGCCAGGCAAAAATCAGTGATATATGCAAGTAGGTGTTTAATCGGTTGAATTGAAAAGTCACTTAAAAAGGAGATCTGATCTGCTTCTAGCTGGGAGAAACTAGAAAGAGGTTATCAATGGTATTATCAGAGTCACTGGAGAACAGCGGCATGCCTGTGGCAAAGATAAGTACTGAGGTGGGAGAAGAAAACACATAGATATCAAAAGCCTAGGAAGCAGGGTTAGTGTAAAAGAGGAAGTAAAGAGCGGGTGAGGATAAAGAGGTCCAGGCAAAGCTTCCAAGTGTGGTGCAACATGGAGCACATCAAAGATGAAGAAGATGAAAAGGAAGGGAAAAACACAGGACACAGAGGCAAAGATATAGATTCCACAAAAATTTAGAAATAAAGGAGAAATTGTGACCCGAATATATGTAATAAATTCCTGAAAGCTTTCTTTTGCCCACTTTCTCATAAATACAAGAAAAGAAACTAAAGGGATTTCGTGATATAATTGCTTTAAATATTTAATGGAATTAACTAGGAAAAGGACAAGATAAAATGAAGGAAAGAAGGCGAATGAAGTGTTTTGAACGATCCCTGACATCCTACTCTGAACTACCATGGTTTGGAAGTACCTCTTTTCATCAGAAGACAAAGAGTGTTAGGGAATCACCAGCACTCCTGGGGCCTTTATATTAGATTGGCACATTATGAAGATTTAAATTTAAATTTTTAGATACATGCTGGTGTCGAATAATGAAAAATAATTTGAAATAATTGAATGCATAACATTCCTTAGAAATGGCAGTTGTATGCTTTAGATAGAAATGGATTATACTGTGCAAAATGAATGATGTTTCACAAGAGTTTGCTTTAAAAATATTTCCTCCTATGTAGTCCTATATATGGACTAATATAATCCAAAACAATTTTCTCCCTAGGTTCACTTGTCCACCTGGAGCCAAGCATTTGAATGTTAGGGACTCACAGTTGAGCAATCAGTGTTTGATTTTGAACGTGTTGCTAATTGGCACCTGTGAAGTCTATCCCAGGCAATGAAAAGAATAGTCCTGGGCATAGAATGGAAAGAAAAATTGCAGTTTGGTTTTGTTTGATAAAAAGCAATGTAGAAATCCTAATAGAGGGCTGGGGAGATAGCTCAGTCGGTAGAGTGCTTGCCTTGTAAGCACAAGGCCCTGGGTTCAATCCCCAGCACCCCAAAAATTATTGGTCTTACTTAATGTAGTTGTTTAAAACTGACCAACACACAAAAGGCTTCTCCCATCTCCAATTTTTGTATAGTGGGTTCGAAGTGCTCCCTTTATTTCAGAGAGATACAGGTTCAAATGTTTTATATTACAATTGATAATTGTTTCCTGTAGTGAAAAATGGAATATCAGTAATGCCTAATTTACAGGGTTGTAGTGAAGGAAAAAATGCCTGGCATACAGTTAGGACTCAACAGATGGTTGTTATTAACTCATTGGGAGTTAAGCAGTTTGGGCGTCATTAATAAACATTAGCTGAAGAAGAAAGTGGACTGGATGGATATCTGGGGAAAAACGTCAAAGTTGTGCACAATAAAAAGGCCTAGAAGATAAGAAATCTAAATCAATATTACCAAGGTAGGACAAAAGCACATATAATCAAATAAATCATAAGCAGGCCTTCAAGAAGAATGCATGTTTTGTGAAGAAAAATGGACAGTTTCATAAATATATGTGAAGTGAGAAGACAGGAAAGGAAGATTATAAGCCCCTCGAGAGAGATTGAAATGAATGCAATGACAGAAAAGGCAAATGCAGCAAGAAAAATGAATGACTTATTTGTTTTAGTGCTCACTGGGGAGAGCTTGAAGTTGTACCAGAAAGTAAAAAGTTTCCCAGAGGGAGATGGCGAACTCCTAAAACCTAAGAACCGGAAAATCATTTACACAGGTAACATCTCATGATAATGAAACTTACAGCACCTCTAAATTGTCTTATGTGACAAAATCTTGTTGAAATGATTTCAGGTTTGAAAACCCAACTTAATTGATAGCTCTAGGGATAAAAGTCAATGGATACATGCATGTTAAAAATTGTTGAGAATAATCAAAAGTACCCAAAATAATTTATGTTGATAGGTGTACAGCTCAACAGTGTGTATAATAAACTTAGGAAATACTAGAAAATACAAAAAAGGGGGAAAAGTTAAATATAAAACATATATGATGAGATATTTTGCCAACAAAATGATTTATAGTAAATAAAAGAAAACTGAATATTTAATTAAATTATAGAGAATAATAATAGAAGAAAAAACTGGACAGATTCATAACAAAATGTTAAAATACTATCTCTGGATTTTGAGGCTATAGATTATTTTTAGTCTTGTTTGTATTTTCTGAATTTTCTAAAATTAGTATGTATTTTTTCATATGTATAACCATGTTAAATATGGATTTTATTTTGTAAATAAGTACATGGATAAAGTTTAAAAAGTCAGCTAATCCTATAAGACTTACCATTAAGAACAGCATTGCCTCTGTTCAAACCTGCAACTATTTCTTCTGATATTTACCTTCATATTTCTAAACAACCACTTATGATTTTTAGGGATTATTTATTGACCTATTTTCAGAAGTGGGCTTACCTTTCTAAGGCTCACCACAAAATCTACATAAATATCCTTTCCTTTCAATAGATATTCAAATATTCCACCCAATCTTTTGGATTTAGAATAAATGAATATTTTGTGTTTACCCATCATGGAGTCAGTGTAACATGATTGCTTTATGTTATTCCTTGCATAAGTTTTTTGTTATCCTTATGGTTTAAGAATTACTGCTTTCTGTCATTGTTGTTTTTTCCAAGGAAACACATTCTAAAACTGTCAGAGATGTAAAGCTCCTCTCAATGTATTAAAATATATCAGATAAGGTCTCAGTTCAAGTTCCCTAGACACAAAGCCTCAGAAAGAGATTTGAAACATTTAATTTACTGAATAAGGGCACTCAAAAGAACAGGAGTAAAAGGGGCACAGGTCTGGGACTGGAAATAAATAAGAATATGGACTTTCAATTGGGGTCTAATTTTATAACCTGGTCCCAAGGACATTGTTAGGACAGAGTGAACTCTGAGCACTCGGCTCCGTTCAGTGGGTGACAGGCAGATGTGGAGTTTGTAACCTTCGGGGCAGGGTAATGTCCTCTTGGTCAAAGACAGTAGTTATCCTGAGGAGCAGAAAAGTGGGAGCCCTTATTCTCTGTCGGTGGGGGATGGGTGCACTGGCCCAATAGAGTGCACTGGGGCAGGGTACCACCGTATGTTAGTCCATTTTCTGTTACTAATTATACAATAGCACAGACTAGGTAGGTTGTAAAGAAGAGAGGCTTATTTTTCTCCCAGGTCTACATCTAGTGACGGCCTTCGCGTTGGCAGGGTCCCAAGTCAATGCAAGGCATCACATGGCAAAAGATGGGGTGTGTGTGTCTTCTGGTCTCTCTCCGTCCTATAAATCTGTCAGGTTTTAATCATGTGGTTCCACCCTACTGACTTTCATCTTAATCATCTCCCAAAGGCTGAAGCTCTGAACACCATAGTGAGGTTAGGTTTTCCATCTTCTTAATACCTCACAACAGGGGTTACATTTCAACACAGGAGTGTTTTGGTGACACAGTCAAATCACATCCAAACCACAGCAAGCAGCATTCAATACGGGTAAAGTCTCAGTTTCCTTTTCTCCCTTTCTTACTCTCTCCCTTCTTTCCTTTCTGTCCATCTTTGTTTTGGGGACATTGTTCCTTGATGTCCAGACATTGGTACCTGTACGTTTTTCTCTTGGTATAGCTAGGAACTTAAGAGAGTAATTTAGTGTTTTGTTGGCACTGTAAATACCTGTTTCAGCCCTCTTGGAGCTACGAAGCAGGGAGTAGTTTACTTGATCATACTTTTCAGCACAGGTTTTCATCTGCACCTTTTTGTATATTTTTTCACTCTTCTGCAATTGTGGGTGTGACCTCAATCCTAGTCCTTTCTCATGGTAGTAAAGAAACAATAACAGGGTAGAGAATATGGGAATCAAATTGCTCTTTAAATGGACTTTCAACACATACTTTTTTCTTTTTTGTCTTTCCTCTATGTACCTGCCTTCACAAGTAACTGGTTTTCCCAATATGGAGCCATTCCAGAGTTCTGTGACACAAAAAATTTTGACTTTTTTTCCTCTTTCCTCTGAAATGCTGGTTCAATGTTCAACTATTTCTGGTCTGCTTAATATGTTGCAATGTGTCCTTCTGCTTTCCCACTACAAAATATTCCTGGTATTATATCTGTTGTCATTCTTTTGCCTTTTGTTCTCTCTCATTACTCTCTTGTAGTCAATTTTAGGTGACCAATTCATATATTCAATTTACCATGCTTAACTTTTAGACACTGCTTTTTTTTTTTTTTTTTCGGTTTCGGGGATTGAACTCAGGAGCATTCAGTTACTGAGCCACATCCCCAGCCTATTTTGTATTTTACTTAGAGACAGGGTCTCACTAAGTTGCTTAGTGCTTCATTTTTGCTGAGGCTGGCTTTGAATTCATGATCCTCCTCTCTCAGCCTCCTGAGCCACTATGATTTACGTGTGCCTGGCTGACACTGTTGCTTTTAATACAATAAATTTTAAGGTGTTTGCTTATCACCTATGTTTACAGAATTATAAAGTCACTTAGTAATCATATTTTAACTGTATGTGATTAGACATCTGAAGATTATCTTTGTTAAGCAAAGCAAAAAGCAAAATATGGTGAAATGAAAATGGTACCATGCTTTTCTTTATCAAAGAGCGTCCATGAACATGAATAAACACTTGAATTGATGGGAAGATTGGCTGTCACTTGCAGCTTTGGATTATCTGTGCTCCTGTGTAGAATGGGCATGAATCCTGTCTTAAGTTCTAGTTAATATTGTGTCTCAGAAGTAGTATTCTTCATGTGGGTCCTGGATGAGACTTTGGAATTGCAATATCTCAGCACATGATATTTTGCAATATGCAAGTGGAGGATGTACTTCTCACTTTCTCTTGTCCTTTCAGAAGTAAGTTTTCAGTTGTTCCAAGAACAGAATTTTCCAGACTCTATCTTCACTGTAATATATGCCATAATAAAAAGAAAGCTCTGCCTCTCTGGAGAGTAACTCAGCCAAGGAAATTCCATTTTCATGAGGAAGCATAGTCTCCCTTGAGAGACTTGGTTGGATTGGAGTCTGAAAACAGTTTCTGCAGGAGGACTGACAAGTGCATATCATGATGGTCCTGTATTATTATCATCTGATCTCGAAATAAAGTAAGATTTGTATTAATTTTGCTCTCATAATAATTAGATAGTTGATATAGAGAGTACCCAACATTTATCACAATATTCTCCCATTGGTTGATAATTTGATTCTTTCGTACTGAAAAATATGATACATGGCATTACTAATACACAATAAATAAAGTAACTGTTGACTGAACTGCCAAATATACCACAGCTGAGTAAGCAGCAGACCAAAGTCTAACCTTGAGGCCCTGTGAAACCAGTCCTGGATCCTTTTAACTTCCCACTGCTGGCTCTTTTTTATATGTCACACTCACGGATGCCTCAGATACTTTAAGATTGTCATAGAAGTTTTGTTTTTTTCTTTTAATATTTTTTTTTCTTTTCTTTTGTAAGTACTATAAAAGTCCTTTAAGGTTAAAAGATCTTCTTTTGAGACATTCAATTTTCTGTCATTTATTAAATCTATACTGAACTAACTAGTAATTATTAGCAACCAAACTCCTAGTCACTATTCATGTTTTTATAAAATCTGAACTTTAGCCTTCTCAACATTTTTTTTGAGGTATATTCATCTACCCCTGTGTTTCATTCATAATTTCGTACCATTTCTCCTTCAACTGTCTTTAATTATATTTGTCCTTTAACGCTTTGCTACCTCCAAATGGTTCTGTGTTGAGAAGACATCAGAAAAACCTTTGGTCATAAGGTAGCACTCTTGACAATGGTTGGTGGAACCAGGTCAAAGGAAATCTGCAACTTCTTCATAGGAGATAAATTTCCTGAGTGGAGGAATTGTCTCTCTTATTAAAAATCCCTGGGCATGGTTGTGAGACAAGGCCATACCTTGCAACAATATGGTCTCAAAGAGTCACAGAGAATGAGGAAAAAGTATCCAAATTTGTGGGTTGTGGATGGGTTTCTTGCATGTCAGAAATAGACTTCTCACCAGCTGTAGCAACAAAAGTATTCAATACATTTATGTTACATATATTGTATGTGGAATTTTTTAATGTATTTTTATATATAGTATATATATATATTATATATGGAATATGATGATATATATGTAGGGGTGTGTGTGTGTGTGTGTGTTTGTGTGTGTGTGTATTTCCAAAGAGTTCATTGCACAATTTCTAGCAATGTAAACAAACAGTTCCATTCTGAAATAATTCCCTTGTGGTTCTGGAAAATAAGTATGCAGTACAGTAGACCATTAATAGAGTTATCTCTGAATTCCATTTTCTCAAAACATAGTGTAGAAAACAATTGCAGAACATTGTCAATAGTGAATGTTACTGCCCAAAGAAGTGATATCTCCTAGAATAGAGAGGTTCATCTGCTTGTTTTCAGTAAGCTTACGCTAATCTTTCTGACTTCAGTCATACAATTCTTCTGTGCTCTAAAAGTGCTGGTTGAAAGAGACACAAATTCAGCATGGACCAGGACCTTTGCTTCTCCGTTGTCAGTAGCTGCCTCAAGACCAGTGAAGAGGTTGTTGGCTGCCCACAACTTTCCAGAATGCCTAATACTGAAAAGTGAGCACTCTAAAGCTCAGTAAGAAGCTGACTGACATGTGATGATGAGACTGATGTGTTGCTTGCCAAAGTGGCTGGGATTATAATGGCACAGAGTTAACAATGAGTCAGAAGCACTGAAAAGGTAGGTACCTAGGGCTAGGAGTGAGGAGGTGGGATTTGGAAAGAAATAAGACTTGAAGGTGGAGAGGGAGTGTGAATCTAGTAAAGAAAAGCTCATGTGATAATCAGGCGGGGAGAATGTGTTGAGCTTTCCTGTCAGGCCAGTAGCCACCATGAGGAGCTCAGTAGGTGGAGGTGAGGACAGAGTGAAGATCTCCTTTTCTTTACTCCCCAGAGCCCCACACCTAATCTCACTCTGCCCAGAGGGGAATTCCTCTGGAGTCAGTGAAGATTTTCAAGGACTCCCACTATCTTGTCTTCTGATTTAGAGATAACAACAGAGGAAAAACAATCTATGGACCAGGAAGATGAGGGCCCCTCGTGAATCTGACACACTTGGAGTCGTTGTTCCTTGCTTTTTATCTAGATTGATGAGGTGGCTTCTTAATCATATATAACAGAATTCCACAGACTGAATGGCCTATAAACAATTGAAAGTATTTTCCTCACAGTTCCGAAGTCTTCAAAGTCTATGATCCAGGTGCCAACAGATTTGGTGTCTCTTCAGAACATGCTTCTTTCATGAACAGCTTGTCTTGTCTTGTGGCCACATTCTTGCTGCATCCTGGCTGAGGAAGGGGGAAGGGATCTCTCTAGGATCTGTTTTATAAGGGTACTAATCTCATTCATGACTAATCAACCGCCAAAGACCCCACTTCCTAATGTCATCACA
Organism: Sciurus carolinensis; assembly: GCF_902686445.1. Classification (NCBI taxonomy): domain Eukaryota; kingdom Metazoa; phylum Chordata; class Mammalia; order Rodentia; family Sciuridae; genus Sciurus; species Sciurus carolinensis. The sequence continues at coordinate 25,185,015 of NC_062216.1, forward strand.
TGGGGGATGTGTGTGATTTTAAGTTTAAGGGTCCATAGTCATTCAACCTATAGCAGGCGGCAATTGTGAAACTAAATCCTAAAGATAAAATAGAATGCCTTTCTGTTGTTTGTATTATACATATTCAGTGTCAACTCTGTAGTTCCTATTTTATTATGAACCAAAACAAACTGTAAGTTTTTTAAAAGCAATTTTATAGGTCTTTTAACATGTTAAAATTCTACAATATTTCCCTTGTGTTAAGAAAAGCAGATGCTTGATAAATACTTGCTTTTATTAAAGAATTAAGGCACTATTCCTTGAGGGTTAGACATTTTAATGAGATAATTCTGGAAGGGAAAATGTGTATATAAGTCTGTTGTTTGTCTTATTGTTTTTTTGTTGGTTTCCACTAAATGTTTAAAATTAGCCTTAGGCTAATTGTGGACATTGCTCTGTTATTTTGCATTGCTTTGACTCAAAAGTGAGTAATCTGCTTTCTAAGATAGCCTTTACTCTCTGTTGCTCAGTTTCCTCAGGTGTAAAATGAGAAGATTGCATGACATTACAGCTAAGATGTTTTTTGGTCTGTTTTCCATTCTATCTACATTGAGTTCATGCTATTCCTAATGCATACATAATTCCTTCATTTCATAAATATTCTCTTCTCTCCAACCAAGATTGCTTTATATTTATTTATTCTTTGTCTCCGTACATTAGCTATTTATAAGCTTGAAGATTCTGTGATATGCATATGTTACTATAATAATACCATCTTTTGTTCTCTGATGCACTAAAGCTGGATTTGCTAAGTCTATTTTTTGATTCTTTTCTATTTAGCACATAGGTCCCTGATGATTAGTTTGAAGTAAATTTCTTCATCTGTCAGTGGTTTATTTGGTCTCAGGACAGACATTCCATTTTTTAAGTGTAATGTTTCCCCCATTCTATTTATACAGTCTACTTCTTCAATGCAAGGACTTAAATGATCCTCTGCATTTTCTGGTGATTGCTATGGAGCTTTGGCTTATTATGCCTGATGGACCTCTGGAATCATGCACTAACTTCCTACAGAATTACATGTCTCCCTCTCTTTTTTTTTTTTTTTTTCTTTTTTGAAATGTGAAAATTTATTTACCCAAATGATGAGATCCTTTTCTTTGTTTTCTTTTTGTTTTTCCCTGCCAAACACACAGAGCAACTTGTCTTTGCCATAGTAATTCTGTTTTTTCATTTTTTATCATCTGCTACATTCCTGAGAAAGGAGCCTTAGTGGAATTGAGAAACAGTGGTTTTGTTTGTTCTCTTTCTTGATGTTCTCCCTCCTTGCACATTCATTACCACAGATCCTTGTTAGGGTGAATTTATGTGCAAGTTTGCTCTGTGAACAGTGTTTACCAGTCAGATATTTGTTCTCAGAGAATAGAAAGAAAGCATGGGACTTTTTTAAAATTCTGGGTTTGAGAAAATGGTCAATGATTTTGCACTAGTGAGTTTATACAAGCAAGAAGGATTTGTTGATTCATAGAGATTCTGTTATCATACCTAATATTTTCAGAAGAAGGAGTAAAAGCAATTTAAGGAAGGTTGATAATATTAGTAAAAAAATTTCTCTGAGTGTTTGTTCTCTCCTTCTGGATTTGGTCCACATCTCTTACATACAGTAGATCTATTCAGTCCAAGCAGTGAAATTATAGGTTGCATTCTTAGCTCATTTTGCATTTTATATCCCCTTCCTGGGTATTCTCATAGTCTTAATGATTATATTTTATTAATCATGGGTTATTTAATTATGAAGAACAGAAACCAACTCAAATTATCTAGGAAAAATTATAATAAAACCAGAGAAGAACCTGATAGAAATAGAGTGAAAAAGTAGCAAGATTTCTCAAGAACTGGAAGATCAAAGGACTTTAATTTGTTGTTCAAGGACTTCTCATTTTATCGGTGGGCTTCATCATTATCCTCCTGTACAGTGTAAGTTTGTTTTTTCTTTAGTTTGTAGATGGACACAATGCCTTAATTTATCTATTTATATTTTCATGTGGTGCTAGGATCAAACCCAGTACCTCACCTGTACTAGGCAAGCACTCTACCACTGAGCTACAACCCCAACCCCTGCAGTCTAAATTTTTCTTCTTGCTTATCTGTAGTCTATTAGGATTAGTCCAATAAGCAATATTGTCCTCAGACCAAAGTAAGAGGAAACCTTTTCTAGAATTTGCTCTACTTTTAACTCCATCTAGACCAGGCTCTGGTTACCTGAGGTTGTAGAATTCTCCGGTTGAACCATTCTTGAATATCCTACCAGAGCTCATGGAGTCTTATTCCTTGGGCCTGCCCTTCTGAGAGCAGCCCACACAGTAGGGGTGTGTGTTCTTGGACACTAGTGTTGGCTGTGGGATGCAAGTGTTCAGCAAGTTGTTGGACCTTCAACATGTGTGTGGTTCGTGCTGAGAATCCTTTACTTAAATTTGTCATCATAATGTTACATAATGTTACAAAAAATCTAGAACATATTTTTAAACCAATGTGTTGGTTTAATTTTATAACTTTTAAATACTTTTTTGAGTCACAACATATGAAGGTCTATTTGTATTTCTGTATCGATTGCTTCAAATTATGGGGAGGTCATGCCACTGTGGCTATCTATGAAACAGTCCCTCAGGACTCAGGAACTTGGGTTTTATGTCACATCTCAAATTCTCTTTAGATAGATACCAATTTTTCTAACTCAAATGCTTAAATGTTTTACATATATGTCAAGCTCTATTGTTCAAAGTTATGTACATTATTTTCTCTTTCTTTAATTTTTTATTTGATGTAATTAGTTTGTACATGATTGAAGAATGCATTTATACATTTTGATAAGTCATAAATAAATGGAGTGTAATTTCTCATTTTTCTGATTGTACATATTGTAGGATCACATTGGTCATGCAGTCATATACGTACATGAGGTAATAATGTCTGTTTCACTCTACTATCATTCCTTCCACCATACCCCTTCCCCTTCCTTCACTCCCCTCTACCTAATATAAAGTAACTCTTCCCCAGCACCCCCCTCCACCTTATTGTGAATTAGCATCCACATATCAGAGAAAACATTCAACCTTTGGTTTTTTGGGTTTGGCTTATTTCACTTAGCATGATATTCTCCAATTCCATCCATTTACTGGCATAATTTCCTTCTTCTTTAAAGCTGAGTAATATTCCCTTGTGTGTGTGAGTGTGTACATATCTCACATTTTCTTTGTCCATTCAGTCTGTTGAAGGACTTCTAGGTTAGTTCCATAGTTTAGCTTTTGTGAGTTGAGCTGCTATAAACATTGACTTGGCTGGGTCACTGTAGTATGCTGATTTTAAGTCCTTCGGGTATAAACTGAGGAGTAGAATAGCTGGGTCAAATGGTGGTTCCATTCCAAGTTTTCTGAGGAATCTTCAAACTGCTTTCCATAATGCTTGCACCAATTTGCATTCCCACCAGCAATGTATGGGTGTATCTTTTCCCCCACATCCCCACCAACATTTATTGTCGCTTGTATTCTTGATAATTGCCATTCTGACTGGAGTGAGATTAAATCTTAAAGGAGTTTTAATTTGCATTTCTCTAATTGGTAGAGATGTTGAACATTTTTCATATATTTGTTGATCTATTGTATTTCTTCTTCTATGAAGTGTTTGTTCAGTTCCTTGGCCCATTTATTGATTGTTTTTTTTTTTTTTTGGTGTTAAGTTTTTTGAGTTCTTTATATATCCTAGAGATTAATGATTTATCTGAGGTGCATGTGGTACAGATTTTCTCCCAATATAGAGGCTCTATTCACATTACAGATTGTTTCTTTGGCTGAGAAGAAAGTTTTTAGTTTGAATCCATCCCATTTATTGATCCTTGATTTAACTTCTTAAGTTTTAGGGGTCTTGTTTAGTAAATAATTATTTTCTCTTTCTAATATCCTACACTTATTCATTCATTCAGCACATTTTTATCAAGAACCCATTTGAAACTGGGTACTTTGCTAGTCACTTGGATCAAACTGATGAGCAAAGCCATATACAGCCCTTGAATGGATGCAGTGGAATAGACAGGTTCCATGTTTATTTTGGGAGCACTGTCATCTACCTTCTAATGAACCCCTAGATTTTGAAATTATGTATCATTTGATATCTTCTGCTTTATCCATAGTTAACCAACCTGGTTGATTTCACCTCCTAAGTTTTCTTTCCTTTTTTTTTTTGCCTTTTTTTCCTCCTCAGGACTGCCACATTCTTGATTCTATATTAATGTATCTTCTCTCCCTAGACTGCCATTTAAAATTTTATCTGCTTTGTAAAATGTCTTCATTATCGATTTTTTTCAAATATGTACCTAAAACAGAAAAACACCATCTTATTTTCTTCACAATCATCCATCCAACCTCATGGGCTCCTATTTTTTACTGCACTCCCTCGCTTTGCTCTCCCAAAATAAACATTAACTCCCTGTGAAATAAAGTTTTACTCATCTTGATAGAAAAGACCTTCTTGAACAGTTGCCTGCTTATATTTTTTCTGTTTTATTCCTTACTCTCTACATTAGAATATTACATTTCAGAAGAACCAGTCTCTTATTGCTGTTCCTTTGCTTGTGAATATATTCTCTAACTAGAAGTCTTTTCTCATCAAAATTCAATTTTTCCCAATCCCCCCTATGTCTTATCCCAAATGTGCACAAAACATGCTTGGGTTACTTTTCTTTTCTTTTCTTTCTTTCTTTCTTTCTTTCTTTCTTTCTTTCTTTCTTTCTTTCTTTCTTTCTTTTTTTATTGTAAACAAATGGGATACATGTTGTTTCTCTGTTTGTACATGGAATAAAGGCATACCATTTGTATAATCATAAATTTACATACGGTAATGTTTGATTCATTCTTTTATTTTTCCCTTCTACCCACCCCTCCTACTCCTCTTTTCCCTCTATACAGTCCTTCCTTCCACCATTCCTGCCCCCCTCGAACCCCCCATTATGTGTCATCATCTGCTTATCAGCAAAATCATTCATCCATTGGTTTTTTGAGATTGACTTATCTCACTTAGCATGATATTCTCCAATTTCATCCATTTGCCTGCAAATGCCATAGTTTTATTATTCTTTATATCTGAGTAATATTCCATTATATATCTATACCACAGTTTCTTTATCCATTCATCAATTGAAGGACATCTAGGTTGGTTCAACAATCTAGCTATGGTGAATTGAGCAGCTATGAACATTGATGTGGCTGCATCTCTGAAGTATGCTGATTTTAAGTCCTTTGGGTATAGGCCAAGGAGTGGGATAGCTAGTCAAATGGTAATTCCATTCCAAGCTTTCTGAGAAATCTCCACACTGCTTTCCAGAGTGGCTGCACTAATTTGCAACCCCACCAGCAATGTATGAGTGTACCTTTTCCCCCACATCCTCGTCAACACCTATTGTTGCTTGTATTCTTGACAATTGCCATTCTAATTGGGGTGAGATGGAATCTTAGGGTAGTTTTGATTTGTTTTTCTCTTATTACTAGAGATGTTGGACATTTTTCCATATAACTGTTGATTGCTTGTAGATCTTCTTCTGTGAAGTGACTGTTCATTTCCTTAGCCCATTTGTTGATTGGGTTATTTGTATTCTTGGTGTAGAGTTTTTTGAGTTCTTTAGATTCTGGAAATCAGTGCTCTATCTGAAGTATGAGTGGCAAAGATTTTCTCCCACTCTGTAGGCTCTCTCTTCACATTGCTGATAGTTTCCTTTGCAGAGAGAAAGCTTTTTAGTTCAAATCTATCCCAGTTGTTGATTCTTGCTTTTATTTCTTGTGCTATGGTAGTCCTCTTAAAGAAGTCTGATCCTAAGCCAACATGTTGAAGATTAGGACCTACTTTTTCTTCTATCAGATGAAGGGTCTCTGGTCTGATTCCGAGGTCCTTGATCCATTGTGAGTTGAGTTTTGTGCAGGGTGACAGATAGGGGTTTAGTTTCACTCTGTTGCATATGGATTTTCAGTTTTCCCAGCACCTTTTGTTGAAGAGATTATCTTTCTCCATTGCATATTTTTGGCCCCTTTATCTAGTATGAGAAAATTGTATTTATTTGGGTTTGTGTCCATGTCCTCTATTCTGTACCATTGATCTACCTGTCTATTTTGGTACCAATACCATGCCGTTTTTGTTATTATTGCTTTGTAGTGTTGTCGAAGTTCTGGTATTGTAATACCTCCTGCTTCACTCTTCCTGCTAAGGATTTCTTTAGCTATTCTGGGTTTCTTATTCTTGCAGATGAATTTCATGATTGCTTGTCCTATTTCTGCAAGGTACATCATTGGGATTTTATTTGGAATTGCATTGAATCTGTAGAGCACTTTTGGTAGTGTGGCCATTTTGACAATATTAGTTCTGCCTATCCAAGAACATGGGAGATCTTTCCATCTTCTAAGGTTTTCTTTAATTTCTTTCTCTAGTGTTCTGTAGTTCGCATTGTAGAGGTCTTTCACCTTTTTGTTAGATTGATTCCCAAGTATTTTATTTTTTTTGAGGCTATTGTGAATGGGGTAGTTTTCCTAACTTCTCTTTCTGAAGATTCATCATTTATGTATAAAAATGCATTAGATTTATGAGCATTGATCTTGTAACCTGCTACTTTACTGAATTCATTTATGAGTTCTCAAAGTTTTCTGGTGGAAATTCCCAGTTCCTCTAAATATATAATCATGTCATCAGCAAATAGGGATAGTTTGAGTTCTTCTTTTCCTATTCATATCCCTTTAATTTCTTTGGTCTGTCTAATTGCTCTGGCTAGAGTTTCAAGGACAATGTTGAATAGAAGTGGTGAAAGAGGGCATGCCTGCCTTGTTTTAGTTTTTCTGAGGAATGCTTTCAGTTTTTCACCATTTAGAATGATATTGACCATGGGCTTAGCATAGATGGCCTTTAGAATGTTAAGGAATGTTCCCACTATCCCTATTTTTTCTGGTGTTTTGAGCATGAAGGGATGCTGTATTTTATCGAATGCCTTTTCCACATCTATCGCAATAATCATGTGATTCTTGATTTTAAGTCTGTTGATATGCTGAATTACATTTATTGATTTTAGATGTTGAACCAACCTTGCATCCCTGGGATAAAACCCACTTGATTGTGGTGCAGTATCTTTTTAATATATTTTTGTATGCAATTTGCTAAATTTTTGTTGAGAATTTTTGCATCGATGTTCATTAGGATATTGGTCTGAAATTTTCTTTCCTCGATGTGTCTCTCTCTGGTTTAGGAATCAGGGTGATATTGGCTTCATAGAATGAGTTTGGGAGGGTTCCTTCTTCTTCATGGAATACTTTGAGGAGTATTGGAATGAGCTCTTCTTTAAAGGTTTTGTAGAACTCGGCTGAGAACCCATCTGGTCCAGACTTTTCTTTGTTGGTAGGCTTTTGATGACCTCTTCTCTTTCATTGCTTGAAATTGATTTATTTAAGTTGTGTATGTCCTCCTCGTTCAGTAGGTAATTCATATGTCTCTAGAAACTTGTTGATGTCTTCGAGGTTTTCTGTTTTGTTGGAGTATAGATTTTCAAAATAGCTTCTAATTTTGTTTTGTATTCCACTCGTGTCTGTTGTGATGTTTCCTTGTTCATTCTGAATTTTAGTAATTTGAGTTTTCTCCCTCTTTCTCTTTGTTAGTGTGGCTAAGGGTTTATCAATTTTGTTTATTTTTTCAAAGAACCAACTATTTATTTTGTTAATTTTTCCAATTGTTTCTTTTGTTTCAATTTCGTTGATTTCGGCTCCGATTTTAACTATTTCCTGTCTTCTACTACACTTGGTGTTGGTCTGCTCTTCTTTTTCTAGGGCTTTGAGCCATAGTGTTAAGTTGTTTACTTGTTGGTTTTTTCTTCTTTTGTTGAATGCTCTCCATAAAATAAATCTTCCTCTAAGTACTGCTTTCATAGTGTCCCAGAGATTGTGATATGATGTGTCTTTGTTCTCGTTTACTTCTAAGAATATTTTATTTCCCTCCTGATGTCTTCTGTTGTCTGTTCATCATATAATAGCATATTATTTAATCTCCAGGTGTTGGAGAAGTTTCTGTTTTTTGCTCTGTCATATTTCTAATTTCAATCCATTATGATTTGATAGAATACAAGGTAGTATCTCTATCTTCTTGTATTTGCTAACAGTAGTTTTGTAGCATAAAATATGGTCTATTTTAGAGCAGAATCCATGTGCTGCTGAGAAGAAAGTGTATTCACTTTTTGTTGTATGGTATAATCTATATATGTCCTTTAAGTCTAAATATTGATTGTGTTATTGAGATCTATGGTTTCAATTTTTGTTTGGAAGATCTGTCCAGTGGTGAGAGAGTTGTGTTAAAATCGCCTAGTATTATTGTGTTGTGGTCTATTTGATTTCTGGAATTGAGAAGGACTTGTTTAACATACATGGATGAGCGAATGTTTGGGGCATAGATATTCATGATTGTTATGTCTTGCTGATTTATGCTTCCCTTAAGCAGTATGAAATGTCCTTCTTTACCCTTCTGATTAGTTTTGGCTTGAAATCCACATTATCTGAAATGAGGATGGATACTCCAGCTTTTTTGCTGCGTCCATGTGCATGGTATGTTTTTTCCCATCCTTTCACTTTTAGTCTGTGGGAATCTCTTTCTATGAGATGAGTCTCTTGCAGGCAGCATATTGTTGGATTTTTCTTTTTAATACAATCTGCCAGTCCATGTCTATTTATTGATGAGTTCAGGCTATTAACATTCCGGGTTATTATTGTGATATGATTTGTATTCCCAGTCATTTGACTCATTTTTGTTTTTTGACATGACTCAGTTTCTCCTTTATTTGGTTGTTTTTTAGCGTAGTTCCTCCCTTTGCTGTTTTGCACCATTGTTTTTCATCTTCTTCATGGAATATTTTGCTGAGAATGTTCTGTAATGCCAGCTTTCTAGTTGTAAATTGTTTTAGCTTTTGTTTATCATGGAAAAATTTTATTTCATCATCAAAGCTGAAAGTAAGTTTTTCTGGGTATAAGATTCTTGGTTGACATCTGTTTTCTTTCAGGGCTTGGTAAATGTTGTTCCAAGCTCTTCTAGCTTTTATGGTCTGGATTGAAAAATCTGTTGATATCCGTATTGGTCTCCCCCTGAGTGCAATTTGACTCTTTACTCTTACAGCCTTTAAAATTCTTTCTTTATTTTGTATGTTAGGTATTTTTTATAATGTGCCTTGGTGTGGGTCTGTTGTAATTTTGTATATTTGGAGTCCTATAAGCCTCTTGTACTTGATTTTCCATTTCATTCTTCAGATTTGGGAAATTTTCTGATATTATTTCATTGAATAGATTATTCATTCCTTTGGTTTGTTTCTCGAAGCCTTCCTCAATTCCAATAATTCTTAAATTTGGCCTTTTCATGATATCCCATAATTCTTGTACATTCTGTTCATGATTTCTTACCATCTTGTCTGTTTGGTCAACCTTGTTTTCAAGATTAAATATTTTGTCTTCAGTATCTGAGGTTCTGTCTTCCAGGTGTTCTATCCTATTGGTTATGCTTTCCGTGGAGTTTTTAATTTGGTTTATTGTTTCCTTCATTTCAAGGATTTCTGTTTTTTTTTTTTTTTCAGTATCTCTAACTCTTTATTGAAATGATGTTTTGCTTCCCGTATTTGCTCTTTTAAATGTCGATTGGTGCGATCATTTAATGCCTGCATTTGCTCTTTCATCTCATCCTTCAATGCCTGCATTTACTCTTTCATCTCCTCGTTTGCTTCCCTGATCATTTTAATTATGTACTTTCTGAACTCCCTTTCTGACATTTCTTCTGCCATGCTGTCATTGGGTTTTATTGATATACCATCTAGGTTTGTTTGGGATATTTTCTTCCCTTGTTTTCTCATATGGGCCAGATATCTGTGGGCCTCTGAGATATTGCAGATTTCCTCTATTGGCTTATAGTGTCCCGGTAGATTTCCAGTATATCACCTCCCAACCTTCAGTAGCCTGAAGTCTTGGAGGAACTTGATAATGCAGTGCTTCCATAGAAAGCTACCCCTAGCCCATTACTGGGTCCAGGGCTGGGTCCAGCTCTGTGAGGAAAAGCTCTCACTGGGCGGGCCTGCTCTGAGAAGCTGGCTGTGGACTGGGCCTGCTGCTGGAGGGAGCCGGGCTGCCTGGGGAAGTCACTCGCTGCCCAGCCCTGCCTTGCTCCAAGAAGCTGCCCACTGTCCTGGCCTGCCGCCCGGGCAGAGCTTCACCCAGTGGGAGAAACTCACCCAGCGGCTCTGTGTTAGTCAGTCTCTCAATACCTCCCCTTCTTGAATCCTCAGTTCTGGAGCTTCAGGAGATGCAGTCATTCTCTAGTGCACCATCTTGTATCCCCTCAGGTTATTTTTCAAAAGATTTTTACTGCAACTTCTAAATGAAGTTTGTTCATCACAGGAACAAAGGAAAAGTCCAGTGAAATCTTCTCTAGTCATGCAAATGATCACCAAGTGGAATTCCAAAAGCACTGACTCCCAGGGTATCTGCTTTCTTCCAGGAGCCCAGCTGCATTAGGGAGGCTCTAGGATGATAACCTGCATAATGGAGATCCGAAAGTTCCTTAGATAATCCTTGTTTTCTTTATATTAATTCAATAAATAGCAAAATTTATTTATTCAATTTGACCATTTATTCATTCAGTTTGACCATTAAGTCCAGATAAATAGATCAGATATTTTAATTTAATATGAAATTTCCTATCAAATACTTTTAATTGTTTGGTTCAAAATACTACATAATTATTTTTTTTTTTCTCTTTGATCAATGGGTTACTTAAAAGTGTTAGTTTTCATATGCTTGGATGTTTTCTAAGTATGGCTTGGTTAATAGCTTCTAGTTTCAATTGTATGTTTTTTATGATTCAAATCATTATAATTTAATTGAGACTTATTTTCTGGTCCAGAATAGAATTTATCAATATAGAATGTATTAGATCTTAAGTGTACTAAAACAAAGGGCATGAAGAGCATTAGCAATTCATATCCTTTTGTCTAGTAGATGTTTCCTAATTACAATACAATGTTATATACACTAAAAGATACATGTACAAGATTCTATAGAAGAGTACTATTGTTGAGCTAGGGAAGGAATCAAATCCTCATTTTGTTGGTACTTATAATAGGATAGGACCCAAGAAAAATTCATTATATTTATCACAAGTTTGGGAGGGAATATTGGTTCTCTCACATTACATGGAAAAACTTTTGGAATTAGCAGAGTCAGGTCAGAGAATTGAGGGATATTTTTAAGAACTTGACAATGAGATGGTGTTATTAAATTAGAGCCAATGGAAAAAAATATATCTTCAAAGACTTAAACCGAATTTTAGACTTTGCCTTAATTTAAAAATCAGGGAGATGAAAGTTTTAATTATATTTTATTGTATTCTATCTAACATTAGACCAAGTCTCCTTGGACCCAGAACTCCCTTATTCAATACTGATAATCAGGCAACTTGTGAACCAATTAAGAATGCATTTTGTGAAAGTTTGCACTTGAATCTTGGAGTATGTACCTAATTCACAATAGCAGATGCTTGTATGCAGCTGATATCTCCCTAACCAGGAGCAAATAGACAAAGAGCCATGTGGTCTCTGGATAATAATAATATTTTGTTTTTATTGAGTATTTATCTCTGAGGAACTAAGGTGATTTACAAGAATTATCTCATTAGTTCATATAATATTTTTATGAAGCAGGAAGGCGGCAGCTGATGTTGTCTCTGTTTCTTAGTAGAATTCTCTAGGTGTAGCCTGGGAAATCTGATTAGATAAGTGAGCCAGATTCACAACGTCCTAATCTAAGGAAAGCTCTCTTTCAAACTTTGAAAGCATCATTAACATTCAGAACACATTTTTATAAGTACTAAAGTTTGCAGAATGCATGCCAACTAAACAAGCCAGTCGTTTCTACAGGTCTTTTTGACAAGATACATTCTTATGAACTTAAGATTTTTTTTATAGATTTTCTATTAAATTCAGCAAGTGTATTTGAGAAATCTTCTATTTGAGAGGGAAAAAAATCAAAGCAGGGTTTCTTTTGCTGAAATGTTTTGATCTTATTGGTAAAATAAACTTACTAAGAGAAAAACTTATTCAGGTATCACACACATATATAATATAGATATCCATATGTATAAATATAAATATATACACTTATATACATATATCATATATATATATGAAATAAAGTACCAAATAGGTATAATGTGGCATAGAGGGTTATACATACTACTACAAGAAGATCATTTTAAAGAAAGTTTGAATTATAAACATAGCTCCCCAGTGCACTTAAAAAAAAAAAAGGCAAATGCTTAGTGATGGCCTTCAAGGCTGTACATGGACTGTCATGATTACTTATCCAACCTCATCAAGTACAGAACTGCTTCATGTTTGGCCTTTCCTCAAACTTCTAACTCCTCTACCCATGTCCCCAGCTTCAGCTGATGACCTTGCATCCTGTTTCACCCAGAAAAAGGAAATGGACAGTAAAGAATTTCCATGAGCAATTGCTTGATTGTTTGCAGACTTTACTTTGTCTGTCCTCATATCTCTGGCTCTCCTGCTTACCATGACGAGCCACCTGTGATGGTCCTTAAGCCTGCTTGTCCCTATCACTTCTGTTCTAGATCCTTTCCTCTCTAGCCTTCCCAAGGCCATGCTCCGTTCAGCTGATAACTACCATATTGCATTAAGAAGGAGCAGCTTAAGTGCTCAATGAACAAAGTGATTCCTAGAGGGATTCAAATACTGCTTAGCATTCTAATAATTCCAAACCATTGTCCTCCAGCACTCTGCACAGGTGACCTTGGGTGACAGGAATGTAGGGAGACCTGAGAGATTGGAGGTCATATGGACAGTGGTCAGTTTTCACCTCTCTTAGATCACTATTGGAGTCACTGCAGAAGGCCACCCTAAAGCCTAAGTTTGAAGAGCTTAAGGTTGGATGAGGGCAGCCAAAAGGAAGAAAATAAATAAAGAAGAAGAAGAATATTCCAGAGTTTAGGAGAGAGATACAAATATGTAATACTGATTTGGTGACTATCAGCTTATAAGGTGATCATTGAAGTTTGAAGTGAAGTTGAGCACTCATTTGAGGAAAAAACCAGAGTTTTAGAGAATGCTCAGGAAATGTGAAAAGAAGTACACATAGAGGACCCCACAATGTGGCAAGAACTGGGAGAGCCTCTGAATATCCTCACCAAATTTGCATTGCTAGAATAACCTCTACCTTACACTTGTGTGCATTTTTGGAAAGAAGGCAAAACTCAACACTATAGAATTGGACTTTCAATTCATATGCCTTCATGGATCCTTAAAATAGTTTTTAGTCTTTACAAGGCCATACACTCATTGAGGAATTTAGGAAAAGTATGGATCTTTCCTCAAAAAAACAAACAAAAAAAGTGCATAGACAGATATGGTTCTGGAAAACCAGAATCAGAGGACTCCTGGGTGCTGGTTGTTATTCACAGAGAAAGAAGGCTGGTGTTTCTTGTATTCTATTTGAGATTTTTGCCGCTACTTTCTTAGATTCACTTGAGATTTTGTTGTTATGGTAAAAAAACTACTGAAATAGCATTGTTTTCACTAAGTTCTGTTTTCTGATTTCATTACTTCCTTTTGTGATTATGCCATAAATGTACACACACACACACACACACACACACACACACACACACACACATTTTCTCTTATGTGAAGATTATAATATTTATGCTACAAGTGTTATATTTTTGGGAAAAGAACACATTGCATAGAAACAATGTTTCTATAAACTGGTGAAATGACTGCTAATAATCTTCAATGTAATTTGAACCAGTCTGCCTGTTTTTGATAAATTAGAGGAACTAATACTGTTTTGTTTGTAAACGTCAGAAGTAGTCAACATATGAGTAGATGGCATTATTTGTTTGATAAATTGTATTCTGACTTTAATGAAGGTTTTAAAATAGCAAATTTGCTTTATTCCTCCTTTTCCAAATAAGAATGAGAGACAAATATTTCACCTGATTATGGGTGAAATACGAAATGTTGTAGTAAGTACAGCCAGAGGGAGAATCTGTTTCAAATGGGAGCCAAAAGGGAAAGGGGAGAGGGAAAATTATTCTAGAACAGTATAAAGTTTCAAGTCACTGTAGGCAAATCAAAAATATGATCTCATTATCTAATGCTGATCGATTGTTTTAGGCAATTCTTGGTCTAACAAGCCAGCAGTCCTTTAAACAAAGTCAAGGAAGGTAAGAGTTCAACTTCCTTAATGAAGTTACAAACATTGCTGCTTTTAAGTTTGTTCAAGAATATTTTAAAGTTAACCAATTTTAGATATTAGGCATAAGGGTGATAAACAGAATCACACAGAGAAATTAGTGTGGTTCAAAATGTCATCAGTTTGACTCAGTGATGTGGGCCCCACCTAGTGACAACAAACCAGGTCAAAGATGACACTACCATTGCAGAAACTGAATGCACAGATGGTGTGATTTCTCTGCAAAAAAATTTTTTTTTATGCATGCAGGTTTGTGCTCTCTGTCTATATGATTTCTAAAGTGGTCTATTATATTTTTCCTTGAATACTTCCCTAACTGTTTCAATCCTTGGAAACAATTTATGTGCTGTTTGAAAAACAGACACAGCAGTTACATGGATTAAAATGAATTTGTTCCTAGTCTTTAAAGAAAATGATAGGTGTTTATTTTAAATATCCAATTAGTTTACCTACCATCATGAACCCACAGACACATCTTAAGATTGTAGTGCCTGAAAATCATGTTAGCTCAGCACACTCAACAAAAGTAGGGATTATAAAAGACTCTGTAGGTATATTATCTGTGACAGTGTGATGCTCATGAAGAATCATCTATTAGGACACAGACTTGGAGTACAGAAGAGATGGAAGACTAAAATCCCCTCCCTTGTGGGAGATCCAGTAGCTGTATTAAAAATCAACCTAGAGTTATTAATCCTAGTCTTTCCAGCCTCATATAAAACCTTGGATTGAAAACTATCTTTAATCATCAACAAATGTAATAAAATAATAAAATGCAAATTAAAAGTAAGAAGTAGTTGCTTTTCAATTTTAAACCTTGTATTTATGAGACTTTTTCAGTCATAAATAGATTTAATCATTCAGAACTTTCTAATGTTCATATAAACATGTAAGAAAGCATAGGAATATTATTCACACATTTAAATAACTTTTTTTAATTTATACATTTTTTTTTTGTTTCACCTTAAAGCTATTTTTTCAGAAAGAAGGGACTCAGTATTCACACTTTAACAGTTTAAATACTTATATGCAATGTGATTTCTTTGTAAAGTAGCCAGGTAACAATACATTTGAATAATGTTTTTAAATGTTTAAAGAAAAATTAACTTAGCATGTCCTGAAACTAATTGTATTTGAGAAGAGCATGTTAATATTCCCCAAGCTTCCAGTTATATTTGCCTTAAAGATACATTTGGAAACATTATCAAAGGAAACATTTTCTGTACTAAGTTATAGAGAATAATATACATATATTTGCTTACTATACACCTTCACCTAGATGTCTCCAAGATCCCTGAGACTGAACATGTTGGAGACCAATTTTGCTCTCTCCTCTAAGTCTGTTTTATACCTCTTTCTTTAACTTAATTAGTGACATACTTTTCCCTACAGAGAACAAAGTATCACCTTCAATTACTCCATCTTTCATCTATGCTACAATCAGTCATCAAATGGCATAGATTTTACCTCCCAAATAGCTCTCCATTCATCCTTTTCCTTTGTTACAATTGATTTACTTTCCTCCCACTCTCATTTCTTACTTCCATAATTTTAGTACTCCATCAGGTGTTTTCCTTGTCTAAACACTATTTCAGTACCCTTGGCTGAGTACTGAAAATTTTTCTTTTTTAAATTAATCTATCATCTATACCTTAATGAAGCGTCACTTGCCAATAGGCAACTCTGACCTATTACTATCTTGCTTGTAGCAACTCACTGATCTCTCCATATCCGTTGACTCCAAGGCAGTTTCTGAACACAGCTCAGACATTCCCTCATGTGGGGACACAGCTGTGGCTTCTAGTTGCTGTCCTTTCCCTTCTGGCTTTCTGCTTTGCATTTCTAATAATGCACACCAAAGATATACACTTAGTATTTTTTCTGCTTGGGATGCTCCCTCTTCTTGATTGGCTACTAATTAAAATACAGTATCTAAAATTCATCTTGAATGATAAAATATATTAAACCAAAATAACTATAAGAGTTATGTATATGTCCTAATGGGGCAAGTATATCTCAAAGTTTTGGGGACATTCACATGTTCATTTCAAATGAATTTAGTTTTAATAAATGCCAAGTTAATTTTCCTTTCAAAGTTTAAAATGTTAGCCAAATCAATTGTTACCTATCTACAGAGAAATTAAAATGCATATAAATATTTCTATGCCTATTTACTCTTGCAGCTTCTCTCCTATGATCTTTCTTTCCTCCTGAAGAGGCCCATTTTGTATGACTAAAATAGAATTATTCACCATTTCTTTGCTATTTTTTGAGTTTATATGGATTTCCATTCTTTCATTTAATGAGGTAGGTTTTTGTGGGTTTCTATGTATATATACACACAAATGAAAAATACATATGTTTATATAAAATACTCATTGGAGTAACTTATAGCACTGTAAAAAACCAGCTGAGTTTTCCCTTAATCTCTCCCAACCCAACTAGAATGATCTTTGTCACATTACTTTCTGTCTAAAAGTTTTATTAAATTAAATCATTCCACCATGGTAAATCAGTTAGCTTGATCATCCTTCATGTGACTTTAAGACTCTGAAAACTCTGACTTCAACCAACTATAACAATTTGGAACAGATTGATTGATTATCTGCCTGAAGCAGACATGAGACCAGTTATATATTTAGTTCCATATATATTTAAAATGTGGACATTATGCCAATTGTGAAACTGAAAGCATGTCATGAAATATATGGATGTAATATCCTAAGGAGTTAAGGTAGTCAATATTGATGAAGTATTTTATGACTTCAGTGCATAACCACCTCAATGCAATCAGAGAAAGAACTTTTCTACATTTTTCATTACTGACTCACCTGTGTTCTGATTGGCATTGATTATCACAAATACATATGACAACTCATCTAATATTATATATTTCCTTTGTGAAGGTATCATGTATTTCTTAAGTTTCTACAAAAAATATTGCCTAACTTTTCTTTATAGTTTCAGTAAAACATACTTTGTGTCCTTCATGTCAAGCCTTACTCAAACCAATGAGCTATGTTTTTTTACACCCAGTTCTGGTGTTACAATACTTACATGAAAACTGTAATTCAACATATCTTCAAAGAGCTGTCTTAGTTCTGTTGGCTCACTTCCACTCTCTCAGAGAGGTATTCTAGTTTGTAAAAGCTTCTTCTTAAAATTTGGCTCACCATCCAAAACACAACATGGCATTGAATAGCTAGAGGACTGACCATCTGCTTTGTTGTTGTTGTTATTGTTGTTGTTGAACATGAATTTATATTAATTCATTCTACAGTCACATCAATTTTTACAAGAACTACATGACACTCTGGGGTTGCTAAGCTTCAAAGGAACAAAATGCTTAGGTATTTTTCAGACATGTTCTACCACTAATGCATGTTTCTCTCATGCTGTAAATTTTGGTAAAATGATAAGATTTATAATTATTAAAATTTTTACCTATTTTGTTTCTTTCCTTTTTAATTTATTTTTATTTGTGCATTATAATTAAACTCCATAGTGATATTCACTATGCCATATTTATACATGCACGTAGCATAATTTGATCAGTCTCATTCCCCAGTACCTTCCTTTCCTGCCCTCTTCCCTCTCCTTCATACCTGTGCTCTACTCTACTGAGGTCCCTTTTATTACTATTATTTTAACTATAGCATTATACTATTATTAAATATATAAACGAAGGATTCATTGTAGTCTTTTTGTACAGAGACACAGCATACTTAGGTAGATTTCCTCCTGCAGTATTTTCCCATGTCCTTGTCTACTCCCTCTCTCTCAATACCCTTCTTTTTTTTTTTTTCATTTTGTTAGATTATGTTCATCATTCCATCTCTCCAGTTTTGTTTTAATTGATGCATTTACTCTGTTGTGAATTTAACTTTGAAAATTGAGAGAGGAAATCTGGAGAAAACCACTTCTTTAAGATAGTAGATGATAGAGAGTAACTTCCCTATTGAAATTGGAGTCTTTTTCTCTTCCTCCTAAGATTTTCATTTGGTCCAGGAAGAGAAAAGAGCATGAAGAGACTGTCCCCTCTCCACTCTTTGGTCCTTCTCTAGGCTAGAGGAACTCCCCTGAAAGTAGCCTTGTAGGGAACATTCCTTAGGCTTATCTGACAGCAGTTACTGACACCATGGTCTAAGTAAGCCAGACAGCCTGGACAGAGAAACTGAGGTAATGGTGAAGACTCACCATGGAATGAAGGTCTTTGCAGGTGCTGAGGCTGAGCTGGGAGCTGAGGGGAGGCCTTGCTCTGTCAAGCATCCCAGCGAGCTGTGATGTGAGCTCACCCGCGCTGCCCTGCCTCATGCTGTGTGCAGGAGTTTACCTTTCCCCCAGTCCTTTGTCTGGGACCTGTTGTTAGGCAGAATTGCTTAGGCATGCTTGGTTTGTTTACATTACCTTGACGTATAGTTCACCTATAGGCTGACTCTGGTATGCTTTAACAAGCGTGTTAACCTGATTGGATAATGTGCCTATATATGTCCTGTACAACCCTAAATAAAATTAGATCCGTGCCTTCAGAGCTCAATCTCCGACGTCTGACTGAGTGCACTGGGGTAGGTAGACATTGATGTCCTCGCCCTCAGCAGACCCCCATCTCCGAACATCTACATAGCCCTTGTATTCACATTGCTTTCTGAAAGTTCTTTATGGGGCTTAAATTTCAAGGACATTTTCAGCTTTTCTAAGTGCAAATTACAAGGCATATGCTGTGTCCCTTTTGATGTTTTTCAAAAAAGTGCTTTCACCCTGAAGTTGGGGGAAAGGGACCTCACTGACCTCACAAGGGCGCACAGTTGTCTTCCTTCTTCATTGTCTCTTGGTTCATGTTGGATTCCATTTTTGGTGTGATTAAGGGATGAGTAAGTTTGAATAGTAAAGGTTACTGTTCTGGGCCTTTTACTTACAGAATGGATTTATAATTAAAATATGGTTGTGATCTTAAAAATTTAGGATCCAATATAAGGCCTTTAAAAATCCTCTTCCATGCCCATTCCTTCATAGGTATTTGTGTTAACACACATGAAATGAGTGCTTCATTGCTTCTCATTTAAGATTTCTGAGACATTCTAATGTTGACTTTTAGACTCAGTCTTATTATAGTCAACTGGAATTATTTCTAAAATCAGGATTGATAAATGAAACTCTGTCTCTTTTTTGTTGAATTAAATATCTCACAAGATTATAGCTACAACCTTGGGATAATTGAGTCCTAAGTTTATGCAGACTTCTAAGTAGGCAGTGATGCAGATGATGGGTTGCACCAATATTTTTAGATATCCTGGACAAATCCAAATCTCTGGGAGTCTTGACACAATGTAAAATAAAATATAATAGGCATGTATAAGTATAATATCATTTTTCTTGTAATTTAAAAATGAGTTTCGATTGTGACTTTTTTCCCCCACAAGATAGTTAAAACTATTTTCATCAATTTGAAATTCTACCTCATTTTTCCTGGAGTTGCTTCCAAGTGTTAGGGTATGCTTCATTCCATAGCATTGCTGGAAAGGTATCATCCTATCTGAATAACCACTTGTACACTCTAGAGTGAACCAAGATTCTTTGCTCCTCTCTGGTTTTTAGTTTATGCAGCCCATTTTATGCAGCCCTTATTCCAGAACTGTGGTCTCATTCAAGGTTCAGCTGGGGAAGGCTCATGTGGTTGTTGGCAGCTTTCAATCCCTCATGTGTCTCAGGGCTGAAGACCTCATTTAGACTTTCAGGTAATCCCATTGCTCTTTTGACTCTAAGAGTCCTAACTCTTTTCTATGACATACTATGATTGAGAAAAATTTTAATGAGGCTATCTCTGACTATTCTCTACTTCTCTACTGCTCCAAGAGTAGAATAAATGTTTACTCCTCTGCAACTTGCTGCATCCTGGACTTTACTAGAAAGAAAACAGTTTTCTTCCATGTCAGAATACCCTACTCTTTCTCTTGACCTCTGGAGCAGATCTGGTGTTCCTCTCACCTTCATTTTCTGTGGACTGTGTTGGAGATGCAAGACAGTTTTCTCCAGGGCCTGTGCTGCTCATTCATTTCATTCTTTCCTGAGACTGTCCTTCCAGGTCAAGGAAATTTTGTCTTATATCTGGATTTGGGGACTTTCATGCAGAAAGCAGTTCTTCTTGTCATAATGTAAATCTGTCATTCATGCTGTAAGTTATTCTTATCCTCCTGAGATCTAGGCTTTTGAAATTCAAAAGTCAAGAATTGATGTTTTTATTGTATCTTTTTTCTGATGTGTCAACACTTTCTTGAGAGAACAGCACAACAAAGAATGCCCTAGAGGGTTCACAAATGGAAAAGCAAAACATATTGGCTAATCTATAAAAGCATTGTTCTGCAACAGATATATTATGAACACACTAATACGCATATATATGTATCAGCATGTGTATATAATCTTTAAAAGTCCAGATGTAGTCTACCATCTACTAAAATGTCATGATTTAAATATGCTATTTTTATTGAGTAATTACAGTTCTTTCTAATTTTATTGTCTATAGAGAAGACAATGACAAGATATATACTGATTTTGTTCATGAATAGCAGTCACTTGATAATGTAACCTATATGTTCCATTTCACTTTAGAAGTACTAAAGAAGACAACTTAATTTAAAATATTAAACTAAGTGACTCTGAACCAAGAAACCATTATTAGAACAGGAAACCTATTTATTCTTCAAGATTTTCTCCCCTCAGTAAGATGTGGAAGTATAAAAATGCACCTGGGTTTCATGGGTCATCTCATACTAGTCACTGTCCTTATCTGCCACTATCTTTTAGAGGGCATGATAAATCCACTGAAGCCCTGAAAGCTAGTTCCTCTTGCATCAGACTTCTGTGCACTTTCCTACTTTTCTTGCTTTCTTTCAAAATTGTTCATTGTCATACTCACCTAATTAGGCCTCTACCTTGGAAGTAAAACTTCCCTTGTGATCTGAAGAATATTCCTTCCCAGTAGCCACTGCTATTGCAGATAAGCATAGTGTATTTTAAGTACCAGAGCAGACCAGTAATCCATATCAAGGATGAACTGTTCCATAGGAAAAGAAATAGATTTTCTCTATCTGGGATATTATGAGGCAAGTGGCCAGCTGCTTCCATTTATAGACATCTAGTTATTTGCTGGTGTCACATCTTCACTGCAGATAAAATTAGACCACAAATAATTTGATATCAGTGCAAATTTTGATCAGAGCCAGCCTTTCTCCATTTGAACCATGAAAAAGCATGCACTCTTTTCTACATCTCAAGACCTAATGCAATTTTTTTTGCAAGACTCATTACTTTCTAGATGACTGATATTAAATAATGTCAGGAGAAAGTAACACTGATATAATCATATTGTGGTTTGTCTTATTCAAAAACATCAAGTCATTGAACCAAAAAAATTACTCCTAATTTCTAATAATTAGGTCTTAGGAGTAAAGGTATCAATGGTAAGTAAGCCTTATCTGTATAAACAAAATCAAGAAGGGGAAGAAACTGGTACTTTTAAAATTCGAAACCAGGAAAATTGAATGCTAAAGATATGAATGCATCACAATGTGATGTGGTAGTGGGGGCACATGTACTTTGAGAGGTGATTTGTCTGATGACATACACATTTGAACATGGGTGCATCATGGTCAAGCTTTGGTCTTGCAGGAGTCATGACCATCTCTGCTGCTACAGAAAGCTTCGTGATAATGGACTAGTGGTTGGTACGTCTACCTCCTTTATCGATCCTGTGTGCAACTAGTCATCTCTGTTATTTTAATTTGCTGACATAAACTTTTAATTTGATCAGCTGATAAATGGATAATGGAGGCTTATAATAAGCTATTTGCCTTTACTTTTAATTTCTCAAACTATTTCATGAAATGTCAAGAATAATTTAATATTTCTGCTTCTTTATGAAGCAATGCTGGCTTTTATTGATCAGCTGCCTTGTATGTGGACAATATTTAGCTTTATGCTCTCCCTATATTCACAGTGTAAATTGAGATATGAGGAGAATTTGGTTTTTGTATTTTTGTAGTACTAAGAAGTGAGCACAGGGCCTCATGCAGGCTAAGCAATTATTACACCTCCAGACCCAAGAAAATTTGTTTTTGTCTAAGGAGTTTAGAATTTATATTTTATAAATAAGATGAAAATGGGTAATTCTTTTGACACTTAGAAATTTATTTTTGATAAAGCACTTTTTTGGTTAATATTAGATATCAGGCAACCTTGAGAATTTTAGAAAAGAAAGAATAGCAACACTCTTTCAGATTTTAGCATAAGCTTACTCATGTTGTAAAAGACTAATCACATTCACCTTAAAGTATTCTGGAGAAGAAATTCAATTTCTTTACTTTTCAAAGTCCAACCTTATTTGTCCTGCTGAAAGTACATCCCATTATCAAAAGCATTAAAAAATTTTGTAGTTTTGTGAAGTTTTTAAAATAATAGAATATTCATGGCAACAAATGTTCTTTTAACTGACTGTATTTGTATTAGCCTGCTTTCTGTCATTCACCGTGACAAAATAACTGAGATAAATCAACCTAAAGGAGGAAAAGTTTATTTGGGCTTGTGTTTTCAACCCATGGTTGCCTGACCTGGTTGCTTTCAGACCTGCCATGAGACAGTACATCATGGTAGAGGAATGTTTCTCAGCTTATGGAGGTCAGCAGCAGCAGAGAGAGAGAGAGCTCATTTTATAATAAACCCCTCCTCCAAACCCGATAAAACCCTGAAGCTATTAGTAGACTAATTCATTCCATGAAGTCAAAGCTCTCATGATTCAATCATTCCCAAAGGCCACACCTCTGAACAGTGCTGCACTTGGGACCAATCCTTTAGCACATGAACATTTGAGAAACATGAAAAAAATCAAACTATCACAATATTTAATTTGTAAATGAAAAATGCTTTGGTTCCTTCATTTCCTTTACAATTGTGTCCTTTGGTACAATATTATATAATGTTATTATCTGTTTTGCAGATAAAACAAAAATCAATAAATGTTATGTCCCATTAGTTGAAGAGCATTATAAGATATGTTGAGATACATACATCTTTTATAAGCCTACAGTGCATTAGTGATATTCAATTTCAGGTTTTATATGCTACATTAACTTCTGTATTATTATTATTTTATATGTGTATTATAAATTGCATGTACTTACTAAAAATAGTATTTCTGCTACTAATAACAAATGTAAGATAATAATATTTTGACATACTTATTAATCAGATTTTATCATTATAAATAAAGAAAAATACTTTAATGTCTTCATAATTGATGTCAAACACTCTTTTGCACAGCAAAAATATAACCTATTTGAATTCAAAGCACATATTCTTTAACAAAAGTGATTAGGAAGAAAGATATAAAGTTTTTGTTCAAATACTTCACCTTCAATCATAGACAGAATGATCTTTTCAGGGATTCTACAATCTGTAGAAAGCATTCTATTTCTGTTTCAGCGTGGACTAATTTTCTATTATATTATTGGTTATATATGGCAGGTACATTTAGTTCCATTAGCAAGAGAAATGTTAATCATGCATTTGAATTCTAATATTTTCTGTTCTTTAAAATTTTAACTTAGAAATATTCTTGCAAATTTTTAAAATTTTCTTTAAATGCATGCTTTGTTTTATTAGGTCAGTATTTCTCAAAGTAAGCAATTAGATTTTAGAATCACTTGAACTGATGTTAAAAACACTCATGCATTATTTAATGACAGGATATGTTCTGAGAAATGTCATCAGTGACTTCCTCATTTCAGAACATCATGGAATGTACTTACACAAACATATATCTTATAGCCTACTACACACCTCGGCTGTGTGTAACATACATTGTATCTATGGTCTGTCACTGACTAAAACATTACTGTGCAGTGCCTGATTGTATAGTTTTAACTTGAATACAGAAGAACACTCAGAAATAGTAAGTCACATAAATATCAATCATCTGCCAATGAAAAACAATACACACTTAGAATATAACAGTAAAAAAAGAACTTATTCTACAAAGAAGAATGTCCACATTAACTCTCCAAATATGAAAATATTTTTATTTAAGATAGTCTTTTAATAGCAAATAAAATCTTAACCTCAGATTGGAAAGATATTTCATCTGCTATTAAACAAAATGTGGAAAATAAATTCTTTTTTTTTTTTTTTTAATGCCTGTGTTACTTACTGTCCAGTGGACTGACTTCATGGAAAATATAGGGAAAATACCTTAGAAAGATACCTTGACGGTCTGTAATCTCCCTTTACCCTTAATTTTTTGGTAAGAAAATAAGAAATTAGACTTTTCAAAAACTTAATTTTAAAAATACATATAAGCCCTCCATATATTTCAGCCTAAGAAAATTGTTTTCCAAGCAGGCAACTTGTGAGGTCTTGCATGGTTTTATCGAAAAAGATATAGACCCCCGCCCTTTTCAAGATTTTAGTGAACCTTTGCTGACAGACTTTCTTAGTTGTCATTCCCGCCCCTGGCTCCCAAACATCTAGACTGTAAAATTTGATTCCAGCCTGTCAACCATTAAGCGGCAATAATTATTTCTCAAACAGTGAAGGTGAAGTGTGACAGTCATTTCATATCAACGGCCTTTTCCAAGCTTCATAAAACTTTCAGGTTTCTTTTTCTTTCTCTACTTATGCACCAGCCAAGGAGAACAGAAAGCTAGGGGAAACAGAACTGAGGTTTCTTTATGTCCTGCTTTTTTTTTTTTTTTTTCACCCCTATCAAACTAGACCTTTAAAATGAGACTTGGTAACAAGCAAAACTAAAACAGTTTGTAATTTCCCAGGCTTTTTAAACATAATTGTGATATTTTATTGCCCTCAGTAAGACCACAGATCATAGTCTCTTTAAAGCAACAACAATCACCACAATAACAAAGCCCTGCCATTTGATGTACAGAGTAATTCTTGGAGAGAAATTCTACACTTTGTAGAAAACATCTGTTACTATTGCAGTGTTGCTTGAATTTCTGTTACATTATTAGTTAAACATGGCAGGTGCATTTAATTACATTAATAAGAGAGACATTAATCATGAAATTGGAATGCTAAAGTTTCTGGTCTTTGAAAGTTTAATTTAGGAATAATCTTGCAAATTTTTGTCATTTTCTTTAAATGCATACTTTGTCTTATGAGATCAGTATTTCTCAAAGAAAGTAGTTAGACATTAAACTCACTTGAACTGATGTTCAAAATGTAATTTCTTGGTTAAATATTCTGAATCAAAGAGGGCAGTCAAGAGGATTCCAGGCATTTACATTTTTGGTACCTTACTGTGATGTTAATGTACACCAGTTTGAAAACTATTAATTAGACACAACTCAGATGTCAAATTTTAATAGCTTTAGGAAAAACAAACCATGCCAGATTAATTTGATTTTCTTTTAAATCAGAATGGTAAGTTTTGTAAATAAGAACAAAAAATTTCCAATTTGTACTTTAAGTATCAACTTAGAAAATGTATGTTGGAAATGTAAAGAATGGATTTCTATGATCTGAATGTTGCTTCTCCCCAAAATTCGCAGATAGAATCCCTGATCCCAATGTGATGGTATTAGGAAGTAGGTTCTTTGGGGAGGTGAGTAGGTCATGCAGGTGTTTCCCTCATGAATGGGAATTTTGTCCTTATAAAAGAGACTTCAGAGAGCTTATTCGCCCCTTCCACAATGTGTTAATTCACTGTACAGAAGTTACAGAGAGAAGATGCCATCTATGAATCAAGAATTGTGCCCTCGCCGGAGACTGAATCTGTCCACTCCTTGATCCTGAACTTGCTAGTCCTTCAAAACGGCAAGAAATAAATTTCTGTTGTTTACAGCCTACCCAGTTTGTGGCATTTTGTTTATAGTAGCAGGAATAAACTAAGACATGGATCCAGCTTGTGATTCCAGATGATGATCCAAATCACAGTGACCAAGAAACGGAGACAACTAACATCATCCAGTCATCAAGTGATGAATGCACATAGACTCCATGGAATACTATTCAGTATAAGAAAGAATGAAATTCTGTCATTTGTGATGACCTGGATGAATGTGGAGATTATTATATTAAGTGATATAACCAGGTACAGAAAGACAAGTACCACATGATCTCAGACATGTGGAGTATAATAAAGTGGTTGTTACCAGAAGCTAACAGAGTAGTGGAGACAGTGGGTTGGAGAAGGGCCCATAAATGGCTACTAAGTTACAGTAAGATAGGAATAAGAATTTCTGAGGTGTTACTGGACAGAAGGCGACTATAAATAATGATTATGTACTATATATCTCAGGAAAACTCAGAGAAAGAATTTTTAATATTTTTTACCATAAAGAAATGACAAATGTTTAAGCAGATTAATATATGTAATCTGATTTAAACATTATACGATGTATGCACGTATCAAACATCACAGGTTACCCCATACTATGTATAATTTTTTTGTGTAAGTTAAATTGTAAATTTAATTTAGATAAAAAAATACAAATTTTAAGAAGTCATTTGTTTTTCTATTCCCCTTGGAGAGATACAGTGCCAAGAGTGCACCTGGAATATTGGGGCTCAATATGTTTTTTATCAAATGAATATATCTATATAGTGATTCATATAGGTGCTCTCTGCTAAGGGATAAAATTCTAAAATTATTCTTGACAAATTCTTATTTGAACCTAAGAGATTTTCTGTATTTTGAACATTGGGAGTTGTCCATTTTTCCTTATGTGTGATTTTCTATATTTTAGTAAAGGTAAGATAGGCAAATATCAGTAGACTTTCTATAATATTAGTAGTATTGTTTGTTTTGACCTAATTGCTAGGCCTTGTATTTAAAAGTTTATATAAATTTCCCAGTTATTGATCAAGAGAAGAGTTGCCCTTATTTAATAATTGTAAATTTTCAGGTTCAAAGTCTCTAAGTTACTTCAAAATTCCTTAAGTAGCTATAAAGGAAGTGGATATTAGAATAGAAGTGTAAGTTACATAGCCGTAGGCTCAGCTGTGATATCACACTACTTCTGTGGGTTTTAATGTTGAAATTAGACGGCCAGCCCAAAACCAGATCAGTCATAATCTCCTTTTCCTTCTACTCCATTTGACAATTGCTATCTTTTAATTCATTCTTCACCATTTGTTTATTCATTCAATTACTGTTCTATTAGCATTGGATATAGTGGTATAGGAAAATAATCTGCTTTTGTGGGTCTGCAGGTCAGAGGAAAACACACACACATACATATACACACACACACAGAAATGAGGGAGAGAGGCATGCAGATTCATGAGGAAAAGTACTTCCAGTGAAGGGAATGGTAAGTTCAAAGACATGAGGACAGAGTGTGCTTGAATGTTCCGGAGGAGGGAGGCTCATTGACTGGAGTAGAGACGAGAGTGATAGAGGTAGAAGTCAATGAAAAAATGGATCAAGACATGTCCTTTTTTGAAGGCCCTGGGGTGTACTCAGGTTTTCTTCTGTGTGGGATAAGAAGTCATAAGCGTACATTAAACAGAAAAGCAGAATACAATCCTAAGCTTTAGGAAGACCGTTCCAGATTGTAAGGAGAATAGAGTAAGTTTGGTAGGATTGGAAGGAAAACGGTTAATGCAAAAGTCCCAGTGAAATGGAATGGTGACTTGATTAGTGTGGAAGGGTACAGATGTGACAAACACAAGGATTCTGAATGTGCTTTGAAGATCTACTTCAAAGTTTTAGTTTTAGGTTAAAAGAGGGAAAGAGACAAATTGAAGAAAACAAAGTTTTTGGCACCAAAAACAAACCAAGCAGCATCTACCAAGGTGTTGAGACTTGTGGGTTAGCTAGTCGGGAGAGAGTTTAGTGTTGTGGTGGAAAAGTGGGAGACTCAACAGTTTTGTTTTAGCCAAGTTAAGTTTGAGGCGTTCACCACCTATAGTCATGTAGACTAGGACCTACAAACTGCCTTCTGTGCGTCAAGTCTTATGCACTTACTGTCTTAAAGGACCCACAAGCTAAGAATGACTGTGGTATTTTTAAATGATTGGAAAATGAATGATATTTTAATATGAATTTTCTATGAAATTAAAATTTGCAATTAAGCAGGTTTGGTTTGAGCCCAGTCAGACTCACTCATGCATGTTCTGTCTGGGGCTGCTTCTAGGCTACAAGAGCAGAATGGAGTAGTTGCAACAGTGCCCATCACATGGTCCACAAAACTGAGAGCATTTGTGATCTGCCCTTTGACAGAGCCTTGATCTCAATGGTATCACAGTGGAGAGCTGGAATTGTGGACATGTTAGCAGCAACTTCTGCACCATCACCAATCAAGAAATTCCAATATTTGCTCATTTGATTAAAGACCTTAATCATAAGAAGATTTTAAAATATATGTAAGCTTTCCAGTGTATAACAGTGCCTTAACCAAATACAGATTGTGGTGAAAATAAAATTCTTCCAGGACAAGGGAGATACGGTTTTATAAAGAAATTGTTTAAATTCTCCAAATTGTGTCAAAAGGAAGTACTCCTTCCTAGTCAAGAAGAACCACTTTCACGTGGTGTCTGACACGCCTGTTGTGCTGCCTCTGAGAGAATGTTAACCACCAGGAGTGGATTAGAAAAAGGCTTTTCTACTATCTTGGGACCTGCCAAGGACAAAGGAGAAATTAAATACTTTATTTTTATTGAGTTTTCAAATTCATCTTTCTATAACTCCTAAAGAGAGTGAAGACACTGAGTTCATTCACAGTTAGAAAACAGTGTAGGGATATTGGAATTATTAAAACAGGAACAAAAATACCTTTCATTGCCCCAAACTAAATAAGTTTGATAATTTGCAATACTGAAAAATGATCTTCATTTTATGAGAGGTGAGCTGAAGTTGTTTTGTGTTTATGTAGGAATGTTAGGATTCAAGGACACAGTACATGCTGTAATGTCTTTTTCCTCTGAATTTATTTTAATATTATTTTTAGGTATTCACCAATTTTCTACATACGGAATTGCTTTATATTCACGCACAAGAGAAACTTTAAAACATATTCAATATGCGAAAAGATATTTTCTTTAAAACCTTTCATATCTAGTGGGACTTTTTTTCCTTTCTATAAAAAGATATATGGGAGGAGAAGTGATCAAATCCTCAGCAGGAAGTTGATACCTGCTGAGCTCCTCCGACAGTGGCAAAGCTCCCCTAAAGCCTCATAAGTGTGTGAGATCCAGTCTTCATAAAAATGAGTCAGGGCTTGCTTGGTGACAGGTACAATCTTCCATTTCTTAAGTTATTTTTAACTTTAGGACATGATGTCTGTGAATTTTATTCTATTGAACCTGTTTCCTACTACTTAATCATGTAAGAAGTTTTTGAAAGAATATAATATGCTGTTTTACCTTTTGAATATTTGATGACCGGCAGAAAAAGAGAGACACAGACGCAAATCACTATTTTTTTAATCCCTCTTTTACCTTTGAAATATTACAAAAGTTTAGATAGTATTAAATGTGTATATACAGGCCCATGGTCACAAACTGTGAATTATGGGGAAAGGACCTCCAAATCTCAATGATTTAGAGTGTGCCCAGATTTTGTCATTATCATTTGCATGTAACATTGTACAGTTCACATTGTTATTATTATCATTATCATCAGAAGCATCCTCATTAGTCTGTTATTCATTAACACTATAGGAATATAAAACTTTGTTAGTTATCGTGCAAATCTACATTTTCATTTTTCCTTCTCTATTTTAGTGATTTTTGACTTTTAATTTTCATACAAGCAAAATGTCATTAACGTTGTGTAGTTGATCATCCGACCAGTAATATCTGATAATTAGGTTGACTTAATTCAGAGAAGCCAGGAGTTCCACTAACTGAATAGAATGTCACTTAAAAATTCAGTAAATTTTAGAACCTAATACAGGTGATTGGATTACTAATTTTACAGGTCACTTGTTAAAACAGGAATAGCATGTAATTGGTCTGTTTCTTTGGGACAGATTATTATGAGTGGAAAAAACCCATTAAGTCAAGTCTAATAAATTCATATGATCACTTGCTACATAAGCTTTCATATTCTGTACTTCCATAACATTTCAGAAACTTTTGATCAATTATTTACATGACTTGCAAAGAAATTTTCAGAATGCAGCAAGAATTTCAGTTTAGCCTTAGCTTTCAAATTTCTCTGGGTTTATCTATTTATTACCTCATGAAAAGAGTTTTACAAGACCAGATGGAACATGGTACAATCTTTTATAGTAAAATTGTTCAAATAGTAGAAGCAGGGCTCCCTGCTGGGTAAGAGCTGGTTTTCCATTCATCTAGGTTTAGGCAGTACCATTCTTTGCTAGTATATGTTTGCATCTGCTGGTTTATAGTGCTAATTTTCTCTCTCAAGGAAATTATATGTTCTGTCCACAATTACAATGTAGATATAACAAGATTTCCATGGGAGGGAGTGGTCTGTGATGGTCAAGAAATCAACAAAACCCAATATATAGGAACTGACTGCAGCAAAGAGAAGGAGTATTTATTTCATCTCAATAAGCTACATCTAGCAATTAGACACTCATTTTACAACAGTGGTGTTTCTGGTTTTGGAGTAAGGACTGCTGCGTAACCCATTCAACATGGTGCTCTGGAAAGTATGGATTAGCTTGGAGAGGGTATGTGGATATGTTGTCCAGAGAATTTGGAGTAATTTCAGGACACAAGCACATTTTAGGGCCTAGACAGCCTACTGTGTCCTCTCTCTCTAACTTCAAAACATATAGAGAGAATTTTCTTCTTTATACTGGCTGAGCTGCCTCTTAACTCTGCATTTTATAAGCTTTGGTGTTTAAGCAAGTGTCAGTAATGGGCCTCAGGGAGATCAGTGGTCTGAGTGGATACTGGAGCAAAGGCAGAAGAACCTTGTCTAAAATCACCAGGGATAGTTGGAGATGAGAAAATGTTGATCTCCTCAAGGAACGAGCTAGTTTGGCTTATTGCAATCTTATACCTAAATAGAGTTGTGTGATTTTGTTTAGTGGCAAACTCAAGACTGCACCAATCACTAAATTTTGACCATAAATACTTGTTTTAAATAGGTGCTGTTATGGTTTGGATGTGAGGTATCCCCCAAAAGCTTACCTGTGAGACAATGCAGGAAGGTTTAAAGGAGAAATGATTGGGTTGTGAGTGCCTTAATCCCATCTGTGATTTAACAGAGTGGGGTTAACTGAGTGGTACCTGAAGTGGTAGGGTGTGGCTGGAGGAGGTGGGAATTGGTGGGTGGTTTTGGGTATATATTTGTATCTGTTGAGTGGAGACTCTGCTTCCTGATGATGTGAGCTGCTTCCCTCTGCCACACTCTTCCTCCATGATGTTCAGCCTCACCTCCAGCCTTGAGGAATTGAACTGTCCTGCTATGGACTAAGACCTTTGAAACCATGAGCCCTCAGATAAGCCTTTTCTCCTCTATAATTGTTCTGGTTGGATCTTTCAGTCATAGCAGCGGGAAAAAAGCTGAATAAAACATGTGCATGATAATTATTCATAACAGTGGAATTTGTTGCTACATATTCATAGGTGCACATAACATAATTTGGTTGATTTAATTCCTGGTACTTCCCCTTTTCCTCTCTTCCTCCCTCCCCCAAACCATCCCCTTCTTCTAATCCACTGGTCTCCCTTGTATTTTCTTGAGAGCTCTGCCTACCCTTTTTCCTCTCTAGCTTCCACACATGAGAGAAAAATCTCAACTCTTGACTTTGAGTTTGCTTAATCATAGATACTTTGGCATAAATTTTGTTGTTGCTCATAAAATATGAAGTAATAGCTTTTCAAACTGATCTATCCACAAAATTGTTTAATTTTAAAAATTTTGTACAAAGACATATATTAGCAAATTTTCCTTTGTAATTGGTAACTAAATTCAAAAAGAAAGTTTCTGATGAAAATTTGGCAGGGCTTACCTTATACTTACTAGCTAATTTCACGTGTTCTCTAAGAATAATTCCCACTATCTCAGTTTCAAAATGCTAGCACACATTTCAGATGAATGATTATGTATTTGAAAATGCAAATGAAAACCAGGAAGAGGTTGTAGTGAATCATTTCCATGGTTTAAAGAAAATCCACAAGGCTTGATGATACAAAAGTCTGAGTCCTAAGATCGTTTCATCTGTGAAAATGATTTGAATTCTTTATGTTCAACAATTTTCCAGTCTTGATTAGGTTGCCAGACAACTTTTGAGACCCTCCTGTTATTCCAAAACTTCTTTGTTAATTAATATCAAATTCTGCTTTAGCAAGAACTAAGCTAGTTAGACGTGTTTCTTTTGTCTAAAAAATGACAGATTACAACTATAAAACCCAATTTCTGACTTCTATTTTATCATTTTGTGTAACAAGCTATAATTACTTTTAATTCTTTCTCTCTCTCTCCCTCCTTCTCCCTCTTTATCTCTTTTTCTGGATGAAAATATTATATTCTGGGGAAGCATTAAATTTTTCTGAAATGTTCTTTAGAATATAAAGCTCATAATAAATATTAATATAAAAAACAGATTACAATCTACAAAACAAAAGATCACAATCTACAAAAATGAAAGTAACTTTGCAAAATCTAATTGCTCTGACTATAAAGACTTGATAAGATGTTGTTATATATACTGAAATATATCTGACAGGATTCAGACATACATAAAGTTCTAAGAATAATGTCAGAGCAAAAGGAAAACTAGAAAAACTACCAACGTTTTGAAAAAAATTTAATGTGAAATACTTTTACTTCAAATATAAATAAATTAAAGAAATAGCAGGCCAGAAATATTTCTTCTTTCGGCAGGAAACAAAAATCAGATGGTAACGTACTTGGTACAGTATATCAAAATCTGCCAGTAAAACATGTAACATGCCATGAGAGGCTTCACAGACATTTAGGTCATTAAAAACTAGTGAGACAATGTTTAAGTAGGCAAACTAGGAGAAGATTTGTGATTTCCAATGGGATTTCTTCATTATCTTCCAGCCTTGAAAATTGAGTGTTGGAAGAACACCTAGTATCAGGGCTTCTATTCAGTGAACCATGCTCCAGTGGTTTATCCAGATGTCAATTACTCCCAGGGAAGTAAAATGAGTTTCAATGTCATCCTCAAATTTGATCTATGGTAGATATGTTTAGAGAATTAGAAATACTCCTGACTTGGCAACCTCAATGAGTTGTAACATCAAAATAATAAAATCGGATAACTCAAATCGACCAACCTTTCTGGCATCTGCATTTTACTCCGGTGATAGACATTTGTTTTAATTATCCTGTGTTTCAATTCCTATGCAAAAACATTTGATAGTACTGGCAAAATGTCTGCTTTAATTGTCATCATTTAACCCCAATATAGCATTGTGGTTTCATTTATTGACGAGACAACTTTTCTAGTCCTCAGGTAATGCTGTGATATCAACAATAAAATGTAAAACTCACGGATCATTTATCACATGCCTGGTATACCTGATAGAAACCTGGCAGTTACTGCCAGGTACATTGCTTAGGAAACCCAGGGACAATAGAATTATGCAACTTTCCCGACATAACATAGCTTCTGAGGTGTGAGATCAGGTTTTGTATCAAAGCAGTGTGGCTCCATCATCTCTGCTTTGGACCCTTCTATAAGGTGGCCTCCCATACCCACACCTACATTCACACAGTTTACACACCAAAAATAGTTGTCTCTTTTATGTATTTGAATATTTCATGGTTTGTTTATTAAACCTCTTAAGAAAAACAAAATGTCCCACCACAGAAAAGTACATAATCTACATATAACCTATTGTATTCTGGTAATAAACCCCTTATATTTTCCCCCTTTTGTTTCAGTCTTTTTCTTTTTTGAGCCAGTTTTAGAGAAGGATCTTGTCTACTATTTACTTGATTCCCCCTAGCTGTAGTCCAGTTTTATAGACACCTTGCAGCTCCATAAATACTGTCTTGTTGATATCTTGGTGTCTGGGCCCTAAATCTTTAGAGAGACTGCCCAGCCTGTGTAACTCCAGGTGCCCGACGAATAATAAATATGAGCTCCTGACATTCCTGCTTCCAGCGTGTCCCGGATCTGACATTTTTGGTAATCCTGCCTTGCACTTTATTTCTCAGTGTGTTTCTGTCCTCTCAACATTCCCTGTCAGAGTTGCTGTTAAGTAGCTAGGAACTAACCATTCCTTGGTACTAATAACAGCAATTCTCAGTTAAATAGCAAATGAGAAAAACAGTAAGTGAACAGACTGGGTGAAGATCCCAGACTTCATCATTATCTTTCCTAGCTTCAAAAATAGTCTTGGAAGATCACCTAATATCAGGGCTAAGACTCAGTTATGCTCCACTGACCTCTGGTTGCCCTTTCAGGTTTATCTCTTCCTATTTATTTGTCAATCAGGGGAAGGAGGAGAAAAGGGAAGGGGCAGTAATGGAGACTGAAATAGATAAATTTATTTATATGCATTTATTAATATTTCAAAATGAACCTCACTATAATGTATAATTATAATGCACTAAAAAATAAAAATAATAATAATAAGAATCTCTTCTCATTTGCTGCCCTGGTCACATCCCAGATCCCTTGAAATGCTCAAAACTGCCATTTGCCAGTGAGTAACCCTTGGTTGCTTATCTTATTATTTTACGTATCCTCAAGATGTTGACTCTGTGTTAAACATCTCGGTGTGCTGTGGCTCAGGTTGACTTTCATGTCTTCTAAATATGTGATGCATTGTTTTTAGGCTCTTTGTTCCTCTGTGTGTGTGTGTGTGTGTGTGTGTGTGTGTAGTTTCCTTGACCTCTTCCTGCTCTTAGCCTCATCTCCTCCATTCCTTCACTTGCTGATCTTCTCTACTGACATGAATGACAAATATATGTAGACTTGTAAAAACAAAATGAAAATAATAAAAGTCAATTGAGTGAAATTTCTTTCCCTAATAAAAAACAATAATAACCAGCACATTTTGAAACCTCAACTCTAAGAAGTTAACAAACAGAAGGAGTCAACTGAGTAAAATGTAAGGAACTCTAGAAGTAACCAGGCTTCAGTGACTTTTGAAAGGAAAAATGTGTGATTTCACATTCTGTTTTTGATTTCTAGTAAGGAAATGAATTAGCATTTCTATAACTGACTTTCAAATTTCTGTACAATTGAATGTGGTCTAGCACTGTATTTATAACAATCCATGAAAATTCAGGATTCAATATGTGACTTTCAAAATTATCAAAAGGATTGCTTCCTGTGTCTCAGTGTCTCTGAAAGAATGATATGGGTAAATTATCTGTACTGGAATTTAGGGAAGAAACTAGTATTCATTCCACAATCGTGAAAGGTGTCCACTCTATACACACCAGTGTTTTGGAATGGGGAAGTAATTTTAGGAAGATTAATATTATGTCCTTGGGTCTTATATGAATAGAAACATAAATCAAATATTAAAAACAACATTTTCTGTACTTCATGACATCTGTACTGTTGGCCCTTAAGAGCAACTGAGGCATCAACTCACTAAGAGACAAAGAAAGCTTATTTGCTCTGATCTGAATTGCATGTCAGGAAATACCAATGGCAGCAGCCTTGAATATGTGCTCTGGGTTCCTATAGATTTCAAATGAGTTTTAAAAGCACAATTCACAAGTGGGGGTGGGGGTTACATCAATTGTTTGCCAAGAATTTAGATTGGTATAGGTGGGTAGCAAGCTGTCTTATAAAAATAAGTTTTATAATTTAAGAAATACACATGAGACAGTTCTCAGAAAGGAAGGTGAGAGAAAGGACAGGAAGAGAGAAATTCTGGGGAAAGGAAGGGACCCTAGTGACTGCCTATAGGGTAAGAATGATCCACTTAATGAAAACCATGGCTCTCAGCATATGAACCATGGGAAGTAGTGAGTCTGGGTCTGGAGGAGTTTTGATATGTTCTAGGAAAGAGACGTACGATGGCGCAGGGTCAAGAATTCTCTGAAGCAGCTGTGACTAAAACCTGATCTCATGTCCTCTCAAC
The DNA here is from genome assembly GCF_902686445.1 of Sciurus carolinensis. NCBI lineage: Eukaryota > Metazoa > Chordata > Mammalia > Rodentia > Sciuridae > Sciurus > Sciurus carolinensis. Next base: position 25,221,320 of record NC_062216.1, read on the forward strand.
CTAATATTTTAGGGGTGTCTAGACCTGCTTTCTCCTTTGATTTAATTTCTTCTATAGCATTTTGCCATGAAATAGGCATACTTTGTGTGCGGTTATACACGGTCAGTGGAGTCAAACACCAGACCATGATTATGGTCATTCTGCAGTGCTACTTCACTGAATAATAACTTAAAAACATCAATAGGTGCTAGGGCTCCAGGTATTCTAGACACTCATGTGTGTGCTATACATATTAGGGAGAGAATGGTCATTGGCATAAAGATATCAAACTTTAAGTCTTAGTTATTTCTTCAAGCTCTGTGATTTGGAGCAATTCACTTCACCTCTCTAAGCCTGATCTGGAAAACCATCTTCTTACTTGTTACAGTCCTCCAGATAATAATTCTTCATTCCTTAAAGAGGCTACTCCTGGCTCAATGTCCCTTTCTTATTGCAAATTAAAATTTTGTTATGCTCATTCTCATACAGATGATCTTTAAAATGTCTTGGCTTTTGAATTAAAAAAAAGTTACTTCCTGTCTGTCTTCATTAACTCACTTTGTAATCAGACTCTAACCAGCACTGCTGAATATATAGCAACCATTTACAACATAAGACTACTAAAGTTTAAAAAAAAAAAAGTACTTCAGTCCCTCAATCACACTAACCACATTTCCAGAACCCAATTTGCACCTGTGCCTAGTAACCATCATATACAACCACTTGGTCCATTTACGTCATCACAGAAAGCCTAGTGGATAATGTTGCCTTCTAGACCCCTTCAATATCTATACTTAAAATTCCCTCATAATGTTAGTGCTATCCCTCCCACTTCCTGATCCTTACTTTTTATATTTCTAGCCCACTACTTCTAATTCCCTGACTCAGAGAATCTTTGAACCTCCTGGTCATATGGCTCATCAATGCCTCTCATGCTTTTCCCAGTCTGTTTAACCAGCTTGAATTTTCTGATCAAATTTTATAACCCCATCTTGATTCCTCTTTCATTTTAATATTTTCTGGATTATATGTAATCTCATTTAAACTATATGCCCACTTGTCTGTACCACAGCATCAGCAAGGGGCTGAAGAAGATTTGATAATGCAGTCTGGCTGAGTGGTGCACCCATGAATCCTAATTTCAACAGACAGCTAGAACTCTTTCTGAGCTTAGATAATTTCTATTGGTTGAACTTTGAGTTAACTTCCACTTTCTTCCTACATTCTTCAAATTGTTGTTAAATTCATTCAGTAAGGCTTCATTTCCATATTGTACTTGTTTATGGTTAATTTTTCAATAGGTTATTTCATAGGTTTCTGACTTGTCCATGGAGATTCTTCATCCATTCATTCATTATCTTCATATGTCCTTTTAGATCCTGAACTTATTTATACAGCTCATTTCAAGTTCCTCTCTGCTCATTTTAACATTGGACTTATCTAAGAGTCTATTTTTATTGTATGACCTTTTTTTCCCCTGTGAGTACAGGTTGAATATTCTTGCTTGTTTGCAAAACAAGTAATTGTAGCTCTACACTGGAAATTGAGAACGGTATGTTGTAGGAAATGTAGACTATCTTTTCATCATTTATAGAGTATTGATTTTTGTTTTGGATGACAAGTTGAAATACTGGCAGACATTTTCGAACCTGACAGGCTTGGCTTTGTTTATGCCGGTTCTGCTGTGTTTTGTTTTTATCCTCTTCTATTTTCTCAGTTTTTGTGAGATTGTCATGCTGCATTCGGGTTTTACCTTCAGGAAAGAAAACCAGGGCTTTAAAAAGGCAGATTCTTCTGTTGTCCTTCTCTTACTAATCATGCAACAGAGGCTGTTCACAGTCTAATGCCAACTGTATACTCATCCAGCTGTTTATCTGTTCTTATCAGTATTATAATTGCTTAGAGCAACTGGACAAGTCCTGTCATCATGATTTTGCCATGAATGAAGGTAGAAGTTCATCCTACCTCTTTTTTGTTTTTGCTTTCATTTTTGAACTGCTTTAGTTTATAAATAACACACAGAAAATTAAATAAAGTGAACATTAAATTTAATGTGTGCATTATTACTTAATAGGAAAAAAAAACACTGATGAAACTTCTACTTAGCTCACGAATTAGAACATTTTCACCACTGCAGAAATGTGTCCTTAAGCCATTTGACACCCATCCTCAGTCAAAACCCTGTCCTTCTTCCTTAAATGTAATCGATATTTGGATGATATGGTAATCATTCTTACTTTTTCATTGTAGTTTTGCTGTCTCAGTGGCATTGCTGAAGACCATGATTTAGTTTTGCTTGTTTGTGAACTATAAATGAAATCATCATCGAGTCAATGTGCTGTTGTGACTGGCTTCCTTTCCTTAATATTATGTTTAATGAGATTTATTCATATCACTGTGTATAGTTATAAACATATTCATAGTCATCTATTTTTCTCTTTAATTCACTGCAATGAGTCTTTTTCTGCACCTTTTCCTTTAAACTGTCCTAGTTAAGGTTGCCTATTACTTTCATCAATTAGGGCCATTTCTCTCCTCAATTTAAAGCACCAGACTCCTTCCACTTCCTCCTCGTTACTCCCTTCCACCTGCAATTTAATCTGCCAGGTCATAGACAGGTCCATAGACAGTACACCCACTGCAGGTCTGCACAGAAGAGAATAAATGTGCAGATCACTAGGCTTTATGAGAACATGCATATAGGCATGTCTATGAATATGTACCTGGGTGTGAATATATAAATGTAGTATATATATTTTCTTTAACTGTTCTGTGATAGGTAGGAATCTTCCACTTAACCACAGAATAGCCATGTCAAAAATTTTAAATAAAGATTTGACTGTTGTCTTAAAAATGAGTTCTAGGAAGAAAAGAATACAAATGAAATCTTATTCTCTTTTGCACAAGTTAATCATAAAAGCAATATCTGATCCTTGGCTCAGCAAAATTCCAGTTTAGACATGAGAGAAAGAAGCACTTCAGGGACGTGGGTGTTTTTAAACATGTTCATAATTCTGGAACTTCTTATATCTTTCATTGTAGTAGAAAATTGATCATTTGAGAGAAGCATTAAGTGAAATAAAATTCTTTCTTTTATTGCTAGGGGAGATCTACTTCTTTAATTTCCTCAGCTGTTAGACTTTCTCCGAAGTCTTACTTATATGCTAAAGCATATTTTGTGAATTATCCAAAAGGGTTCTGTTATTTTTCTCATTTTAGTTATTAGTCTGGAAATTGCCAGTATTCTGGGATCTCTATGACATTTCTGTATTATAGCCAAACCCAAGAGCCAATTTACTTATTAGTGGCAAGCGAGTGAAGAGTGAAGAGACCATAAAGTCAGATAGTTTTACATTAGGCTTGGGATTGGTGCCCAGAATTATCACTTACATGTAAGAACTACATTCCAAGTCTTGCAGCTACTCTCACATCAGAAAATTAAGTAAAATCACCATTTCATCTTGAATTACCTAGATAAATTTTCTTCTTTAAAAAGTATATTGAGTATATTTATTATCCTGATAATATTAATATTCTTCATTTTGTTAAATAAGTTGTGAAACTTTTTCTACTTATGGTTATTTTGCCATAAGACTATGTCAAATAAAAAAAAATCACTGGAATTTGCAATTTGCTCTTTCCTCTGAATAGTATTGATGAAGATGAATGTGCTTCAAAGGCT